>NC_081561.1:87329206-87426343 GCF_022355385.1 Mustela nigripes | reverse complement strand
ATATATATATATATATTCCAGATTGATTGAATTAAAACTTCCACTCCTTAGAGAGGTTGAAATTGAAATTAAGTCTTGGTTTTCTGTCCTGGGAGCACGTGACTCCACCTTGGACCTGTCATTTTCTTTTTAATAATATATAGTTTTATAACCAACAACATCTTCTGGATCAAGGCAAATAGTATAAATCATTATTCCAATTTACATGCAAGGGACTTGCATACGAAGACTTAGTATAAGTAGTCAAGATTTAAGGGTATGTCACTACTAAGTACAATGTGATACTTTTTCTAACTTGACTCAACTGTCATCATTCAGTTTCTCATGTTGTTCTGATTTCAGTAATCTCCCCAGCCTAAGATCAAGCAGGTTAAAGGCTTTAAGAGTAAGAGACATAGGGAAATAATTTCTCCAAGAATCTTTTCCCTAAAAATATTAGGGGATGGCATTTCTTTCTGTTTTATTTTTAGCCCAATAAACTTGATGTTGAAATTGTCACTTATTATCAGAGGCCTTGGGAGACATCTGCATTGCTCCAGGCTCGAGCAGAACTTCAGCCTTCGCAAACAACACTCTGACAAGCTACCACTTCCTCTTGGTTCTGAGGTTAAAAGCAAATGCTTGCCCTAGATACTCTAGCTAAGATCTTATCTTCTCTTGTTTTTTTTTTTTTTTTTTTTTCTCTGATAGGCTGCCCTGGTACTTCTTCTGGACAAAATAGAAAAGTGTTTTGATATTTGCTCTCCTTGAGGCTCAAACTGAAAGAAGCTCGTCAGGAACCTGCAGTCACAACAGCCAATGCTTTACAGTCGCCCTTGAGACGGGGAGCCCCACTGCTGCTGGGTTTTCAACTCTCCTTCCTCATGTGTGATGGGTAAAGCACCATGTCCTCTACCTGCTTTGGGTTTTGGTAACAATAAATTCATAAAAGAGATTTATTCTCATCATGTAACTAATTCTTCTTTTTTTCTTTCTCTAAAATAATTTTTAGAAGGATGTATTTTTAACATAGATTAGTTCTTTCATAGGTTACTAACATACTAAATGCCTTTAGGGAACAATAATGGAGTTTACATTTCTTTCACAGGCTTCAAAGAATAGAGCAGAATTGAGGACAGCAATGAACTCTAGGAAGCACTCCAGATACATTTTTTTAATCCAACTGGCAAAATTAAGAGAGATTATGCTGGGAATCTGAGATATTTAAAGAACTGACAGAAGTAAGAAGTACCTATTCAAATGCAAAGTAACTAATTCTTTTTCACTTTCTCTTTTAAGGTCAGTGAAAGAAAGTTCTGGCAATTTTTACAACTATTAAAAGCAATCAAACTATATATCACCCACTTTTATAAATATTTATCCAATTTCAACCCCAAAACAAGCCCAGGGGCATTATCCTGCACATTTTTTTTTTTTAAATAAGGAATGGTTTAGGGGCACCTGGGTGGCTCAGTGGGTTAAAGCCTCCGCCTTCGGCTCAGGTCATGGTCCTGAGATGGAGCCCCACATTGGGCTCTCTGCTCAGCGGGGAGCCTGCTTCTCCCTCTCTCTCAGCCTGCCCCTCTGACTACTTGTGATCTCTGTCTGTCAAAAAATAAATAAAATCGGGGCGCCTGGGTGGCTCAGTGGGTTAAGCCGCTGCCTTCGGCTCAGGTCATGATCTCAGGGTCCTGGGATCGAGTCCCGCATCGGGCTCTCTGCTCAGCAGGGAGCCTGCTTCCTCCTCTCTCTCTCTGCCTGCCTCTCTGCCTGCTTGTGATTTCTCTCTGTCAAATAAATAAAATCTTTTAAAAAAATAGTAAAAATAATAAAAATAAATAAAATAAATAAATAAATTAAATCTTTTTAAAAAATTAAAATAAAAATAAGGAAGTGGTTTAAATGGCAAGAACTGAGACTTGCCCAACATCCCAAGGGCCAAACTTGAAAAAGTCTCCTGCCATCAGAGCCCAGGTATGCCCACTATCGCACAGCCACTCCGGGGACATGTGGGCATGCTTCGGGCTGCTGTTCCACATAAAGTTTGCTTTTTTATATAATTATCTCCAAACATCGTCATCTTACAAAGTCTTGAAATTTTTCAAAATTATCTTCCATGTATGGGTGAATAAGCTGGATCCTTTGCAGGAGATTTCTAAAAATGAATATGAAGAAATGCCCTCTGAGGTACGTTTTAACTTTAAACTCTTGAGCCTATGAAATTTACAATCGCAAAGGCAGAGAAAAACAGAGGCTGAGATATAGACATATCCCGGTTCGTAAAGAGTCCTGATTTGCATAAGACAGAGTCTTGTTAAAGAGAAAACTACAAGCTCCAGAAATGGTGGGACTTGGCGCCGAATTGGGCCTTAATACCTAACCTAACTGCAGTTTCAACGAACCCCAGAAATTTAGTCTTAACTGGTCAGTCTGGAATTCTCTGATCAACGCCAAGGGAGTAATCTGCCTCAGGGGCTCTCTCCAACCCCCAAAGCTGGATGAGGTAACCTGCAGGACAAGATCCCCTATTCTTTCCCCCCTCTCCCCAAGGGTAAGCAGACAATCCTTTTCTTTTGCTAATAGTTTCCTTGCTCCACCCTCCTTCCGATAAAAACTTTCCATGTTCTGACGCCTGGGAGTACCTCTCTGCTTCCTATATACCATATTTATGAATTGCTTAATAAAGCCAAATAAAGCTTCAAATGTTCCCTGTTGAGTTGTTTTTTTAAATAGTCTCTTCCTTGGGCAAATTTTAAACAGACCTAGAAATTAGGGCCATGGAGAGGGGAAGAAAAAAAATAAAATGACCTAGAAATTTAAAAAGACAAAAATAAAAAATTCATTGAGAGTCTCACCCTCAGAGATGATGGTTTAGTTAGCCTGGCAAAGAGCTCCCAAATTAAATGTTTTTCTTAAACTTCCTACAAAGAACTTTAAAGTTCCCCACGTTAATTCTAATGTGCAGCCAGGACTGAGAGCCACTGATTTGGGGTGCGTTGTGGGTGTCTGGGAGGCATCTGGAGAATACAAGTTGGGCAGAAGACTGTCTCTTTTTGGGAATCTACATTTTAGATTCTTAAAAAGAGAAAATCTTAAATTTTAGAAAAAAAGAGAGAGTCTATATTCCTACTTGTATTACAGGAATTGTGTGAATAAAACATTGCAACAGGCATCTGTTGGTATTAGACTGGAAAGGCTTTTAAAGGAGATGAAGCCTAAGCAGAGTTTCAAAAGAGAACAGAGTATAATTTTATTATAAGAATAGAGGAGCCAAGATTAGGTCAGGGACTTAGCAGAGTAAGAATGAATTATGTCCAGAGCTAGAACAGAGCTTTTAACTGAGAACTATCAAGGAATACCAAGAAACCCATGATCAAAACTTTGTTTCCTCAAGGCACTCAATAAATACTAATTAAATTTCATTGTAATTGAATTGAAATAATCTTAATGGAAAATCATTAAGTGGCTTGAATTAAGTTTTGTACTTATCACTGTATCCATTTAAGCCTGGATCTGCTCTCAAAGGTTTAGAAATATTGAGCTCAAAGATCACTGTTCTCTCTTTCTTCCCACTGCATATTATCTTTCCAGGAGCACAATGAATGGAAATTCATCCCCTTAGCAACTTCCACTCCTTATTTTCAGCAGCCCAAAGGTTACTCTGACCCCATTCAGTGAAAAATAACTTCAAGGTTTTATAAAGTTTCCCCATATCCACCAACACAGTGGATAGCTCTTAAATGTTCTATGATGATGGTCCCATGACCATAGGAAAAAAGATACTTTAATAATACATTTTCACTGAAATTTAGAATCTAATATTTTAAGAGTTATACTAGTTTCTTTTTAACAATTGTAAAATATTTCTCATTCTTTTAAATATTTTCTCTTTTTTTAATTTATTTTTTATTTTTATTTATTTATTTATTTATTTATTGAGAGAGAGAGAAAGAGAGCATGAGTAGAGAGAGGGGCAGAAGGAGAGGGAGAAACAGACTCCCCACTGAGCAGGGAGGCTGACAAAGGGCTCAATTCCAGGACCCTGAGCTGAAGGCAGATGTTTACCCGACTGAACCATCCGGCACCCCTAAGTAATCCCTTTCCTGAGAGAATGGTCAAACATGGATAGTTTGTGCGATATATAAAGAAACTGCTGGTTAATTAATTGACAGTGAAATTTTAAGGAGACTTGCTTGAAAATCAAACATGACCTTCCTGAAACATCCTTCCTTGGGGATTGTCCAATCAACGCTTAAAGATCAGCAGCTGTAGCTCCAGCAGGAGATACATTTTTGTCACCAGCCAGACCCCAAAACTACTTACCGGCTTGTACCCACCAGCCTTTGTTCCATATTTTTCCTTAAGCTCATCTTTCTGGTTTATCTCTTAACTAAGGCAAAGACCCAAGGAACATAGTGTTCTGTGTTGGAGCCCCCAGAGCTGTCCATCCAGGGAGTTTTTATTGCTTGAGGGGTAGTTCTGGTTCCCAAAAATGGGAGAAAAAGCAGATTTTTATGCAGTCTGTCTCTTTCCCTGTCTCAATACACCTTTTTTTTTTTTTTAGAAAAAGTATTTATTTATTTATTTACTTACTTACTTACTTACTTATTTATTTGAGACAGAGAGAAAGCACAAGCGCATGTGAGCACGAGTGTGGGGGAAGGGCAGAGGGAGAGGGAGAATGAGACTCCTGGCTGAGCAGGGAGCCCAACGCAGGGCTAGATTCCAGTACCCAGGGATCATGACCTGAGCAGAAGGAAGACAGACGGAACAGACTGAGCCACCCAGGTGCCCCTTCAGTACACCTTTTAAGCTTTGAAGTTCTCAACCTTGTAAACCCTTTCTACTTTTAATAAACATAAAAAGCTTATATACTCTGTTTTGGGTTGAATTGTGTCCTTCTCCCCCCTCCTTTTATTGAAGTCCTAATCCTCAGTATCTGTGGATGTAACCTTCTTTAGAAATGTAGTCTTTGCAAATGATCAAGTTAAGTTGAGGTCGGTAAGGAGGACCTTAATCCCACATGACTGTATCCTTATAAAAAGGGAAATTTGGGCATAGACATATCTCACAGGAACTATGAAGAAACTATGAACATTTGAAGATGAAGGCAGAGGTCAGAGTGATGCGTCCACAAGTCCAGAATGCCAAAGATGGTCAGCAAACCACCAGAAACTAGGTGAGAGGCCTGAAACAAGTTCTCCCTCCAAAGTAACCAAAGCTGTTGTTACCTCAGTCTTGGACTTCGAGCTCCCAGAACCATAAGGCAATGGATTTTGTTGTTGTTGTTGTTGTTTTACAGATTTTATTTATTTATTTGACAGAGATCACAAGTAGGCAGAGCAGCAGGCAGAGAGAGAGAGGAAGGGAAGCAGGCTCCCCTCTGAGCAGAGAGCCCAATGTGGGGCTCGATCCCAGGACCCTGAGACCATGACCTGAGCCGAAGGCAGCGGCTTAACCCACTGAGCCACCCAGGCGCCCGGATTTTGTTGTTTTAAGCCACCCAGTTTGTGGTTCTTGGCTCTGGCAGCCCTAGCATACTAATGTACCCTCTTACAGATCTATTCAAAATTTCAAAATAAATGGAAAAGTAACTTCCTGTGACTCTATAATTATTTCATAAAATAAAAAGATAAAAAATGGAAAATCATGACTAAAGGCAATAAATTAATGAAGATGTTTTAAAAAAAATTTTGTAGTCCATCCATTCCCAGAGATATTAATCTCTGATATTAATCACGATAAGAGGGTATCCCACCTTCACACTGCACAGTTGAGAATCACAATTCTACCTTCTCTGAGTTATATAGGAGTGGGCTTGAGTGCTGCCCTCCTCCAAGACCCAGAGGAGACTTCTATCAAGATATGATATTGGGGGAAAGTAGTGGCATTCTATATAACGCCCTCTCTGAAGCCTCTACCTCATGATGTCTATAAAACACTTTAATAGCAGACTGGACAACTATGTCTACCGTTGGGCATGGGTATCTGGAAGATCACTAATGTAACAGAGGAATGGGAACCAGGAATATCTTTATGCCATCTTGGCCCCATCCAAGCTTGTCATAGGGTGGGGGGAATTTAGCCTTGGAACTAAAGTTTAGATACTGTATTAGTTTCCTAGGGAAGCTATAACCAAGAACCATAAATTAGGTGGCTTAAAATAGTGCAAATAATATAAATGTATTTCCTCAAAGTTCTGGAGGCTGGAAGTCTAAAATCAAGGTGTTGGCAGAATTGGCCCTTTCTGAGGGCTCTGAAAGAGAGTCTTCTACCCTCTGGTAGTCTGAATCTTTTAAATACACTTTTCACATGGTGTTCTCCCGGTGTGACTATGTTTATGTCCAAATATCTCCTGTGTAATAAGAACACCAATCACATAGTATTAGGGCCAACCCTAATAACCTCATCTTAACTTGATCATCTGCAAAGAACCTATTCCTAAATAAGGTCATATTGACAGATATTGGGGTTTAGGACTTAAGCATATTTTGACCAGGAGGACATAATTCAATTCATAATAGGTACCAATTTGACATTCTACTGTGAGAGACTAAAACAGTTAAATTCTCAGATAGGGACCTAATCTAGCAGTTGCAACTCCTCAACCATTGGAAAGAAGCTGCCATGAGGATACTGTCCATGGGCCCCCCCTGCTGGAAGAGTTGATGATGTAGTTAAACCTCTCTCATCTAATAACATTTATACCTACCTATGTCTTCTGGTACATTTACCTAATAATTCTCCTTTCTTGTTCAGTTCTTGAAATCAAGGTTACCTTATTCTCATAAAATGAGCTGGGGGATTGTTTCTATTTCACTGCTCTCTGGAATATTATATATAAGATGAAAATGCTGTTCTGTTGATTGAAAATTCAGAAGTTGCTTATAAAATCATTTTGGCTTCATGTGCTTGGTTTTTGTGCTTGGTTTATGTTTATAGGTAGATTTTTTAAACTATTGGTTTATATTCTCTCTCTCTTTTTCTTTCCCTCCTTCCTTGTGTGGATCTGTCTATCTCTCATTTCAGTGAATTTAATTTTTTAGATTCCCTTTTCTTTTTCAACTCTTTTGGAGGTCTTACCTTATATTCCTCCTCCTCCTTCTCCTCTTCCTACGACTACTTTACTTCACCTTTTCTTAAATTTTACCATGCTGTGGTAGGTTATAGGCAAGCTTGCCATACCTAACTGATCCTCAAATTTGAAACCCCAATGACTGTCTGCAGGCTACCACAGCCTAAACATCATGACACAACTTCTGTGCCCAGAACTATTCAATGACATAACTATATAAAGATGGCATGAAACCATGAAAGCTGATTATGTTGAAGTTGAGAAACTGAGGTACTAAGAGGCTTCATAAACATTGCTCTACCTTCAACAGGCAGAATATTATTGCCCAATACAAGCATGTCTGTGAAACACTGAAGGAGACATGAGAAGTTCACTGAATATCTGTCTGTCTGATGTTCTATTATGTTTAGAGTTCATGACAGTAAAATGTAAGTAGTACACAGTTTATTAGGCAAAGTCTTCATTTTCTTCAAGATCTAGAATCAGTCCTCTGCAGAACTACTTTACCTGTAGATACTTTATAGAATCTAAATTAATTACTATCTTAGATTTCATATTTGACAGTAAAAGTATTTGAAATACTGACACTCTAATAACTCCCCCCGTCTTACATAGAACTGTTTCTAGTAAACCTTGTTTTTAACTCCACAAATAGACATTACTATTTGTTTTACAGACTGACTTAATTATACTCTTTTTCATATTTTATTTCATTTTTTATCTTACATTTCAAATTCCTGGGGGCATGAATCTTATTTGTTGCACCTGCTGGCTCTCCCCCATGGTAGCTTGTTTCCCTGTTTGTTTTACAACTTTCTGTGTATGCCAGTGAATTTGTTTTAACAGGTTTAATTCTGTTGAAATCCCATTCAGCCTAGATTAAAAGACAGTGCCTCCAAGGGAGTTTTGTGTTTTTCTCTTCTCCGATTTGAGATCAATTCTTATGTTAATTTCTAGTTTAGGAGGTTCATGGTACCACACAGCAAGCAAAGAAGCAAGTTATGGCAGACATAGGAACTTACTATGTGATAAAGAAAGCCTTATAAATCAGATGAAAAAGAAAAGATTTTTTTTTCAGTAAGTCTAGAAACAAAAAGAGTGCAAAAAAAAAAAGAAAAGAAAAAAGAATCTATGCAAATTTAATCAAAACTATCTTGGGGGAGAGTGTCCCAGGGTAGAATGCAGAATATGACAAAACAATTTAACTACTTTGCAAATATATGAAACAACCTCACTGAAAGAGGTTATGGAGTGCTGACCTCAAACTTTGGAAATGAATAGAATTTGTAAAATTAAGGCAAAGGAAACTATCTATAGCTCTGTACTCCGATTGATAAAGTTGTTTCCCACAGGGTTTGATTTAACAATTCTGCTATGCTATACAGATATACTGGATTTGAACAATTAAGTAAATGGATGGTGAGCAGTGGGAGCCTGATTTCTGACTGTTGGAGTGAGAGGTAAGCAAGGGGAGGTAGGTGCCTAGAAGATCCATGTGGTAATGGATTAACAGTGGAGATCTCAGTATGCATTCTTTTTATGTTTAGCTTCATACAGATACAGAGGGTTAGAAATATGCCTAGATATGTTTTAATATACAGATTAGCATATACACATATATGTCCTCACACTCCACTGAGAGGTCCCAGAAGCAACAATATCCTAGTAGCACCCAGAGCTTGGCTTCTAATATTATTTTTCAACAAAATGGAAAAGGGCTCCCTGGTGAAGTGACTGATTCTAAGATTAGAGCAGAAAATATAAAAGATGGGCCTGGAACATTTAGTAAAACCATAAATAAAAGAAGTGCTAACACATGCACACATACTTGAACAGAGTGATGAAGGTAGGGCAAAAAAACACAGGAGCCAACAAAAGAATTCCCAGTGGCCAATAATTTGTGCCAAAAACATAAAGTAGTATTAGATTATAAATCAAAGAATAAAATAAATATTCGTGATTTCATATTAATATATGTAAATGATTTAATACATAAATAATAGAAGGAAGAAAAAATATTCCATGCAGATAATTCCAACTTATGAAGACACTCCACCCTCAAGGTAGGGGCATATGTGTCCCCACTCCTTACATGTAGACTTTGCATAGTGACTCCCTTCTAAAGAACACAGCATGGAAAGAGGAACAAAAAAACCTTACAGTAGAGAAACATGATAAATACTACCTCAGCCAGGTGACCAAGTCAGCATCAATGATGAGTTATGTTAATAATATGTATTACTGATAAAATGTGATGGAAGTGGCACCTTACCTTGGTAACTTTCCTCCCCAAAACCCATAACCCCAGTCTAATCATGAGAATTGTACCAGATAAATTCCAATAGAGGGACATTCTACAAAATATCTGACCAGTTCTCAAATCTGTCAATATCATCAAAAACAAGGAAATTCAAAGATACTATAATAGTCAACCAGAATATAAGGAGACATAATGACTAAATGTAATATGGTATCCTGGATGGAATCCTGGAACAGAAAAAGGATCTTAAGAAAAAAACTAAGGAAATCCAGGGGCACCTGGGTGGCTCATTGGGTTAAGCCTCTGCCTTTGGCTCAGGTCATGATCTCAGGGTCCTGGGATCAAGCCCCCCATCAGGCTCTCTGCTCAGCAGGGAGCCTGCTTCTCCCTATCTCTCTGCCTGCCGCTCTGCCTACTTGTGATCTCTGTCTGTCAAATGAATAAATAAAACTTTTAAAAAAATAAAAAAAAACTAAGGAAATCTGAATAAAGTAGGCTTTCATTAGTAATAATGTATCAGGATTTGTTCATTAGTTTTGATGAGTGTACTATATTAATGTAAAATGGCAATAATAGGGGAAACTGGATATGAGGTTTATGAGAACTCTGTATTATTTTTACAACTTTTCTGTAAATCAAAACTTGTTCCAAATATATAGTCTATGTTTCATAAAGATAATGCTGTAGTAAACTTCCTTTACCAAAAAAATGCAGGGAAATCTTAAAATCTAAAAATATTATCTATATATTTACCTTCCTGCAATATTATTCCAAAATAAAGGTGATGTTAACATTTTTAGCACTGGGGGGCCTGGGTAGTACAGTCAGTTAAGCATCTGCCTTTGGCTCAGATCATGATCCAGTTTCCTGGGATCAAACCCCGCATTGTGCTCCCTGCTCTTGAAGAGCCTGCTTCTTCCACTCCTCCCTACTTGTGCTCTCTCTCACTATCTCTCAAATAAATAAGTAAAATCTTTTTTAAAAAATTTGTTTTAGCACTTAAAAATATGATGAAAATTTTATTTAAAAACATTTTTTAAAATATTTTAATTATTTATTTATTTAAGAAAGAGAGAGAGAGCACAAGCAGGGGGAGCAGCAGAGGGATGGGGAGAAGCAGACTCCCCATTGAGTAGGAAGACTGTTGCAGGACTCAATCCCAGGACCCTGGAATCATGACCTGAACTGAAAGCAGATGTTAACCCGACTGAGCCACCCAGGCGCCCCTATTTTAAAATTTTTAACTTGGGGCATCTGGGGGGTTCTTTTGGTTACGTGGCTGCCTTAGGCTCAAGTCATGATCTCAGGATCCTGGAATAGAACCCCATGTCTCCCTACTTAGTGAGGAGTCACTTCTCCCTCTCCCTCTGCCTCCCCCATCCTGCTCACGCTCTGTCTCTGTCTCTGTCTGTCTCTCTCTCTCTCAAATAAATAAATGAAATCTTAAAAACAATTTTTTTTTAATTCACATAAAGTCCACACCTCATACCATTTAGCAAACTAAAATTTTTTAAAATTCAGTATGACAAAATAGATAATTAAAAGAAAAATATGTGATAGAACTATTTTACAATGATTATGACAAAAAAGAAATAGCCTTAATTTCTAAGTTCATAAATTTTCAAAAGAAAAACACCAAAATCCCAAAAGACAAATAGTTATTAGAATTAAACAGACACTTCACAAGGAAAGAAATATAATAGCTATTATATGTTTAATGAAACATTTTATCTTCATCACTGAAATAATCAGTAATTGTCAAAGCTGGATGATGAGCCCTAAGGATTCTTTGTACAATTCTCTTCACTTTTGTATATGTTTACAATTTTTTCATGGCATAAAGTTAGGTTAAAATTTTCACCTTACTAAAAATGATGGCATTTGTAAATGTAGATACTGTATCTATGAAATGGCATAGAGTTTTATGTGTTTATTTCACAAAATCCAGTTATGGAGATGCTATACTAAAATGGAAATTTTAGTATACTCAGCTAATGGAAATGTACATTTGTAAAACCTTCATGGAAAGCAGTTTCATCATATATTTATATATGTGTGTGTCATATATATGTCATATATGAGACATATATGTATGTATAATACATATATTTAAGTTTTTATCTTAATTCTAGTTAGTCAACATACAATGTCTTCTTAGTTTCAGGTGTACAACACAGTGATTCAACAATTCCATACATCACCTGGTGCTCATGTCTATATTGTGCCCTCCCTAATCCCCAACACCTAATTCACCCATCCCCTACCTACCTCCCCTCTGGTAACCACAAGTTTGTTCTCTACAGTTAAGAGTCTGTTTCTTGGGAGAAAACAAAATAGAGTTTGTTTCTTGGTTTCTCTTTCTCTTTTTCCCCTTTTACTCATTTGTTTCTTAAATTCCACATTGTGTGAGATTACATGGTATTTGTCTTTGACAGACTTATTTTGCTTAGTATTATACTCTGTAGTTCCATCTATGTTGTCACCAATGGCAAGATTTTATTTTTTTTATGGCTGAGTAATATTCTATCTTCTTTACCTATTCATTCGTCAATGGGCACTTGGGCTGCTTCCATACCTTGGGTATTGTAAATAATGACACTATAAACATAAGGGTGTATGTATCCCTTTGAATTAGTTTTTTTTTTTTTTATTCTTTGGGTAAATACCCAGTGGTGTGATTGCTGGATAGTTGGGTAGTTCTATTTTTAATTTTTAATTTTTGGGGGATCCCCTATACTGTTTTCAAGTGGCTGCACCCCTTTGCATTCCCACCAATAGTGCAAGAGGGTTCCTTTTTCTCCACATCCTCACCAACACTTGTTAGTTCTTGTGTTTTGATTTTAGCCATTCTGACAGGTGTGAGGTGATGATATCTCATTGCGGTTTTGATTTGCATTTCCCTGATGGTATGTGATGTATTTTTTTTTAAGATTTTATTTATTTATTTGAGAACACCAGCACAGAGGGAGAGGGAGAAACAGAATCCCTGCTGAGCAGAGAGCCTCATGCTGGACTCAACCCTAGGACACTGAGATCATGACCTGAACTGAAGGCAGATGCTTAGCTGGCTGAGCCACCCAGGTGCCACATTATTTATCTTTTTAAAATAAATGTATTTATTATACATATCCATGCACACACACAAACTTAAAAAGTTCTTCTAGGTTAAGATGACAGACTGAGCACGTGTTTATCACCATTTCATCCCAAATCTCATTGAATTCTATAAAAGATCTATGGAGGAGAATACATGAAAGAATACTATTAGGTATCCAGAAATTCGGAAGAATTTCTGGAAGACAGAGAGCAAATAAGATCAAGTTGACAAAGAAACTACAATAAAGATATGCAACTCAAAACAAAATTTAGATCGGAGGAGGACACCTCCTTCGAAGTCCTTAGTGGAAAACTAATAGAACTCCAAATTTGTGATGAACACTGGCTGTTATATGCAACTAATGAATTGTTGAACACTACATCAAAAATTAATGATGTGCTATATATTGGCTAACTGTACATAATAAAAAAGCTTTTAAAAAAAAAAAAAAGAACTCCAAGCTTGGAGTGAGATAAGGTAGTGAGTTGGAATAAATCTTGGGGCACTCATCATGGTAATTAATTAAAAACCTGGAACATCTAAGCCAGCCTCCTAAACATGTATCTCTCTTTCTTTCTTGCAATTGTAATGAAATTTGGAGTAGGATCTTAAAATAATTTTGATTTTTAGCTAAAGAAAAAAAAATGAGTGAGATTAACTTTCTTAAAGAGATTTTATATATTTATTTGACAGAGAGATAGAGAGAAAGCACAAGGAGCCCGATGCGGGACTTGATCTCTGGACCCTGGGATCATGACCTGAGTCGAAGGTAGCCGCTTAACAGACTGAGCCACCCAGGTATCCCGAGATTAACTTTTTTTTGAGATTTACTTTTTATTTGAGATTAGCTTTTTTAAAATAAAAATCAATGGTAATATGAAGCCACTAGACTTTCCAGCTATTAAAATATATCTAATGAGACTTGGCTTGGTTTAAGAATAAACAGATCCCAGCAGCAATGTCCACAATAGCCAAACTATGGAAAGAACCTAGATGTCCATCAAAGATGAATGGATAAAGAAGATGTGGTATATATACAATGGAATACTATGCAGCCATCAAAATAAATGAAATCTTGCCATTTGCGACGACATGGATGGAACTAGAGGGTATTATGCTGAGCGAAGTAAGTCAATCAGAGAAAGACAATTATCATATGATCTCCCTGATATGAGGAAGTTGAGAGGCAAAGTGGGGGGTTTGGGGGGTAGGGAAGGGAAAAACGAAACAAGATGGGACCGGGAGGGAGATAAACCATAAGAGACTCTTAATCTCACAAAACAAACTGAGGGTGGCCAGGATAGGGAGAGGGGACAGGGAGAGGGTGGTTGGGTTATGGACATTGGGGAAGGTATGTGCTATGGTGAGTGCTGTGATATGTTAATAAAAAATTAAAAATTTTAAAAAAGAAAAAGAAAGAAATCTCCCTTGGCCCTTTCCCCCCCCGTGAGGACATAGCAATAGGTACTATTTATGAACCAGAAAGTAGGCCTTCACAAGTCACCAAATCTGCTGGTGTCTTGATCTTGAACTTGCCAGCTTCTGGAATGGCGAAAAATAAATTTCTGTTGTTTATATGCTAAAAAAAAAAAAAAAAAAAAAAAAAAATTGAATAAGCAGATCCTGAGAGACCACTGTGAAAATAGCTTGTCAAGAATGTCTCTGGTCATTATAAAGACATTAAAATTCAAGCTCTTAATCTGATATGGAATCTGAGCATACCTTAATTTAGGCTGTGACAAATTTAACTTGTGCTTTTACTACTTTTAGTCTTTGGCATTTAGGAACTTCTCATTCTTCCTCGTAAACACAATAAAGCATTAAAAAATTTATCTGAGGAGCACCTGGCTGGCTCAGTTGGTAAGAGTGCTTGACTCTTGATCTCAAGTCCTGTGTTCAGGCCTTACAATGGGCTTTGGAGTCTACTTTAAAAATGAAATAATAAATAAATATTAAAAATTTATTTATCTGAATCCATTCTAACAGGTGAAAAATGAGTTTATAACTCCTTCCCCCAGGAGAGAAACCAAACAGCCAACTGAAGCTTGAATCTCCTAATCCAACTCTTAGCTTTCTCAGGGAATGGAGTTCATATCCTAATTTGGGTCAGAGCTTCACCTCTGACACAATCCACTATAGCTTGAGTGACAAAGTCACGTATGGGAACATGGCGGCTCCCACTGTGACCTTATGAATCAAGTAGGAAAGAAGAGACATTCTCAGAAAAGCAAGAAGTAAAAAACACTGGGTGCAAAGCTATTTGTACAACTTAGAGTTAAGTTGAAATGATTGTTGATAAGGTGATTTCAAGGTTCAATACAATTAGTAAGAAAACTTTTTAAGAAAATAGAAGCATAATAATGACTACCATGGAATAAAAGTCTAGATAATTTCAGTAAGAGATGGTTTATTTGTTTGGAAGGGAGATTATATATTAATCACTTTTTAAGAGAAAAGTATCAGCTAAATCTCCTATATTTCATGACTGCTTTATAATAAACAATTATTACATTTGCAACTTTAAAAGATAATGAGGACAAAAATGTTCAAATCCTATGATATACTTATTTTGCTTTTAAGAATCTATCTTAAGAAATAATTTGAAATGTCAACAGACATATACATGAAAGGTTATTATAGTTGTTATTTATTTATAAGCATAAAAAATTGAAAATAGATTAAATGCCCAGCTATGGAGAAATTATTTTAAATAACTCTTGATATATTCACAGAATGTATGCTATTAAACCATTAAAAATGATGTTTATAAAGCGTTGTTACTAATGAAAAAATTCTTAGGTTTAAGTAAGAAAAACTAAATATGAAATTGTATAAGCTCAAAGAAGTAAAAAAAAAAAAAAAGTATTTCATAGTGAACAAAAAAACTACAACAAAATTCTAATTAGAGAGGCCCTCAGGGGAATAAAGAATATCAGCAATTCTTGGGGCTTGTTGGGGTTTTTATCCAAAGGAAGAAATAGTTGAGAAGTCAGCCTGTACAAAATGACCCATCCAGGTACAAAACAGAGCCCAGAATATCTTTGGCTTTAGGAAGACTTTAAAAATCAGATTCTTAAGTCTGTACTGAATTCTATAATACCTCCTCTATTCAGGCCTGTCATCGTTTGAGCTTGTACATTTTCTACTCTTGGGTTAACTTTACCAAAGCGACCTATATAAGAAGTAGGAGGATGTGAAGGCCTTCAATATTTTGCTGACATTGTCTCCACTCGGTCCTGGCTTTCTCTGACTGGATGCAGCTCTATACCATCGGAAGGGATGCTCCCAACACGAGATGAGGGCTATGGTGCCATAAGAAGACAGAGGCAGTGGCATCATCTTCCCATTGCTTTTTTTTCAATGACTTCAGCTTGTCGAGCTGAGGCAACTGCCCGGTACATGCATTAAAACTGGTGTCAAAGCACAGGTGTGTGACTTGATGAGTTTGGTAGCACAAAAGAGAACACTTGGACCACTAGTCCAGTGACCTTTCTCAAAAAGGGGTTCTATGAGAAAATGAAGCCCTACAGAATCTGATGAGAGTGACTTTTCTCAATTATCCCCCCAATGAGACATGACTAGCGCCACTGCAGACACAAAGATGTTCCTTGGGTGTAGACACTGAATGCTTTAAAGCTCGATCTTCTCATGAAGTCATAGTTGAGAGGGTCTGGGGAGAATAGCTAAAATAGACTGCACTTCTCCCAAGCAGAATGAGCTGCTCTCACTGAGCAATTCGATCTTTCAATCCACTAAGTTCCCGGGCAGCCAAAATTACAGGACAAATAACCTCTTTTATTATCTGGGTTATGACTTCACGAAATCCTGTGGCCTAAAAACTTTAATGGCCCAGGTTTGTATTAGTTTGCTCGTGAGGCCATAAAAAAAGACCATAAATTGGGTGGTTTAAACAACAGACGTTTATGGTCTCATGGTTTTGGATGCTAGAAGTCTGAAGGCAGCTGTTGGCAGGGATGGTCCTTCTGAGAGCTGGGAGGGAGCGAGCTGTTCCAGGCCTCTCTCCTTGGCTTGCAGATGGCCATCCAGCTTCAGGTTCCCATGACATTCTCTCTGTACGGTTATGTGTGTCCAAATTTTACCTCCTTATAATGACACAAGTCGTGTTGGATTAAGGCCTACCCCAGGGACCTCCTTTGAATTTGATTGTCTCTGTAAAAACTCTACCTCAAACTGAGGTCACATTCTGAGAGCTCTGGGGGTTAGGACTTCATATGAATCTAAGGGGGACACAATTCAACCCGTAATAAGGTCGTATAGGCAACTAGATGATCCACCTGCTTAGTATCCATTGCTTTCTTCCTGAACTGAAATCGTTACAGTGATCCCCACTAGTTGTAGGGCAAGTGTAGCCTATAATTCAGCCTGAACAATCAGAAAAAGCACAACTCCCTGGCATTATGCTTGGTTCAGGGATGGGGACATAGCTCAGATCGAGCCAATAAACGTTCTCACTGGGACTTTCACTGTATCAACCAGGAAAAATGGCAGCTGCTGAGGATCCTGTAAAGCCTTGCTGCTGGTGGCCCTCGTCGATGGCACATGGAAAGACAGTGCCTGAGAAGAAAGTCAACCAACTGGGTGCATGGCACTCTGCCCAGATCATTGCTTTAGAACTGGAACATTTATTTCCCTAGTTGCTTGGAATCTTGGCAAGTAACGGCTCTCCATGGCATACCCTCAGTCAAATAGCCACCTGGCCCAATAACTGCATAATGTAGACGGTGTGGGGGAGGCGGTTTATAAAGGCCCAGACCCCTTTCCTCCAAGTGAAGCAGCCCTAAGTAGTTATCCAGAGCTACAGAATCAGCTGCCTCCCTCTGCTCAGTCCTGCTTTCTTCATTCTACTTGTACATGTTGATGCCAAGAACGTTCCCCGATAAACTTCCTGCACACAAATCTTTTTTTTTTTTTTTAAGATTTTATTTATTTGACAGAGAGAGAGAGAGAGATCACAAGTAGGCAGAGAGGCAGGTAGAGAGACAGGAAGGGGAGCAGGCTCCCTGCTGAGCAGACAGCCCAACGCAGGGCTCGATCCCAGGACCCTGGGATCATGACCTGAGCCGATGGCAGAGACTTTAACCCACTGAGCCACCCAGGCACCCCTGCACACAAATATTTATCTCAAACGTATGATACCAAACACAACAGAAAGCAGGGCTACCAGGTCCTGATTACCTTGTTTGAGGCTACAGACTCAACCCTCAGACCTCTTGGTTATAGGAGCTAATAGATTTCCTCTTTCAATGAAGCCATTGAGTTTTGGTTTCCTGTTACTTTCACCCAAAAGAGACTTGATGAATTATAACACCTTGGACATAAGTGTCAGAAATCATCTAGTGTGATCAGAAGAGGAATGCATATAAATTTATTCAGCAAGAATTCTTGACCGTCTACACATCCACGTTGTGCCAGGTTCTGCTCTAAGCTCTGGGGGTGCTAAGAGATTGGCTCTAGCAGAAAGGAGGGCATTATATTGGAGTAGAAGAGGCCATTCCCAGGTTCTGATCAAGGGCTTCTATGGCCTGCTTAGAATCATCCACAGGGACTAGTAGGAGGGGGCATGGCAATCAGCATGCTACCCACCAGTGCCACCATTGACCAAGGCCTAACTAGGCAATTCGGGAGACTGCTGTAACAGATCTTAACCTTCTGAGGACTCTTTCTCCATCAACTTCACCCCAGTTCTGCCTTTCTCAGATCATCCTAGGTGCTTTAGGTAAAGATTAAATTTAACTCTCAAAACCACCTTGTGAGCGATTACTACCTTCACTGATATAGAAGAAATTCAACTCACAGAGAGGATAAGTAATTTGTCCAATGTCAAACCTCTATTGAGTGGATCTGAGCCCAGACAATCTGATTCTGGAAACCTCAGCAGCCCTTTGGAAAGACTTATGACTTGGCAATTCATGGCCCGGGGTCATCCCCATCAGGCTGCCCATCAAACCTGCTTCTGGGTCTGCATTTCTCAGAAAGGTCAAAAATCACGAGGAAAGGATGAACATTTACTGGGCATCGACACTGTTCCAAATACTTGACATGTATAAGGCTATTTAATCTTAAAAAGCAAACAACGCTATAAGGTTGTCATCACTATCCTTATATAATAATGCCAGCATATGTTAAAAATGTGCCTACCTCTCCAGCTAGTGCTAGAGATGGGTCTCAGACCTGGATCTGGCTGATTCCAAAATATGTGCTCTCTTATGATTACAGTGGCACATACTGCTTCTCCAAATAGATCATCTTCTGGATACATTGAGGGATAGTTGTTTACTTTCATCTAGTTTCTTCTGAATGAAACTGATGCTATTGAAATATCTGAACAGGATTCCTTCTTTCCGAAACTGAAAATGCAAAGAAATCAACTGATAGGAATCCAGCCTACACTATGGATTTGCCCAGCTTTTAATTCAGACATATATTGGTATCAATAAAAAGGAGTATACAGGAGTGACTTGCCCACAGTCCCCACAGACTTTCATACTCATTTCCAGCCACAGGTCCGTGGGGGCACAGCCTCACTCCCAGTCATTGTCCTCGGCCTTCTCCTCTCCTAGACTGTAGGCTTGAGCTGGCCAGATTACTCTGTCTCTTATGGTAGTCATGATCTCACAAGATTCTCCCCAAATTCCCTTGGAATTTTTGGCTTTCCTCAGATGACCATGCTTACTTCAATGGTTTTATACCTCCTCTTACAGCTGGTGTTCACATCCATTCATCTATAATACTAAACCCTCCACTGAGTGCACTGATCTCTCTGTGAAATCCCAAAGGTAGGATTCCTGGTTTCATCTGTGATTCTTTGTCCGTCCTTCCACCTTCTCAAAACTATGATTTCCTTCTGTGCAGTGGGGCCCAGAGACAATCTTCCAACGAAAAACACCTTGACTCCAGGACCACAGCCTCTTTCTGGCCTTCCTCAGCCTCTGGTGCATTCCTACCATCTGGGGGTTCCTTACCATTGGGGTTCTTGTTGTCCTCCAGAATCTTGGGTTCCTGCTCACACCTTTCTGGAAAGAGCTATTTCTACCATCACCGTGGTTTCTGGAGGGGAGGATTAAGTCCCTTAGGAATATTTGACTCCTTTCTCTATAGTTGCTTCCTGGATCCCTTTTGAAAAGGTCTCTCTTCTTCCACAGCTTCAGGGCAAGGAACAAAAAGATTTTTACTTAATATGCAGATCTTGCAGCCAGTTCCCTAACTGCTATTCCTGCAGAAACCCCTTTTCAATACTTAAAAAATTCCGTTACTTTTCATGCTGTGCCCCTTTGCATGTGGGTTACACATTTGTCACAATATGATAACCTATTTAATATATCTTCCAATATATTTAATGTAATGACACTATACAAAAGAGCTGATGCTTCTCTTTAAGCATCTAAGTTAACTGCAAAATATAGACTTAAACTTTGGGGCTGATAGTAAACACCATTTTCTCATTATTTTATCATGAGATATTTATAAGTGCCCTGGTAGTACCAGATTGGGGTATTCTGATTCTTAATGCTGTTTCCTCCCAAAACCAACCCTTTAAAATTTTAAACACAATTTCAGTCCATTAAAATGACACACTGTAGTTTGTAATCATTCTGTGAGAATAAAAGAAATAGCTTATGTTTAATGAGAATGTACTATGTGCCATGTTCCTCGCCAAGCACCTTAGAGACTCATTTACTCCCTCAACACCTCAAGCACCTCATTTACTCCTTCAACAACTCTAAGAACCTGGTATGATAATAATAACCTCCAATAAGCTAGCTGAAGTTCAGAGCAGTTAAATAACTTTAGCAGAGTCCCAGAATGAGGCCACAGTGGGGCTTGCCTCCAAAGTCCAAACCTAAGCTATCAAGAGACTTTGCATCCCAAAACTAGGTAAAGAAAAAATGTGTGTATGCATGTGTGTGTGTGTTAAGAGAGAGACACTGACACACACAGGGAAATACATACAGTAAAAAGTCCTTCTTCATCTTCCTGACCTTCGACCCCATTCAGATTTCCCTAGGTAGAGTCTCTACTGTGAATAGCAATGTAACCATTGTTAACACTCAGGACATTCCATTTATTCGATCATAGAAGGGACACGTCTTTTTTCTCTTCTGAGACCACTCGAGAGAACTTGCCTTTAGTTCTCTTGTGAAATAACCTTCTCAGGTCTTCCTTTACTCACGACCCATATTTGCCCACAAATGTACTCAGATTCAGATCTGTGGACAGTGCTCAACCTACGAAAAGTGTGCTTGATCTTCTGTGGTGCTCTTTTGTTTGTTCTGAGGTTGCAGGCTTAAAAATAGGCTGGCATTTTGTTACATGTAGCCATTCATGTAATTTTATAAGGTTACAAGAAAATTTCTTGGGACACAGTCAAACAATTAGGTCTGTTGTGATTATTTAACTGTGGTCCATGGGAAACAAAACAGTGAATGAGCCAGATAACCCCTTAAGATCACACTGTGTTCAGAGTAAGGTGCCCAGGAAGTTGAATTAAGTTTTTCCATCTCCCAGCCTATAAAATTACCATTTGGTACACTGCAACAGGCAACCACTTCACCCAGATTTCATTGTGGAGAGGGTTGCAGTGTTAATAATAGCATTGGTAGTGAGTCATCCTGGCCGTGGCGGCAGCACAGCAAAATCTTGCTACTATATTTATTACATGGAGATGGTGTTATTAAGGCTACAAAACCAGACATGGCACATTCATCTCATCATCCTGCCATTTATCTGGAAAGAAGTAAATGACACCTGTTCTGTGCTAAAATAGGTCCAGAAAACCCAAATTTGCCCCTAGACTGATGATAAATTATAAGGCCTCTTTAGTCTCTCTCCCCTGTTGCTCATCCAGTACTGGTTCTTTACAATTGTGTGAGCTCAGTCTGAATTGCCTGCCCTTGCCTATTGCTGCACACTGACATTCACAAAATTTCCATTCAAGTGCATAAGGGGGTTCTGGAATTTTCCAGGGCCCAAGTCCACAGCTCCCACCTAGCAAGAATTTATCATTCCCATTGACCAATGACCACCAGGTTCTTCCTGTCCTTCTCTTTTCCAAATGATAATATTAATTGAAGTTACCCTGTATCTTCTACTCCATTGTATTTTGGGGGTAAGTGGAGGGAAGAACACTTGCCTATTCATTTGTGGTCAATAAGCCAAAAGATCTACCTGTAGCCTGACTGGAGAGGACTGCATATGACCCAGAGCTCTTGGATTTTGAATCAATTGTAGTTACTGGAAGGGAATTTGAACTGTCCCCTTTAGGGAGGGAGTAAATGTGCTCAGTGAGTGGAAAGAAGAATATGCATACAGAGAAGGCAAGTGGGGAGAACTGTGGCCGAGACTAACTGTCCACCAAATCCATTTCTTCCTTTAATGATAGAATTCCCAAGTGCCAGGAGCATACAACTGCCAAGCTATAAAATATATCTCTCAGCAGACTACACAGTTGGTGTCATCATATTACTAAATTTGGGGCAATAGAATGTGGATAGAAGAAATTTATGCCTCTTTAGAATGGTATCCCCCCAAAAGAAGCCATATGCTCTCCTGCCCTCCCCACCTTTCTGTTGTTTGGGAGATGAGGAGCTCTGGGAAGGAGAAGACACGTAGGCCTCCCACTGGCCCTGACCTGATTAATTTTGAACTGTTACATGACAAAGTCATACTGTTGTCTTATTCAGGCCACCGTATATTTAAGTTGCTTTGTTACAAAAGTTTATCTTGCATTCACTTTGTGATTTACTATACAAATGTAGAAGCAAATACAAAAGTTAATGACTAGCAGAACTGATGGCAAAATTTGACTAAACTGGAAATAAAAATTAGAAAAAAAAATAAAAATTATAACCACTTGTAATAATTGTCATCCTTACTGCTCACTGTAGTGGTACCAATAATGGCATATTTTTAATAATAATTGTGGTCGTTACTACTATAACCCCTGGGGTCTTGCATTTCTGTACATCTGTGGTCATCCCTATGGTGTCTTTATTTCCATCTCTTCCCTCATCTCCGACTCTGGTGTCCTTATGATCTTTCCATTGACTCCTTCTCTGAACACATTAGTAAAAATGAAGACTAGAAGATAACTCATATATTGTGTATTTTCTCCATGCCTAATGTTGCACATGATGTGAAGTAGACAGTATTATCATCATTATTTCTCAGATGAAAAAAAAATGAAATTCAGAGATATTTATTAACTTCTCTTGAAGTAAGTGTTAGGACCTAGCTGAAAATCAGTCTCTCTCACTTTAAAACTTAAAGGTGTACAGTTCTACCAGACTCTATTAGTGTAGTTTCAGGTGTCTCTGAGTTAGGTAGAAAATTGGGTTTCCTATTTGTGCTCTGAGTGGAGCCACTGAATCTTGGCAAAGAAATATTCACACACTTCGGAAAGCACATTAATACTTTAACTCCTTTGGGGGTTTTTAATTAATGTATTAGTAATACAAAACATAATGCAAGTGACTACGTTGGCTTTTTCTTGCATTAATGATTAAACACTCTTGGTATTTTCCAATACATTATGTATTCCCTTTCCTTTAGGATTAGCTAGTCCAGTGCTTTCCATCCTGAAGATTTATTGAAGAAAACATGACATCCTAATGAAATCAATATCATCATAGCCCAGTCTTAACAGAAACTTAAACAAAACATAACAGAGTATACCACAAAATAAAATATCACACTATATTGCTTACAATATAGGTGAGCATTATTTTATGCAAATACTGTATATTTGTATATGTTATATACATGTATTTTATATATTTTATATTTTTATATATTATATATTTTATTTTATATATTTTTATATATTTTATTATATATTTTTATTTATTTATTTATTTATTTGACAGAGAGAAAGAGAGAGAGAATATAAGCAGGAGGAGCGGCTGGCAGAGGGAGAGGGAGAAGCAGGCTCCCTGTTGAGCAGAGAGTCCAGTGTGGGGCTCTATCCCAGGACTGTGGGATTAGGAGTTAAGCTGAAGGCGGGTGTTTAACCAACTGATCCATCCAGGTGCCCCAGGAGAGAGAGAACACAGCACCACAATCTGGGTGGTATTGGCACAACCATGTTCCCTCTGAAAGCTCTAGAGAAGAATCCTTCCTTGCCTCTTCCTAGCTTCTGGTGGTTTCTGGCAACCCTTGATTGTTCTTGACTTATAGCTGTATAGCTCCAATCTCTGTCCCTGTCTTCACATGATCTTCTTTCCTTGTCTCTCTGTCTCTTCTGTTTCTATAATGACATCAATCATATAGATGAAGGGTCTAGCCTAATCCAACATGACTTCATCTTAATTTAGTACATAGGTAACAGCCTACTTCCAAACCAGGTCACATTCTAAATTCCAGGTAAACATGAATTCAGAGGGGACAACATTCATCCCAGTAGAGAGAGAGAGAGAGAGAGAGAGAGAGAGAGTGTGTGTGTGTGTGTGTGTGTGTATACTGGCCCAATTTTATAAAAAAAAAAAAATTTCTCTTCCTGTGGCTTATGATCACAAATATGAAATCCTCTGATTCTAGTTGGAGGGAGTATGGCACCTGCTTATCGCAATGCTGGCAAATAAATGTCAAACACCTAAGTCCCAATGGAATGCAAAGTGAAGGAAACAAGTGAGGTGTGTGCAGCCCAGGAAAGCACTTAAGACAGCACCCACTCTCACTCTTATTCGTGCGGTTGTCTGGACTCGTGAATGGAGCTCATCACAAAACTCTGGACTCAGACAGTGTTTTAAATTACTTTAATAGTGGTCTTTACTATGCGTTGGTGAACATCATGAATAGTAATTATTTTGCAGCCTTGCGAGTCATTATAATAAGCTGGGTTTGAGCTAGTCACCTGGAAACGAGTTTCTTGAGCATACTGGTAATACTTCATGGACTTCAAGGATCAACCTAGCCATAGTGTGAAAATGAGAGACTCCAACTGTATATTTTTATGAAACCCACACAACTAAGGACTAGAAATTCACTGTAAAACATAAGTTTCAGGCGCTCAATGAGCAACCCACATATTTCTTTTTTTAAAATCTATCTCACATATCAAGTTCTCCTAAGCTAAAAAAACTTCCAATATATTGCTGGTAGAGTTAGAAATTAATTGGGGAAGAGCTAAAGGAACTATAACAAAATGATAACATTACATTTTGGGAAATCAATCGGAGACTCTTCTCATAATATCCTCTACATTTTCTTGTAGTTAAAAGCATCTCTTTCTTACTCTTTTGAAGTAATCAGTTGTGCCAAACAGTGTTATTGTGTTTATTCAGACCTGGAAGATTCAAGGAATGGCTGCCAGGTTCCATTTTCAGAGCCCCTGATTCCCCTCCATGGATATCTGGACAAGCTCTTCCTGATGTGTTCTCTTTCTTTTGAATGGCACACACAGTCTTCAATTTCAGGAGAAGACTTGGGCCTTGAGTCTATGTTGTTGGATGGCTTCCAGGCTAATCCTGGAATGTCTTCTCCAGCCATCCTTCAGTCACTCTTGTTATGTCTCATGATCTCAGAATGTCTTCAGAACTAGCTTTTTGACCAGCCAGACCCTAAAAGGGCTCTTGACAATAACACTGCCTTCTAGAAAAAGTGTGGGGCCTGGGGGCTAACCCAACTCTGTGAAAGGGGCAGGGCATAGGAACCAGGAGTGTCTTGTATGCAGCCCACCCATGTGGGGCCTGGAGCCCTGGAGAGTCTATCTGAGGGACCAGCTCTCCTGAATGACAATAGTCTTCAAACTACATTTTGCTCCACTCCCTAAAAATTTTATGTGTTGACACAAAGATTTTCTAAAACTATGTATCCCTTCACATATTTTAAAGCTGATTCCAGGAGTGTTTGTTATTGTAAGGTTTAATAGCTGCATGGAATATAGTTTCCAGTTTGCATTAAATATTGATACATTTGTTAAAACTGTTAGGTCACTCTGTTTAAAGTAGCCAAAGGAATCTAAATATCCTAGCCATTTGATACCCACAAGTATCTGTTTTTAAAACATATGAACAAGAAGTTCCTTTTAGCAGTCAGAAATTTTAGTTTGTTCCTGGCTAACTCTTTTCTCCCTCCTCCGCATAAATTTATCCAAATGCAATATCATTCCAGCTTGAAACTCTTTTATGGATCACCATATTATCTTATCTGCAACATAAATGTGTATATAAATTGAACATTTTTTATTGTATATGCACATAATGCTCTAAATGTTAAAATTTTCCATCATTATAATTACTAGTACACAGCTGATCAAAACAACATTGATATGCTGACACTTTCAATAGATAATTATTAAACATAAAATAATTTTTTTCTTGGAAATGTATCTCTTAATAAGATGAATGAGGCTGCATTTAAAAAATTAGTTCGTATAGTCACCTGTGAATATTATTACTACCGGTATGAGAAAGATTTGGTATATTTCTTTTCCTAGTTTTCATTTTTGTAAATGTAAGGACTAAGCAATCTTTAATTTTTTATTTTTTCAGTGTTCCAAGATTCATTGTTTATGCACTACACTTAGTGCTCCATGCAATACGTGTCCTCCTTAATACCCGCCACGAGGCTCACCCAACCCCCCCACCCCCCCCCCCCAATACCTCAGTTTGTTTTTCAGAGTCCACATTCTCTCACGGTTCATCTCCCCCTCCAATTTACCCCAATTCACTTTTCCTTTCCTTCAGGGACTAAGAAATCTTGTTTAGAAATATGTATGAAGGAATAGAAAAGATTTTGCTGAAACAAAGTCACTTAATTCTTTGAATTCTTTCTAAGTTTTATGTCAAAATCACCTGGTGATTTGTCATTAAATTATTTTTCATGTTCTATCAAATGACAGCTTGATTATGCTTGCCTTCAGTTTTTGTAAAAAAAGAATTGGAAACCACTTGGCTTGCCACCACATTTTTATCCAGATATAAGCTCTTTCACCAAGAAAGCTTTGCCAAGACTTATTAAATGGCTATTAATTATATATATATATATATATATATATATATATATATATATATATATTACTTTTGACTTAGAGGAATTTTCTAAAATAAGATATATTCAGAAGGATTTGGAACATAAAACTTCTTTAACAGTATATCTTTGCATAGTCATAATTAATAATAAAAGCATTCTTATCTTATCACATGTTTTAAATATATTTTTATCTAAGTTTTGATGAGCTAAAACAACAGATTTAGCTTACTAAATTTGGGGGAAATAGTCACCATCTAACCAACTGGAAAATCAGCCATATCAAATGCAATCTTTTCAGAAACCTGACTTCAGTTATCAATTCAAGTAAATATTTTAATCTGGAATTTAAAGAATATCATGGAAATTCTTTTTTGTCAAGAAAATTCTTGAGAAACAAATGATGAAGTGTGTCTTACAAAATAGATTGTTAAAAGATAGTTGAGAATACAAACACGTAATGGTAATAAAATTAATTATTCATTTTTACAATGAATTATAAAACAAGTGACACATTTCTCATGACAAATCTGTAGTCAAGTGATAAAATATGACGTTCTAGCTCAGTAGAAGTATGTCTTTCTCTTTAAAGTGGGAGAAGGATTTCTGGGAAAGGAGAGACCAAAAGGAAGAACCCTGGTAAACATGCCAGCCAGTTCTCAGGAAGATCAATTTCAAATAAGAGTATGCTTGGAAGTGAGAACCTGGACATTGATTCCCTGAAAATTGTCTGTGCTAATATGCCCCTTGGAAAGTCTTCTCCACCGCAGAGCACCCCAGTGTGAAGATGACTGCTAGTAAAAACCAAATAACCAATCTGATTTAACATCAAAAGGAACGAGGCTTGTAATCAGTGAGAGTTAGGATGATGAGAAAGGCCAACTGCTATGTATAGAACAAGGACTCCCAAAATTATCATCAGTCATGCTTTTTCATGATTTTGAGATGTGAGCTGAATAGCACAGCTGGGTGACTCCCAGTTTACCTCAAACAGCACATCCCTAACTGAACTCACGTGTCTCCACTCAGTCCTGCTACTCATCCTGCATGGCCTTTCTCGGTGCATGAAACCAATATCCACCTGACTATCCATGGAGGGGTACCTGAGTGGCTCAGTCTGTTAAGCATCTGCCTTTGACTCAGTTCTTGGTCCCAGGAGAGCCCTGCATCTGGCTCCCTGCTCAGCAGGGAGTCTGCTTCTCCCTCTCCTCCTGTTTCTGCTCTCTCTCTCTGTCAAATAAACAAAATATTTTAAGGGGAAAAAAAATCCCCTGTTGTTCACTCACTCCCCATTTTTCACTAATGGAACCACTGTTTAGTTCAGAAAGGAAATATACCCAGTTTAAAATTCCCTTACAACTAAGGGTAGCTATCCAAAAGAGATCTGACAAATGTGTATCATAAACACAGGGATGGGACTGCAGGAAAGCTTGTTAGGTGGAGCAAATTCAGCCTTTTTTTCTTTTTAAAGATTTGCTTATTTATTTGACAGAGATGACAAGTAGGCAGAGAGGCAGGCAGAGAGAGGGGGCGGGGGAAGCAGGCTCCCTGCTGAGCAGAGAGCCCAATGTAGGACTCGATTCCAGGACCCTGAGATCATGACCAAGCCAAAGGCAGAGGCTTAACCCACTGAGCCACCCAGGCGCCCCCAGATTCAGCCTTTTGTCCTTCACCCTTCTTCATCCAACCCCGTCCATCCGGTGCGATGCGCGGAGTAGCTCGTGCTTCCTGCAGTAACAGCACTAGAGCACCATGATGGGGGCCCATGTGAAAGCAGGCGGAGCAGAAAGCTAGGAGGAGCCTTCACCCCAGCCGCGTCACAGCCACAGAACAGCAGTAGACCACACCTCCGTCTTCTTAGCGAAACAGCAGCCTTGACATCTGAACCAACCCAAACACCTGGATCATTTTCCAGGGCTCCCCTCACCCACTGGGTGTGTGATGATTTTATCTCCCTCACATCTCTATCTTTCCCAGTTTCTCTGTCCCTACAACCACTGCCTCGTTCAAGTCCTTGCCCATTTCCCTACGGCACTGTTTCTTGTTAGAGTCTCAGCTTGCTTGCCACCAAAGGTTTAAATGGCGTCAGCTGGCGGCAGAATGAAGCACCAACTCCTTCAAATGAAGCCCTAGGTCCTAGAATGTGCTCTGACTCTGGCTTGCCCTGACTTTGTCTCTTCTACTCTTTACTCCAGACAAACTGAGCTACTAAGTTGTCCGTTGTGTTCAGACCTTTTCTCTCTGCCCACTTACTTTTAAAATAACCTTCATCCCGCATGAAGACATCACGGCAGACACCTATTCTTCTTTTACGCCTCAGTTCACATCCAACTTTAAGGTTTTCCTGATTTCACCCCTCCCTTACTAGAACATGTAAAGAAAGAACTTAATAAAAATTGATTTAATAATCATTTTATTCTCTTCTGAGAAACGGGAATTTAAAATGCTACAATCTCTATGAGAAAGTAGAAAAATTGCTTTTTATATGAATTATGTATTTTATATAAGTATATAATAAATATGTACCATATATTATAATATATAATACATATTTTAATATGTTTTATATTTATAACATGTAATAGATATATTTTTTGAAATCTATATATATTTAACCCAAACTATACCCTAAATCAATCCTGTTACAGCTAACATAATTGTTTACAGATTTCATAGTTTTATTGAAGTTAGTATTTTCACAAAAGCTAGTGGTAAAATGGAATTATCCCAGAACTTTCTAAAAATGCCATGCCTAGCAGTGTCATTACTTGGTATGTCATGTTAACATCATGGTTTTTGGAATAGTGAAAGGTGCCTGGGTAGTTACCTGTCTCATTAATTTGGCTTATGTAGGGTCTAATCACAGCTCCATCAATATGTCAGCATTTAATAAACATTTGGGGATGATAATTGAACAGTAATTATGTGAATTGTTCATTTAATCATCTTAATACAGGCAGCATCATGCCTTATGTGTTGATTATCTACTCAGACTTGAGAAGAAATAATCATGCACAGATTTATGTTTGACTATATTAAAATTAGCCCCAAGTCTGAAACATCTGGCCAGTCTTTGTTTCCCTATAATATGCAGTGATTAGCAACTATTTTTAAAGGTCCTCTGTACAATGCTAGAAACCCTGGTGTGATAGATACGTCAAGAAAGAGGACTGGACTTGAAAAACGATTTCCTTAATTTCACTGAGCATTTATTTTTAATTTTTATATGATTAACTCAATTGAAAAAAGTGGCAGGTCACAAAGCCCCAGGAATATGGTGCCCAGTACCTACAGTGAGGTCATCTCTCCATACCCCTCGGTACACAGTGTGAAACTGAGTCCAGGGACGTCACTTCAGAAACGGCTCACCCTTACTCTTTTACACAGAAGCACCCTTCCCACCTTCCTGCCCCAGTTCAGTGTGTCCCCCTTCTCATTCTCCCCCCACCAAGCATCGCCCCCTGTTTCTAATTCAGATCAAGTCTTTCCTAGGGGGAGAGATAGGCAGGATTGTCCATGATTCCTCGCAGAGAGCGGGAACTGGACAGAAGTGGATAGAGGTAAGAAGGAGGGGTCAGGAAGGAGTTAACAGAGAGACTTCTCTTCTTGCTAAATTCCTCCTCCCCATTTACCTTCTTTAAAAAGAGAAGTGACACCCAAAGAGAAGGGGCTAGAAAAGGAAGGAAAACTGCTCTTGGCTCACCTCCTCCACCCTTGGCCTTCAGGTCTGCCTCCCAAGGCTCCTGTCAACACTATCTTGGCACCCCTGCCCCAGCTTGGCTCAGCCGTAGCACTGGGACTCTCCAGGCCACCCCAGGCCCAGGAATGGGAACCCTCACCAGAAGAATGGAGGCAGGGGAGATGTGCTTTCACAAGTTGTTGGTGAGAAAACTTGCTGCCAGGATGACAGTGAGGGGAGACCCAGACAGATGGTGGAAGGAAACAAAGAAAAAGGAAGGAAGGAAGGAGAGAAGGAGGAAGAGAGGGCAGATGGGTTGAAGAAAGAAAGAGAGAAGAGACGGAGAAAGGAGAGGCAAGCAGAGGGGCAAGGAAGGGGAGGAAGGATGGTGACCTCCCTCCCTGTCCCTCATGGGGAATTCTTCCCACAACCATGACAGGAGAGGATCTGAAAAGGCAGGGAGGGAGGGGGCGGGGCCACCGCATCATGGAGGTTCTATCTTCTTAGCTGAGGGAAGAGAGAAATAAAAGTCCAACTGACAGGTGCCTGGTCAGTTCTGGAGTCCCCAGAAGGAGTCACAGAAGACCTCTCTGAGGGGCCCCCACTGGTAACACCTCAGGGAAGCCAGCTGGGGAGTGGTTCTGGCACCTGGGGAGCACAAGCCAGGAGCTCCCATTGTTTGCACTTACACATTCCATTTGTATGAAGTTGAAAAACAGGCAGAGCTCATTTATGGTGACTGACATCAGAAGTGTGGTTCCTTGAGGGAGTAATAGTCCCTGAGAAGGGGCCTGAGGGAATCTTCCTGGGCCGGCAGTGTTTTATATCTTGATATGTGTGTGTGTATACATGTGTAAAAATGTATGGGACTGTACACATGAGACATGTGCTTTATCAGATATTCTAGAAAACTCAAAAGCAAAATAAATCACTGTATTTTCATTTTTAAAGCTAATCTGTTTCATCAAAATTTCTAAGGTAAGAGCAATTCCAAAGTTTCGTGGATATTGTAAGAACCAGGAAGGTGGGACTCATCTTATAAAAGATACTTGAGGAACCCAGAAGCCTATAACGTAAGCAATGCCTGGGGAAGGGAAGAGAGAGCGCTGTTTCTCAAAGCACGGTCTGGTGCCAGTAGGAAGCACATCACCTGGGAGCTTCTCAGACGTGCAGTGTATTGGGTCCCAGTCCAGACTCTGCTGAAACACAACCTGCCTTTTAACAAGACTTCCAGGTGATTCTTAAGCTCCAAATGGAAAGTAAAAGCACTGATAGAAACAGCGGTAAGATTCACACTCTTTTTTTCTTTTTTAAGATTATTTATCTATTTATTTGACAGAGAGGAAGAGAAGAAGAGAGCAGGCACAAGCAGGGGCAGCGGCAGAGGGAGAGGGAGAAGTAGGCTCCCCATGGAACTGGGAACCCGACAATGTGAGGCTCGATCCCAGGATGCTGGGATCATGACCCAAGCCGAAGGCATGACGCCTGACCCGCTGAGCCACCCAGGCGCCCCTGTTTCACACACTTCTACTTTAACTTCCTAATTGTAAACTTCTTGAGGACAATGTGGAAGAGTGATGGAGAGCTACTTCCTAGCTGAGTCCCTTTGGGAAGTTACTAGATTCCCCTAAACCTCAGAATATAAAGTGAGAAGAAAGATAGTAGTAGTACTACCTATTTTGTGGCTGTTGTGAAGATTAAATAAAATAATGTATGTAAAGTACTTAGTATATTGCTAAATATAAAAGAATAAGAAATGTTAGCTGTTACCATCACCTTCATCCGTGAGAGGTGAAGGACATTCATTCATTTACTCAACAAATGTTTATTGTGTGCCTACTAAATGCCAGGTACTGTTTAAAGCACTAAGTAAGGATGCACCTCTGAACTAAATAGACTAAAACAAACCCTTCTTTACAAAAATTTTTTTAATCCTTGCCTTGTGGGGGCTTCTACTTTAGCATGAAAGGTGGTGATAGTGTAGCCGATGAGAATGTAAACAGAAGGAAATGGGCCATTCTCGGGAGATCTCCTAATTGAGTTGTAGGGTGTCAGGGATTGCCATGCACTGATTTTTCCTCCCAGATGGGCTGTGACCACTGTTGGTAAAAGAGGTATGCCACAATATTTCCAAACCTGCCCTGGAGACAGCCTACACAAATGAAAGAGAAAATGTAGCACCTGCAAATCTCTGGCTTAAAACTCTTTTTAAGAAATACTTGTTCTTTTGATATTTGTGCTTCTATAAATAAATTGGGAAGAAACATCTCCTTTTGCACTTCGAACAAGGGAAAATTATGACAAGATGTCCTATGGGTCCAGGATTTTTCCTCCAGGGGAGATGATAGCAGAAGTCATAACCCTCCTCTCTTTGCTGGAACAGGTACCCAGGTGGGCACAATGACCTTGTGGTCATCCTCTGTCTAAATGAGCATCGGCCCTGGGGTTCTAGCCTCTCAAAGCCCTCCACTTTCAGCTGAGGGCTGATAGCAATGCAAATAGTACTTGAACATTTAGCATTTGATGTGAGAATAAAAGAAGACAAGCCCTCTCCCAGCTCACTGTTTCTTGGTGTTCTTCAGATTTTGTCCTATTGTACTTTAAAAAAAAAAAAAAAAAAAAAAACAGAGTTTATCCCAAAATAGAGTCATGTTGGATTTTGGAAGATCCTAAAAGAGAAGCTAGTGTGTTGCTTTGGGGAGGTCTGTATTTTTGTTTATGGTTTTTTGGGGGGAAGAGGAGTATTTTTCCTGTTCTTTCCCTTTATTCCTCTTCTACTACATGAGTCCATGCATAAAAAGCCACTGAAAACACCTGAACCTGTTCAGAAAATTATTCTGAGCCTCAGACCTTCATCGTCAGCCTTCTCTTGTTGTCCCATTCATTGTTGGGTTGAATTGATCCTTGGTGACCCTCTTAACACAGCAGAGAGTAGTCAGGCTTGGAATGTAACTAATCCAGATGCATCCATGCTTTTGCCTAGTTGGAGAGCTAAGATTGTGGGCTTGAATTCAGGATTCAAGTAGCTCCCAGGGTCAGCATCTCTGAAGTATAGGGATTGATACCCTCAACCCAACTGGGTCAGCTTGGAGTTACCCACATACCCTGATACTATGATCTCTTCTTAGAAACCCAGTTCTGTAGATGTGTTTGCTTCCTTAGCCCCAAGCTGACCGACTCTTTTTTCTGGCTCCTCTTTCTGTCTGCTTGATGCTGCTCTGTCATGCTTTGCAATCAGGTCTTGCTGAATCGTGAAACCTAGTACTTCCTAGTATTTGATAACAGAAGTGAAATTAAGACTCTTGTCATAACATAATAGTTTTCATAGGAATTTTCGTTTTTAGGACATTTTCCTTAGTGTCACCAACATACAACAAGTAGCTGCCCTTTGTTAAAAGTTTATCAAGCTATATGTTGGGGCACCTGGGTGGCTCAGTGGGTTAAAGCCTCTGCCTTCGGCTCGTGTCATGGTCCCAGGGTCCTGGGATCAAGCCCCGCATCAGGCTCTCTGCTCAGCTGGGAGCCTACTTTCCCCCCTCTCTCTGCCTGCCTCTCTGCCTACTTTTGATCTCTGCCTGTCAAATAAATAAATAAAATCTTAAAAAAAAAAAGCGCTATATGTTTATACATTGTAGCTCAAACTTTTTGAACCATAGTACATTTAAGTAAGAGTAATGCCCCCAAGCACCGCCAAACAGTCTTATTTTCCTGGAGGAGAAAAAAGTAAGTGATAAACTATCACCTTACAAGCATATATTGTAGATTTTATATACACATCTTCTCTAGTATTAGATTGTTTGTATGCCAAAGCCCAGTTTTAGAAAAAATTGTCAGCCACAAATACCATTGCCTCAAATTTGTGTCACTATTTGCAAGTGTTCTGATTGTCGAAAGTTCATAAATAACAGAAGTAAAAAAAATAACTCACTGAAGTAGCAATTCTTAAAAGTTTACTGTGTGTCCACCAAAGAGACAATTTGCAAACAGGGAGCATGCCAACCAAACCATGGACTGAGACTCTGGAATATATTGTACGAGATTGTTAATGAGAAAGCAATGATTGTTCATTCTTCACAGTGATTGGTTAAAATATTAGAATTAGAATTAAAAGAAGATGAGGATTTTCTTAAATGATACGGAATGGGCTAGTGGTTACCTCATATCAATTTGGAAAAACAGTTTTTTTTGTTTGTGATTTCTAGAAGCATAAGCAAGAAATGATCCAGGTCAGGCTAGTCTTACAATGTAAGCTAAATTGAGCTTTGTTCGTATGACTAAACTAGTTTTCATCTGCTCAGGGAATTTTCAAGGCTGCTATCAGTTTATTTTTTATTTTAACATAATAAAACGGAATACAAATCAAACAAAATATTTTAAAATAAAAAACAAATTTATAATAATGAAGCTAAATTCACATTTTTTTGTTAAGGAGTCAGAATGGGAGCAATTGAAAATCCCGAGCAATGCAATAAAACACTGATGATACACCATTAAACAAAATGTCCCTTCAAACAGGCGTGGGAATTCCGACCATCATTCCACGTGTGCAATTCGAGCTCTACAGCCCGTGCACCCCCGAGTGCCAACCAGACTCATCAGTATCCTACTGAATTAGCTGCTTTTCATCAATTTTAGTATGCATTATATTTCGCTTACAAATAACTATAGTTGGCAACCATTAGTTTTTAGCAGGTTACTATGCTAGTAAGCATCTCTTAGCCCTACATAAAACGAAACTTGCTTGTCCTTAGGCACAAAGAAATACCTGGCAGATTTAGACAAGTTTGAAGTTGCTCAAGAGGACCCTGCAATGGACCCCATTTTGAAAATTATGGTAAAAACCTAGAACATGTGAACAACTGTTCCTTTAGGGCACACATTGCCCATTGGTCTTGGCTATATTGGTATCTCTACCCTACATCCCCTACATCCTCCTTTCTTTCTTATCCTACTGTCTACTTGACCTTTGTCATTTCTTCTCTCTCCCCCCAGAAGTTGGAGTCCCCCCAGACTTCCAAACTTATTGTTATTCCAAAATAAAAGTTGTCCAAACTCTAATCCAAATGTACCATTCCCTACTCTGGTTCTTTAATCATCTTGTTGTTGTTTACTTAACAACAACCTCTTCAGCCAGGCCCATTTATGGTGGAAACTTCTATAGGACTCAGCTCTCTAGGAAAATTGTGACCATCCTGTCCCTAGCCCTCCTACCTCCCCCCAACATCACTAGCTCCTGTATATATAGGGCTCTGGTCCCCAAATAGGCGCAAGCCTAAGACTAGATTGTTCTGGATTCATTCCAAAACTTTTCAATTTTGGCTTAGCCTTGCAGACTCTCATTTTTATTTCTCTAATTATGAAACATATTCTAAAAATCTAGCAATGAAATGAAGGGTTTGTTATTTCATAAAACGCAGGAGCCATGTGTTACCTTTCTGTGAGAAAGTACTCATTTATCATCCAAACACTGTATAATAAAAGCTGACAAAATGCTGATTAAACACACAAACAAACAAACAAACTATAGCACACGGCCAAATCAAAGAAGTGTAATTGCCAACCCCTATTCGTTCTTATTAAGCTGTAAGTGACCATGGGACGTGAGCATTCTCCTGATACCCAGAACAACAACCAAGTTCTGCTAAATCCATCATTCGGCCCACCTTTCACTCCTCCATTCATTCAACAACTATTTATGAAGCCAGTAAGTACTATTCTAGGTACTGCTGTGTCATCAGTGAACAAAAAGACAAAGTCAGCATAGGATGGACAAAGGTATGATGGTAGAGATTTATACCTTTGTCCATCCTATGCAAAGTCAGCATAGGATGGACAAAGGTATAAGGTAGAGATTTCGCCTCCAAGCAAGAATCCACCAAAAGAAAAACTACCATTTGTAGATTTGTCTCTGGAGTTAGGCCTCTGACTTGAAGCAAGACTTGTTTCCTCCCCTTGAAGGCTGATGCTATGAGACCTTGACCTTGACCCCTTCCCCTGTTTGCATTGTTGTCCTTGATGCTCAGGTTATTCTCACTACAGCGTGGAAACAAATAATGGTAACAATCACAACTCTAATAAAAATGTCCCTGCCAAGACAAATAGTGGGGCGCCTGGGTGGCTCAGTTAGTTAAGTGTCTGCCTTCAGTTCAGGTCATGATTATGGGGCCGTGGGTTAGAGCCCCACACGGGGCTCTCTGCTCAGGGAGTCTGCTTCTCCCTCTCCCTCTGACCCTTCCCCTGCCTTTGTGCACTCTCTCTCTCAAGTAAATAAATAAAAACTTTAAAAAATAAATAATAATAGCACAACATTTATTGAACAATTACTATATTTTAGACATTGAATTTTCACAACAATCCTAAGAGTTAGGTATTATTGTTGTTATTTTTGTTATTATTAATTTCTCCAACCTTACAAATGAGAAGAGAGGAAGGCACGGATTTGCCCACCACTCCAAGGCAAGGATCAAGTTCTTTGATTTGCTGAATGCCTCCTGGCTGCAATGGTGGAGTCCCGAACTCTGTGTTTGACTCCAGCTCCAAAAATTCCTCACCTTTCTCTTGGGTTCTTGGCACTGGTACCCTTTGCCTTTCTGCAGCCAGCTGTCAGCAAGCTCCTTCTCTGCTGATTACAACATCAACAAGCAATAGATATTAAATGTAAGTGTAGACTGCTTACTATTTTGATCAAATAGTGCATTCCACAAAGTTAATCTGGCTCCTATTTAATGAGACACATAATTGTTATTGAATTGCTTGACAATTAGGTAAAGTTGTTCCAATAAATTCTGTAAGCAGTCCCTAAACAATTAGCTTATGTGTTCTACTCTCATTTTTTTTTAATTTTGCAAGACCTACCATTTCTTGATATGATTTGCTATTCTCCTTTTCTTCTTACACTTCCTCTTCTTCTGTTTCTTCAGAGCATACTCACAAGAAATAAAACATGATAAGCCTAGATTGTATTCCCAGTGTCCTAAATCCCACATTTTTCACGGATGAGCTCTGCCTGGTCTTCTCCTGCTACCCCACTCCTCCTTTCCCTGTCATCTCTGCCTGGATGATCTGGAAGCTGAAGGATTCAGACATAGCAAGAATCAGGGAAAGCTTGCCTTGAGAAGGCTGCAGACGTATTATATGCTAGAAAATTGGCATGACAGTGACCTCCAACACAGCTGTTGACAAAGTGGAGCTAAAAATGAACTCTGGGTTTCCTACATTTTAGATCTGAGAGTCTCAGAGCAAAAAAAGATTAGAGAAAACACTTTAGGAATAAGAAAAAGGGAGAGATTTTCCAGTTAAATATAGTAAATTGATTAATTTTTAAATATTCTCTTACTCTTCTTAACTGCAACAAATAAGTAGAAAAAGCCACAAATTCACAAGGACAAAGAAAATGTGAGAGGATACGATACCTGATGAGCAACATTAATAATCTTTGGAGTTTGGAAACCAGATGGAAGAATGATACTAGATTTGAGAAAGCTGCCACCTAAGCACCTATGGATAGGGATACCAGGAGAAATTGAGCCAAGCCACCTCCAGAGAGCCCTCGAAAGGCTCTGAAGATGGTTCTCCTGGGAACCTTTAAAGTGGAAATGAAATATGTAATTGAAATTAGGGAGAGCAATGGATCATCTACACAGTGAGCAGGTAGACCTTTTCCACAAACCCAGAAAACTGGCCATCCTCTCCAATATATAGAGACCAAGGTCTCTGAGAAAATGGAAAGGAAGTATCTCCATACCAGAGAACCCCAGACATGGCAGAGAGCAGAACTGAAAACTGAAGAATCAATAAAATTTACCGATTAAAGAGCTGGACCATCAACCTATTCCCTTACTCTTTTCCCAGAATGCTGGTGTCTATGAGGCACATCCAGGTAGAAAATAGGTGAATTCTTCTCAGGAGAAGATGGCTTCAGGTGTGTGTTGGGGGAGGGGAACCCTACAACATTGATATTTGGGATTTTTACAGTGAAAACTTACCTGACATCTGATTACCATATAGCAAATCTCACTAGTATAAGTTGGTAAAAACTGCCCATTGTTCCAAAGCCTCCTGGAATATTAATAGAATCTAAATTATTAATTATTAAAGAATTCTAAGCTGTTTGAGGGAATATTCCAGGAAAAATACACAAAACTAGAGATACAAACAAATTGAAAAAGGACCTCAGTTGAAAGAGACCATAGAGAAAGGAGAAGAAAACATCAATGAAACCACAATTAATATCCTTAGAGAGATGAGAAATGAAACAGGAGCAGGATGCTATCCTTCAAAAAAAGAATTGGAGAGGTGCCTGGGTGGCTCAGTCTGTTGAGAATCCAACTTTTGATTTCTGCTCAGATCATGAGGGTTGTGAGATCAAGCTCTCCCCCCAAACCTCTACCTCCACAGGGCTTGGAGCTCAGCAGAGAGTCTGCCTGAGTTTCTCTCCCTCTGCCCTTCTCCCCATTGGAGCATGCATTCCCATGGGCATGTGCTCTCTCTCTCTCTCTCGCTCTCTCTCTCTCTCTTTCTCTCTCTCAAATAAATAAATAGAGGTGCCTGGGTGGCACAGTTAAGCTTCTCTCTTGGTTTCAGCTCAGGTCATGACCTCAGGGATGTGGGATACCAGACTCCCATGGAGTCTGCTTGGGACTCTATCTCCCCCCCTCCCCCCTCAAATAAATAAATAAATCTTTTAAAAAATAAAGGGCCATGTCACCCCAGGATTTATTGGCACTTTTTTTTTTTTTGACTAGAGGAAAGATGTAGAATGAAATCAATAAAACTGATATCACAGAAGTCAGAATGGAGAAACAGAAAGAAATAAAACAAAACAGGATCTTGGGGACATCACTGATTTGCTTGATCAAGGTATCCCTGAAGCCCTGCCTCCCTGTGAATTCTGCGTTGTATGTGCCAGGTAGTTGCTCTTTGGCCATCTATGACCAACCCCCAGGAATTACTGGCCTTACTCCCACTGCTTTCTACTTGTTGAAATAGTCACAAGCCTGCCAAGGTTCAAGAGGTGGAAATGTAGAACCACCACTGACTCTGAGAAATGAAGTTAGTGAGTAGTGAACTCTGAGGCTCAAATACAGGCTTTCCTGATATAATGCTATTGTACACAAAATCATTCCTAATCTGTGAGCAGAACACCTATAAGAAGCCACAGAGCTAGTTCATGGAGTCCAGGAAACCATACCGGCACCAAGCATTTTCTGTAGATAATTGATAGGCCTTATATACATAATAAACGTACTATTATCTTTAAAGTGTAAGCACTACTCTTACGATTAATAACATACAAACTCTTAAAACTTTGGCTGAAGTCCTAGTAGTTTTTTGTATTTTGTATGTTTTGTATTAAGTATTTTCTTTCTTTCTTTTTTTTTTTTTTAGATTTTATTCATTTATTTGAGAGAAAAAGAGAGAGTACATGAGCATACATGAGCTGGGTGAGGGACAGAAGGAGAAGCAGGGTCTCCACTGAGCAGAGAGCCTGATTTCGGGGCTTGATCTCAGGACTCCGGGATTATGACCTGAGCCAAAGCAGACCTTCAACTGACTGAGCCAGACAGGCACCCCTGTATTATGTATGTTCTTAATCATGGACTCTAAAAGAACAACTGATGTGTATAGGAAATATTTTTATGCCTAAAAGGGGTGGCCATATCCTCCAAATTGAAAAGTACTGTCTTCACAGTCTATCATAAATCACAGAGAATCTCTGAAGAAATTGTTAGAACGGAATCACATTGCCTCCCAGATCCCGAGGCACATCTCAGGAAGCTCGATGCCCAGACTTGTTATAAGCAGCCGCTCTGAACTATATGCCCGCCACCCTTGCCCCCTGTCGACCTAGTCATAACTGATTGGCCCAGGCAAGTACAGCTGACCAAATCAATTTCTGAGTTGGCCAATGATCTATGGGGTAGACTGGCACAAAAAGTCCTGACAGCTGAGGGCAAACTGAGCTAGTCAGACTCATCCTATTAAGCATTTTAATTTACACAACCAGACACACAGCCCGTGAGACAGCTAGAGGCAAGAACAGACACTAGAAAGTCAAAGTAATGAGGGAGCATAGTAAAGGTTAAGTAGAAGCTATGAATTAGAGAAAAGACAGAGGATGAGGAAGCTAATTGGAAGCAGGAGGAGAAGCAAATGGAAAGTGGCTCTGTGAACACAGCTGAGTGGTATTAACAAGGGAGCTGGAAGGCAGCCCAGGAGGGATTCTTCCTGAGAGCTGCCTATCGGAATCCGTCTGGGGAGATGCTTCCTCATGGAAATGCTTGGGTCCATCCCGATCTATGGAATACAAATCTCTGGAGCACTGAGACGCTGAAAAACTACAGAAGCTATTCTGTCTTAGGAGTCCCTCATCTCCAGAAACCCCCACCATGGCTCATTTCACTCTCTTGGATTTCAGTGAATAACTTTATCGTTCTAATTGCTCAGTATAAATCCTGATAGTTAATCCCTGTTAACTAGCTAAGTTTGTCCCCATTACTTCTCACCAAAAAAAAAAATGTCTCACTAAAACACTCACTAAATTCTCCCTGATTCTCACTAAAAGAAAAAGAGACCTATGCGGGGGATGGGGGGGGGGATTTTTCTTCTTCTTCTTTTTTTTTTTTAGAGAAACCTTTTTTTTTTTGAGGCTGTAGACTTAAACAAAAACCACAAGAAAGGGGTTGTCATATGGACTCATCTTCAGGAAAAATATGGTCATTTTTAATATCTCATCAAAAAAAGTCTTCTGAGGAGTGTTTTCTTTGAAGAGTTATTTATATCCTTTGTTAAGAAAGGGGAAACTCTAAGACTATTTGATTATAAATAAATTAAAGATACATGTCTCTCTCTTGACTTTGTCTAGATATATGAGGCAATAAATTAATGAGTCCAATACCACATGCCACACAATAAAGTGAGCTTCTTCCTTTCCCATTACATATGTTTGTATTTTGTCTGTCAGTCCATAGGCTTTTCTCTTCTTATTGTCTGGAACCAGAGGAAGCAGCTCAGACCCCAGGGAAATCTTGGATGTTGCTGTTCAATTACGACAAATTCCTCAAGTCAACCGTTCTGTGACGTATTTTCAAACCATCTCTCCAGGACACAAGGGGTGCTTGGATTTCTTACAATGGGAAATTAAGGAAATTTGAGTATGCAAAAGTGGTTATTTTCATCACTTCTTCAATTAACAGACACTCTCTGTAAAGATGATAAACTATAATTATAGATTGTTTTCTACAATCATGATATACAAAATAACACGCTTAGGGAACTTACAAGTTAAAGTCACTTCATAATTAAAGTCACATTATTTTATATAAGATTTTTTTAGAGTTCTTTATAATTCACCATTTTTAAGACATACACTTAGAATTGTTTCCTCTGTCTTGAATTCAGAATAATGCCCCAACCTTCTTTTCTAGCCTCATTCACAATATTCCTTTCCTTCCTCACCTTAAGCTACTTGCCTTTCTTTCCCTTTGTAACCACTCCACCAGGAAAGCCCTTCTCAATCATTCTGCTGCTTTAAGACAAACTTCGCTTCATCCCAGTCTCCCCCTGGAACAATTCATCATTAGTATGCTTGTCTCCTGTAATCATCTACCCAAAGCTGCTTCTATATTTTATCTATATTTTGCAAATCATTTGCTTCTCTTTGAAGACTAGAATCAAATTTTACTTATTCTTATTTTGCTTTGCTTTAATAATCCCTAATGCCTAGCATAGTGACTTGGAAAAAGTAGATGCTATACATTTTTGCTGCATGAAGAAACGCTCGTATACAGCTGTTCATAATTTCCAACCGCCACCCACCTATAGCCAATGACACCCGTTACTGAGACAACTGGAATGTAGTTTATGATCAAGAAAGATTATTTTCACTGTGAAACTGGCTTAAAGAAATCAAATTAATTGTTTTTAACTTTTAAGGCCATGATCCAAGTAAGAGAGAACTATCCAAATATGAAGTCATTACAAAGGAACTAACCATCTCAAATCTATAGGGAAATATGTAAAACTATCACGGATCTCAGCAGCAGATAAGAATGCTATGGTGTCAATATTCTCAAAATGACTAAACAATCATACAGATATATCTTTCCTGGGAAATGTACCAAATTCTCCATCATTATCGTTTGCAACTTTGAAACTTCGTTTGATATAGACCAAGAAGATGCTGAACAAAAGGACAGATTGAGTGACTAGCTCAACTCACTTCTGCAGATTTTTTAAGCAAGTCTTTGATTCTGTGAGGACAGCCTCCTCTCCACAAACCTCTGTTGGGCCAGAGTTTCCCCAATTGCTTTCCTCTGAGGCTTGCTTCAGTTTCTTACCCTAGGCTCTTACAAATCCTGTAGATTATAGGTCTTTTCCAAGTGCCTGGTAATAAAAATGTCAAGTTAATGATCATCATAAAGGCAGAATTATGGTTATCTGTACATACCAAAATTGAGATGAAATCAATCTTGAACCATAATTCTCAAGCCTGTTTATTTTTTTAACTTTTTAAAAAAGATTTTATTTATTTGTCAGAGAGAGTACAAGCAGGGGGATGGCAGGCAGAGCAGGCAGAGGGAGAAGCAAGCTCCCTGATGAGCAAGGAGATGGATGCAGGACTCGAGCCCAGGACCTTGGGATCATGACCCGAGCCAAAGGCAGATGCTCAACCCGCTGAGCCACTCAGGCACCCCTCTGAAGCCTGTTTATACTCCTGAACCTCCCCCAAGTTCCAGAACCAAATCCTCACTTGCTTACTATACACATTCCCACACTACCCACTTCAAGTTCCCCAAGCCCATATGAAACTCTAAGACCTGTTCCATCCAATTTCTGTCTCTGGTAACAAATTATTCTCAGTCACTGATCCCCCATCTGATGTGGCTTTTAGCCAAACCTTCTCCTTTATCTTTTATTTTCTGCCATGCAGTTCAAGAATTCATCCTTCAGAAGGTCACTTGTATTTGTAGTGAACTTATGTTGCTCCTGTATACCCAGCATCCTTTTTTTTTTTTTTTTTCCCCAGGGAACTACCCCTCTCCTACTTGAGGTGAGGTTGTAAAGCATAGCACCTACCACATCCTCACTTGAAAACAAACTTGTGATCTAGGCTTGTCAAGTCATCCATCGTACCTTATTCCTATGGCAAATGTTATTATTCAAAGGGGTAGGTTTATGCTGCAGGTGGGGCCAGAGCTCCTTTTCCAGAATTCATAGTTAGGCATAACAAATTCTCTTTCTACTAGGGATGGTAATCTAGAAGTATGTGAATTTGCAACTCAAGCAGGCATCCTCCTGGCTATATGCAGAAACCTATTTAAAGTAGAAATGGGAGCACCTGGGTGGCTCGGATGGTTAAGCATCTGCCTTCGGCTCAGGTCATGATCCCAGGGTCCTGGGATAGAGCCCCACATCACTCTCCCTGTTCAGCAGAGAGTCCGCTTCTTCCTTTCCTTCTGCTACTCCCCCTGCTTCTGGTCTCTCGCTCTCTTTGTCAAATAAATAGATAAAATCTTTAAAAAGAATTAATAAAGTCGAAAGAGAATGAGACCAAACCAAAGAAGGCATCAGTACCTATACAAAAAGCCAGAGAGTTTGATATTGTTTGAAACCCTAGGGCCAGCCATGCCTGAAGTCCATCCCATCCTGGTACTTGCTGGTTAGATGATTCTGACTTGCCCATTTCTAGCTAGGTGAACTTGGGCAAGCTATTTAACGTCTCTGTGTAACTCTTGCCTCATCTATAGAATGGGAGATAATATTAATAACTATCTTACAGGGTTGGATGAGGATCAGCATAGCAAATGCTCAATAAATATTAACAATGACTATGAGGTACTGGTGAATACTACTGCTGTTTAATCTAGTTGGAACTGGGGTCTTGTCACAATTGAAATGCATTGATGAGAGTTTCAGCTTCTTTAAAAACGCACTTGGGAGTCCATCTTCCCTCTGTTTTTCCATGATCCCCACCCCCATGGATTCCAAGCAGTGTTTTAGCTGGCTTGTCTGACAGCATCTTTGCTCTCCAAAATCTTCCCTAGTCACCAGGGCCAGAGTCACCTTCACAAAACATCACTTTCATCAAGCAGCTTCCCTGCTCCAATTTCTGTTCACACTCCTCTCCACGGTTTCCCAGGTTCTACCTTACTTATCCAACCTGAATCACCTCTCTCCCTAACAGTCTAGTCAATCTGATATCTGACCTTTCACAAGAGCAAGACTTGCTGATCCGTGTTCCCTTGCTTTACCTTGCCGGAGCCTTCACCCTTGTCCATCCCAGCTTTCTCGTCGATGAATAATCAACTGCAATCATGCAGATCCTAACTCTTCTAGGATACCTTTTCCAACTCGAATGGTTTTCACCGATTTTACCCTCCTTGAGATTCTGTATCATTTTCGAGTCTGTACCAAAGGCTTCAACAGGCTTTTATAGACATTTCTGTAGTGTTTCAGGTGGACCCAACTAATCTCACTAGAGAGTGAAATTTTTAGGTTTTCTTTCTTTTGGCATGTCCCCTAACTCAGTGGTAAGCACATAACAGACACTAAATAATTTGTTACAGGGCCCAATCATAACACATCCCTACTTCAAAAATTCTGTAGTTTTAAGGAAATTTTTCTTCAAATTATGATAACTTTTATTGCAGCTATCTAAACTCAACACAAAAACTTCTAAGAGGCTCATAAATCTTAAGTGACCAAATAAGGCAATCAGACAGTTTTAACATAGTTACATATTTTTATTACATAAACATTACAATATTCCTTGTGAGAGCTGGTCTTCAGTTTTGCCTCTTGCTTTTATGGAATGTCAAATGTCTGTAGAAATTGTCTAAGAAGGATTTATGAAACACCCTTGTACCCCCACCAAAAAAGCCTCAATGCCAACATTTTTCCAATCAGATTCCTGAGAAAAAATAATGGGTTTTGTTTATTTTACAGTGTAATGCATAAATTTTCTTTCAAGGTATAAAAAAGGACAGACCTTTAAAATAAGAGTCTCCTTTTGTTTACAAAGTCCTATAAAAATACATTAAGTATGCTCATGTTTGTCCTTTCACTTAATTTTCCAGTTTACTGGAAACAAAAAATAACAATAAGCAAAGATATGCAAAACCACATTAATCCTGTAGCAATATAATGTCTACATCATCATGAACACCTTGCAAAAGTAGCTCTCCTGGGTACGTAACAATCTTTCTTCGTTTTGCAGCTTTGAGAGTTCCCACCAGTGCTTCAAAGAGGTTGGCACATTTGTCGTCTCGGAAGAGGACCCCAAATTTCACACTTAACTTCCCATCAGCATCTAATTTGAGCAAATACAATGTTAGCCAATGCAAAGTCTTACCCCATATATGGCAGATTTACTTAATCAAAAAACATCTAACTATGTGTAAACCAAGATGACAATTTTACAGTTCACACTCATAAATTCAATGCCATCTCTTGCCAGATGTAAAAGTGAAGAAATAAATACAACGTATTTGCACACCTCCTAGCCTTAGGATCATCTGGACAAAGACTAGAAGAACCAAAACTGACTTACAAAAAGTGAATGTGTTACAGTGTTACTACTGTGGACCAATTTCCCTCTGTTTACATTTTGATTTAAAAAAAAAAAAAGATTTACTTATTTATTGGAGTGAAAGAGTGTGTGTGTCCATGTGCTATGTGCATGCGAGCGCATGAGTTAGGGGAGAGGGAGACAGAGACCCCTTCAGCAGGCTCCCCACTGAGAGCAGAGGCCAAAGAAGTGTGGCTTGATCCCAGGACCCTGAGATTATGACCTGAGCTGAAACCAAGAGTCAGACACTTAACTGACTGAGCCATCCAGGTGCCCCTACATGTTTAATTGTGGTGTTGCTGAATCAATTAAAAAAAAGAGAGAGAAAGTTTGGGTCAGGAGCAGCATTTCTCTAAGTGTATTCTAAACACACTCAGAGCCCCAGGGTAGGACTGGTGACCTTAAAAATGAAGATATCTGTATTTACCAGATCTCTAGATTATCCAGTTTGGAGACCAGTTTTTAATATAGATGTTAAAAATTAAGGTAAACCCTAAAAAGAAATGAACCATCAAGCCATGAAAAGATATGGTGGAACCTTAAATATGTACTACTAATAGAAAGAAGGTAATCTGAAAAGGTTATATGCTGTATGATTCCAACTATAGGACATTCTGGGAAAAGCAAAACTATGAAAAAAGACAAAACTAAATAAAAAGATCAGCAGATTTCAGGGGTTGGGGCAGGGGAGAGATGAACAGGCAGAGCACAGAGGATTTTTAGATCAGTGAGTATACTCGGTATACTATAATGATGGACACATGTCATTAAACATTGATCTAAACCCATAGAACATACAACATTAAGAGTGAACCATAAACTATGAACTGTAGTTGATGATATATACATGTAGATGATCAATTATAACCAATGTGGAATTCTGCTGGGGGGTGTTGATAATGGGGGAGGCTATGCATGTGTGGAAATAGCAGGAATACAGGAAATCTCTGTACTTTCCTCTCAATCTTATTGTATTCTGAAACAGCTCTAAAAAAAAAAAAGTCTTTTTTTAAAAAAATGAAATAAATGAAAGGTGAATCTTTGATTAAAAATCCATCAACTGGAAACCTGTAGATAAGAATACTATGAAACACCTCCCTGTTGTTGGTTGATTCCCTTGATCTACCAGGCTAACCTTCTGACTCCCTTCCTTCAGCACCGCTCCACATTCTCCCCTCCAATAGCTGTGCCCGCTCCCAAGGACATGGCCATCCAGTGAGTGGGACTGTTCCTTGGCCAGGGCTTCTTGAGTTCCCATGATCCCCTGCTAGAACTTCTAACCTGAGACTTAGTGTGCTCTGACTATGCTGGGCACTGGAGGCAAGTAGAGAAGTAGAGAATCACTTTCTAGCTTTCAAAGAAATGGCTTCAGTTCCCACGGGGAAATAAGAAATACACACATAATAAGTAAAGAAACAGGACAAAGGAGTATGTGACTGGGTGTCCAGTAAGTAGCCAACATAGGACATCCTGCAGTTTGGAGAAGGGCAGGAGGACTCTGGGCTAGAACGGGAAGGGAAGACTTCCTGAAGGAGGCAGCACCGGTGCTGGCTTTGAAGGGGAGTGAAACATGGAGCTTTTCATTTTTAAAAAAAGATTTATTTTAATTTGAGAGAGAGAGTTGGGGGGGGGGGGGCGCCTAGGGAAAGAATCTTCAAGCAGATTCCCTGCTGAGTATGGAGGCAGAAATGGCGCTTGATCCCACGAGCCATGAGATCATGACCTGAGCGGAAACCAAGAGCTGGATGCTCAAGAGACTGAGCCACCCAGACACCCCCAGGTTACATTTTTTAAAGGCAGAAAAGGCAGAAACCTGGATGTAATCTTGGGAGCTCTGCCCACTCACTCCTCAATCTCATAAGTGATTTCACTTCCTTTGTATCTTCTGTTGCTCTAGCCTCTTCTCCATGGACGATTAATTTCTTGGTTCAGGCCAGAATTGATTCTCATGCAGATAACTGCAAGACTTCCTCTCCAGCCTCCCTTTCTGCATTTTTGTCCCCAATACATCCTCCATATTGGTGCAGAATACAATCTGTGAAAGAAACCTTTAAGATGCAAATCTGTTTGATGCTTATTTTTTTTTTTTTTTTAATAAACTCTACCCCCACGGTGGAGCTTGAACTCAAAACCCTCAGATCAAGAGTAACATGCTCCACACACTAAGCCAGCCAGGTACCCCTGATGGATACTCTCCTACTCTAATCTTTCAGGGGCTCCCTACCACCTTCAAACGCCTTTGGCGTTCCAGATAAGACCCTTCATCCTTGACCCTTACACTCTTTCTTGCCTGGTCTCCTGCCATATCGCTCTATGCACCTCTTGATCCAGTCAAAAATCAATGACTTGCTAGTACCCAAGGTGACATGATAGATCCTGCCCTGGCAGTTTTGCCCATGTGGAGCCCTCTGCCCAGCATCCCAGAGCCCTTTCTCCAGCTAGGTCTTTTTCATCAAGAATGGGCTCAAATGTCACTTCTTCTGAGGGGTACTCTGTGATTCCCTCAGTCATGTCAGTAACTTCTTATACGACTAAGCATATATCAAAGCACTCACCAGCAATTATAGTAATAAGAGCTAATATGTATTGATATGTATTGAGTCCTTACTCTGCTCCTAGAACTAGTCAATGCATTTTATAGTAATTAAAACTCCCTTACTCCTTATTTCATGGAAGGCAAGGAAATTCATTGCAAGAAGCACCATTATTTCATGTTCCACTTAAACTGCCAATTTAACTACAGCACAACATGGATTATAAGATGCATTCTTATTTTAGAGATGTTAAAGTTTGGGGTAAAAAGTGTCTTTGAATCATTGAACTAGAATATTATTAGCCAAATAAGGAAACCAAGGCATAAAAATGGTTACTGATGTGCCCAAGGTCACACGGTAAGTGGTAGGGGAGCTGGGATTCATTCCCAGAGAATCTGACTCCAGAGCCCATGCTCCTAACCAGTTCCCCATACGTGCTTCCAGCTCATTTGTCTGTCTTCCCGCTACCTAGAGAGGCCCACAGGGGCTGAGATGGAATTTTGTTTATTTTCACATGGCCAGCACTTGAGCACAAAGACAGCACTCAAGAAATATTTGTTCAATGAAAGAATTTAAATCTCCAAATAATCTTTATCCACTTAACTTTTTTCCACTGGATGAAAAATGAAAGACTTTAAACAATTTCATTTTAAAAGAAATAGATAAATAGGTTAACTAACTAGAATTAAAGTAAAAATCTAGAGAAAAAGAAAAAGAAATAGATAAAACTAAATTTTTCCATTTCCAGCTTCACCTAATACATTATATTTAGATTAGTCTACAAATGATTCTCCTAAATGCTAATTTAGTCAAAATTATCCCAGACACAACTTACATAATTAACCATAACCTGTTCAGAGATAACTTATCTCCATAGATGCTTTCCAGCTCAAGAAGTCATTCATTTCCAGGAACAGGTAAATAAGGGAGGCTTAGGGAAGCTGCAAAGTTCAAAACATTTCATCCTTACAGAAATGTGATAATTACCGTGTAGTCTTCTAGTTTGTAAAGCTGCTAATTTTAAATGCAGGTTCAGCCTGCCCTACTAGAATAATAACTGTTCTAGGGTAAAGGTCAGAATTTTAAATGCAATTGAAGCTGACCAATAAACACTTGGCTAACATGGAGACAGATTGAGGAGAGAAGAAAATCCTACAAATCACTCAAAAATATATCCATAATATCTTTAATAATCTAAACACTAGTACTACTCCCAAGAGCAACATGACCTCACAGAGGTGGAAAGCTGGAAAAGTAGAAATGAGGAACACGGGTTTCTTTCACTATTGAAAATAAGTTTCACAGGGCACTTGGGTGGCCCTGTCAGGAGGGTGTCTGCCTCTGGCTCAGGTCATGATCCCAGGGTCTAGGGATCGAGTCCTGCATCAGGCTCTCTGCTCAGTGGGGAGTCTGCTTCTCCCTCTCCCTCTCCCTGCTGTGCTCGTGCTCTCCCTCTTTCTCTCTCTCTCTCTCTCTCTTTCAAATACATAAAATCTTAAAAAAAAAAAAAAAAAAAAGAAAAAGAAAAAGAAAAAAAAAGATTTGCAACAACAATGGAGAATTAGTACAGAGGACATTTGATACGAATTGTTCAATGGAATTTTCCAAGTTGGTCTTCTTTCAAGTGATTTGTGATTCAAAAGCAGACTGAGTTAAAAGTGAGAAAATTCACAAGCTATAATGAAAAAACAACTCTAACAAGGTACTTTTTAAAGCTGTTTTTCACTTAAAATGATATAATTTTATTTAATTTTTTATATGATGTAATTTTAAAACTTTGAGTTCCATTATCTTAGTTGTTGCTGAATATGTCTATTGCTCTTACAATTTTCAGAATTTTCCTTCACTCCAGTATATCTTATCTGATATGCACAAATACCTAAAACTACAAACATAATAGTTACTTTAATTACAACTTAGTGCCAATTTCACATGGCACTAATTTCAAGGTAGCTGCTTCTATGTTGCTGAAGACAAAGCTGATTAAAAAAACAAATGTAGAATGAAACTGGACCAGATTCTTACAACATGCCTAAAATAAATTCAAAATGGATGAAAGACCTAAATATGAGACAGGAAACCATCAAAATCCTAGAGGAGAACACAGGCAATATACTTCTTGACTTCAGCCATACAAGTTCTTACTGTGTGCCTCTCAGTTGAGTGTCTGACTTGTGATTTTGTTGTAGGTCATGATCTCAGGGTCATGGGTCAAGTCTGAATCCAGCTCTGTGCTCAGTGGGAAGTTGGCTTGAGATTTTCTCCCTCTTCTTCTTCTTCTGCCCTGCCCCCAGCTTATAAGCTCTCTCTCTCCCCTCTCTCTAAAATAAATCAGAGACACCTGGGTGGCTCAGTCAGTTAAGCCCCTGCCTTTAGCTCAGGTCATGATCCCAGGGTCCTGGAATTGAGTGGAGAGCCTGCTTCTCCCTCTTCCTCTGCCTGCTGCTCTGCCTGCTGCTCTGCCTATTTGTGCACGCTCTCTGGCTCTCTCTCTCTCTCTGTGTCAAATAAACAAATAAAGTCTTAAAAAAAAATCTTAAAAAAAAAACTATGTAAAGGGTTCTTTTAGTTACATGTACATAAATATCTGGTTATACAAAACTCAAGAATTTGGAGAAAATAAAGACAATTAATTTAGTATAATCTGTATCTGAGTCCCTAGTAATTTGGAAGTTTGTAAGACAGTGGCAAGATAAAGCAGAAAATAAACATTTGCCTTTGGTGCAGGTCATGATTCCAAAGTCCTGGGATCAAGCCCTATGTTGGGCTCCCTGCACAGCAGAGAGCCTGCTTCTTCCTTTCCCTTTGCCTGCCATTCTGTCTACTTGTGCTTTTTCTCCATCTCTCTTCCAAATAAAGAAACAAATAATCTAAAAAAAAATAGGAAATAAAAAAAGATAGAGCAAAAAAAATAAATTTTAATAGTGTGACATAAAAATTTGAACACGAGGGGTGCCTGGGTGGCTCAGTGGGTTAAGCCTCTGCCTTTAGCTCAGGTCATGATCTCAGGGTCCTGGGATCGAGTCCCACATCGGGCTTTCTGCTCAGCGGGGAGTCTGCTTCCCTTCCTCTCTCTCTGCCTGCCTCTCTGCCTACTTGTGATCTGTCTGTCAAATAAATAAATAAAATCTTTAAAAAAAAAAATTTGAACACAATTCAATCGCCAGATTTCAATGCAGCCAGACTAAAGAAGCATAGCAATTTTCTTTCCATTCAAGGGTTGATGGAATATCTCAACCATTCCTTGCATCAGAATCACAATACCCCAAAGGCTTTGTCTCCAGAAATCACTCCCCAGCTGAGGGCAGAGCTGTGGTAACTATGTCATGAGGTCCTGGGTGACCCCTTCATAGGCTTCTACCAAAAAATCTGTTCCTACCTGCTCTGAGATAAACTCAGAATACCGTGGCTGTGTTAGAATACTTACTTTTTGAACCCAGACGATGAATTTCCTCCACTAAGAGATTAATTTCGTGATCCACATTCATTGCGGCCTAAGGGAGAAAAAAATGCTATATTATTACCATTTCTATATCCCATTAAGCACATCTTGCTAAATTCAAGGGCCATTTCTTTCTTTCTTTTTTCTTTTTCTTAAGATTTTATTTATTTATTTGACAGAGAGACAGAGTGAGAGAGAACAAGCAGGGAGAGAGGCAGAGGGAGAGGGAGAAGCAGGCTCCCCACTGAGCAGGGAGCCTGACACAGGGCTCGATCCCAGGACCCTGAAATCATGACCTGAGCCAAAGGCAGCCACTTAACCAATTGAGCCACCCACGTACCCCCGCCCCCATGTTGCATTTGTCATTGTTAATTTACCACATCCTTCTTCCTAAAAATACTTGTGTGATGTACAGGACACCAGAACACCTCCATTTCCAATTCTGTCTTTATAATTGCCCCTTTGTGCTGACCCTACTCTTATTCTACACAGGATACTGAGGAGAAGGCAGCACCCACTACTAACCTCTGAGCCCATCCTCAGGATGCTCTGCTCTGCACCCAAAACTCACTGTCCAGAAGCAGAGAAAGACCTAGAATGAATAATGGCAGTGTGACAGCATCCTCTGAGTGGTGGATCCAGGGCGTTATGGGAGCATAAAGGAGGAAGCCACTGAAGATTTTGTAGAGGTCAAGTGGACAAGTAGACAGTTGGAAACAAGTGGACAGGTAGAGTTGACAAAGAGTGCTCTATGAGCGGGGAAGAGTGCATGCAAAAGCACAAAAGCAAGGGAGAAAAATCACAGCACACCTGAGGCAACTAGCTAGAAGCTGGAGTACCAAGAGAAAGGAACACACTTCCAACCTTCCCAGAGCCTGCGGTCTGGTGGGGAAAGAAGACCAATACAGGGCAACCTGAATTCTGTCAGGTTAGCACCATGATGCCCATGGGTCACACACAGGGCAAAGCATCCTTCCCTGGGCAGTGCCCAGTACAGCCTGACTGCAGTGGAGAGAGCTAGGGGTAAGGACCAGTCATCTCCAATGGGGAGGAGTCCAGGACTAACAGGAGCTATGAGACTTCCCTTGGTTCTCTAGGTCCTCTCCAGCCTGGGTTCCGCACACTGTCGTAGCCTCCTCCACTCTACTCCCTTGAGCTCAGAGCTGCAGCTCCATGGACTTTCTTTTTGTTCCTCAAACACCCCGGGCTCTCCCACCTCCAACCTTCACACATCCTGAGTTTTTGACCCAGGTTAGTGCTATTCCTCTTTCTTGCAGCTAACTCCCACACATCCAGTTCCAACTTAGATTTGACTTCCTCCAGGAAGCCTGCCCTGAAACCCTGGGGGAGGAGCCCTCCCCCATACCACTGTGCACTCTCTCCATTGCACTTGGCTGGAACTATCAGTTTCTCGGCTTTCACCATGAGATGGTAAAGACCTTCGACGCAGGAATCTGACTATAATGTTTACTGCTGGGTGACATCTGGCACCAAGAGCACAGTCTCAATAAATACTGGTTTCAGGGACACCTGGGTGTCTCAGTGGATTAAAGCCTCTGCCTTGGCTCAGATCATGATCCCAGAGTCCTGGGATCAAGCCCCACATCCTGCTTTCTGCTCAGTGGGGAGCCTGCTTCTCTCCCCCCACCCCACCCCACCCTGCCTCTGCCTGCCTCTCTGCCTACTTGTGATCTCTGTCTGTCAAATAAATAAATAAAATCTTTTAAAAAAAATACTGGTTTCAAGCTGAAAGGACAAGAGCATGGAGGGGGATGAAACTCTGTCTGTGGAAACTGTCACCACAAAGTTGCTGATTTGGAGCAAGAGTGTTCAGAGACAGAAAAGAGAGGTAAAGGGGCAAACACCTACAGAAAGGAAGGGGGAGCAAGAAATAGGGAAAGAGCAGGTGGATGTGGAGGAGAGAATGCCAGCCACGCAGGGTCAAAGAAGTAAAGGCGGTAGAGAGTTTCCTTATAAAGGCAGTAACTCAGGGAAAATGGAACAGGAGAGTCAAAGTATGAGCGAATGACAGAAGAATATGCGTCAATTCGGGTCTGTTTCCCAAACAAATAAGGGACTAAAAAAGAGGGGTTGTATGAATTGTTTACTTTCGAGTGATGATTTGGAAGAAACAATTGTATCCAGACAGATTGTAACTAATTCCCAGTAACCTTGAAAAAGAAGAATGAAATCCAAGTTTATGTGATACTGACCGGTACCCCAGGTTTTCCATCAGTTCCTAATTGAAAGCACCCTTACTATCTGCTATGTTATTTGTGCAAATATTATAATTTAAGAAGTGTTTATTGTGGCAATAGCTCTTTCTGCCTATGGGTCCTATTTCCGTGCTTTAATAAAACTACCTTTTCCACCAAAAAAAAAAAAAAAAAAAAAAAATCTTTATTACAGTGAGATGCAAAGATGCAAAATCTTGGGTCAATGCATCTACATAAAAATCAGTATCAAAAATTAGTTTCCAAATATTGAGAGCTTTGTGTTGGTCAAATTACATCCATAACATTATATTCAATTTGAGATAATTTGAGAGATGCTAAAAAGTTAAAATATAATCAGAAGGCACAACAGAAAGATAAACCATGAAAATAATAGTAGAAAAAAACCCCTATAGATGTTAGTGTGATGGACAGGTGACATTTTTACTTACCTAGCTCCATTCCCCACTCTGGCTCAAGAAGTCTAATTTTTGTTTGGGTCCAGTCTTTTCCTTCCTGTTCTAAACCAATGGATTTCAGTAGAGCCTCACCCTAAATTCCAGGAGTAGGTCAGAGCCAGAATAATTGATTTGGGGCATAAGGTCTGTGATCCCATCCTAAACAACGAGGTTCAACCCTCAGACTTTGCCAGATCAGTAAAACAACATTTTCCTATTAGGTTCTAAGATGTCAGTTTAGAGTTCCTAATGTAAACTATGACCATGTGAAAAGAGCCTTTCAGGAATGAAGTTAACACTAAGAAAAGCCCAGCCATGTTACAATGATTGTGTCTATATATACGACCCTGGCCTTTCCGGTTGCATGAACCAATCAGTCTTTTCTGGTTTTGCTTGTGCTGGTTTGATTGAGTTTCTGTTACCTCTACTCTAAGGAATCTTGAGCCATAAAGTCAGTCTAGAGAGGACCTGCAACTATTTTCTTTAAATTAAAGCTTCTTTTATGTATTTATGTGGTAGCATTGTTTCATGCTGCTGTATCAGGTAGGATAGATAGATGTAATAGACAGATTTGGGAGCCATATAAGAAAGGAATTTCCTAACAATCAAAACTGTCTAGGAATGAATAAAGTTTGTAGCTGTTACTGACAACACTGATGCAAGTAGTATAGATCTGTGAGGGTCAGTGAGGAAATTAGCCTAAACGGAAGGGAGAATGAAATGTCCAAGGGGATTATGGTCCTCTCCAATTCTCAGGTTTTCTGTTATTCTCCAACTCTGAACATTTATCTCTTTAAAACTGCCTCCCCCAAATCAGCAGCACACTTCAGACCTAGCTCTCCTTTAATAATGACACTCAAAGAGGAAACGCCACTATTAAGTAGTGTGAAAACCTGCATAATGTTAAGCAGATATAGGCAGATCCAATTTAAAGAAAGAAGGCAACCAGCATCTTTATAATTAGTTACACACAAGACTCCTTATCTGTGTTAATCCTAAGAAACCTTGCAAAGTATGCATTATTTAAATACATTTTACAGGGGACACTGGGTGGCTCAGTTGGTTAAGCTTTTGCCTTTGGCTCGGGTCATGATCCCAAGATCCTGGGATTGAGTCCCACATTGGGCTCCCTGCTCAGCAAGGAGTCTGCTTCTCCCTCAGCTCCCCTACCTCTGCGCCAGCACCCACTCCCACCTGCACTCTCTCAAATGTATAAATAAAAATCTTAAAAGGGGGAGTCATCTGGGTGCCTCATTGGGTTAAGCATCTGCCCTCAGCTCAGGTCATAATCCCAGGGTCCTGGCATGAAGCCCCTGGCATCTTCTCCCTCTCCCTCTGCTGCTCCCCTCACTTATGCTCTCCCTCTCTGCCAAATAAATAAATAAATAAAATATTTAAAATAAAATATTTTAAAACACCCATTTATGGATAATGAAACTGGGTCAGAGAACTCACAATTAAATGCTGTTTTACATCATTCTATTTTTTTCTTTTCCTCTTCCTCATCTTCTTCCCAGTCATTATGCAAAGTGTGCTAAATATAATAGTGAGTTGTGTTTGTATGGAATATTACATGCTAAGTACACACCAAGGCAGAATAGTTACAAAGCAAGAAAGGCTCCCAGCCCGGACCCATGCAAGTAGGAAAACAACAGACTTAGGAACTACTGCTAGCACACTTAATTTGGCATGATTTATTTATTCATTTTATTATTTAGCGGGGACAAAGCAGGGCAATACTCATTGTTGTTACACAATCCTTAAGGCCCATGACATTGTACAAAATACAGAAGGCTGGGACCAGAATAAGCAGCAAGATGAAGAACAATGGAAAGAGGCCATCCGTAGAGCAAGTCTAAGGGGAAGAAAGATTTTCAGTGGGAGCTCAAGACAAGGCGGTGGCAAATGCTCGTCGGGTCCTCTAACTGTGTAAGGATCTAATTAGGCATTGTGCGTGGGAATCACAAAGAAAGCGGAATGTCAGGGAATTGGGCCATATCCCGAAATGCTCCACCATCAATACACACTTAAGAATATATTTTAGGGCCTTTTTATAGTTTTTGTTTCGTTTTGTTTAAGTTTAGAGGCGATACATGGAGATTTTCGAACGTTCGAGGAATAAAGCCTGCTGGAGTGGGGACGCCTGGGAATCAGCAGCCTGCGCCGCACCCACTCCCTGGGGCTGGCCACGTTTCTCAGCTGTCCTTGCAGTCTCTGACTAGCAGCTGGTGTGGGTCAAGGGATGACTTGGGTTCCTTCCTGCCTGCCCGCTGGCGCGCACACGCTCCATATTTGGTCATCCCTGCTCCAAGTTTGGGAGCTGGCCCGGAAGGGGTCCCAAGCTCCTGCCCCTTGCAGGCCACCACATGGTCACCACCCGCACCAGTGCAGGGTTAGGGAGCGCAGGACTGGGGGCGCCGAGGCCGCATGGCGGGCTCCGGGGCTGCCCCCGATGGAAGGGCCGCGTCCCAGAAGCCTTTGTCTCCGCTGGTCCCGCGCCAGCGCCGCCCGCCCGCGCTCCCCAGTGGCCGGTGCGCCCCAGCGAGCTGCGAAAGCCAGCACCCCAACCGGGAGACGGAAATGGACTGATCCCGGGGCTCCCCGAACCCCTAGAGTCTCTCACCACCCCCACCCTCCACCCCCACGATCTGGAGCGTAGGGTGCCGCACCCCACCGCCCGCGCCGCGGGCTCCCCGGTGCGGGGGCCACCGCAGTCTCCCGGGGAAGCCTCGCCCCTCGCGCCGATCCCTTCCCTGCCCGGCAGTGCAGAACGCGCCCCCGCGCCACCTGCAAGGGCAAAGCCGCCGAGCCGCACCGCAGAGGAAACCTTCGCCTCGCCGCCGGCTTCCCGGTCGCCCCGGGCCGGCACAATGTCACGTGAGCCGATGCGGAAGTCGGCGGGAGACGCGGGGGCGTGAGGGCGCGCCCACCTGGCCCCCAGCGCGGGGTCTCAGCCCAATTCCAGTAGCAATCTCCACGCGCCTCGGCGCCTCCCGGCCCCATCTCCCCACCCGCAGCCCCCGATCGCCCGTCCGCCTGCCCTCCACCGGACACCTCCGTCGGTCCTTTACACCTGCCTGTCACCTTCCCGAGAGACCCACTCACCTATCCGCCTCTTTCTCTTTTCCTCGGGAAAGCTGGGGCAGCGGCGGTCCGGACCCGGTTAACGGCTTCAACACACCGAGGAGGAAGAGGCTGAGGAAGGAAGTGACTGAGGCAGAAAAGAAAGGCTGGTGTGGAGGAGGGGGGTGGGAGGTAAGAGTTTAAGCGCTCGAGGAAGGGGCCGCCCACGCTCCCAGGGACGAGCCTATGAGGAGGAAACTCAGCGGAGGAGACGCCCGGGAAGCGGGCCGACTCCAGGCAGGTGGCAGGACGCCCGAGGCTTCTAGGAATAGGACTCGAACTTCGAGAACTGCCACCTTTGCCCTGAGCCACTCGGTGCCGATGATCCCCAACCCCCGCCTCTGATCCTGGCCATAGATTTCCTGCCAGGATCTCCTAACGTTAGAAATGAAGCGCCCCCAATGTGATGACTGCTGGGGTCTAGAAGGAACGTGACCTTGGTTCTGTATGCCAGGAGCAGGGGTCTCCGTAAAACTACGAAATGGCACAGTCTGATTTGGGGCGGGGGGGGGGGAAGCGCTCTTAAAAACCAACTTGTTCTATTGCAAAGAAATTTTACTTGGACAATGCTAGTTCTTGATCCTGAGTGAACATAACTTTCTTCTCTTCTTCATTCATTATTTCCTACATTTAACTGCATAGTTCAATAGAGCTATTTATACTTCCTTTATTTTAGTCACTGTTATTTTACGCAGTGTGTTTTACTCGCACGCCAAAGAGAGAAAGAAGAGAGATGCTTGCTATACCCAGAATCCCTTTAAAAAGGAAACTGAGGCTCTGCTGAAATGGCTCAAACTATTCCTAAGGCGAAGGTTGCACAAATAACCAAAAAAAGCACCACACACCCCCTGATAGCTGATTAGATTAAGGGTAATCATTTGACCCAAGGGCACACAATCCATAAACTGGCCGTCATCCTAGAAGGTGACCTGGAACAAGCAATTCACAGCAAACTGGGATGCTGATAATTAAGCCAATAGGATTCTCCCCTGGAAATTGAAAGAAGAGAGCACAGAATGGGCTATGCCATAGAAAAGCTGAAGCTGAGAGAGCTTGAGGCTGGAGTAGAGAAAATGGGCCTCCAGAAAGCAAAACACTGGAGTAAGCAGAAACCCCCTGGGATGAAGTGGGGGGCAGGTGGGGGGGGGCAGAAATGGTAGAAGCAAACTCTAAGTGAAGCTGAGACCCAGGGATGGAAATAAGAGCAACAAACCCCTGCTCCCCAGGGGGGTATTAGTACCCAGGTCCCGAAGGCCACACTGGATCCATCCACTTTCCAAACTTTCCAAACTGTATTCTAGTTACCCTTTCATAGTAAACACCTACCACTCTGGGCATCACTTTGAATGGGTCTCTGTTCCCTACCACCAAAAGATTCTGATTCAGCTTATGTTTCCCATATCAGATGAAGTATACGGTGACTCTGAGATCCTTTGGGGCCTTTTTCTCACTAAAAAACAAAGTTCAAAAGCCACACTTTAATATCTTTCAAAGTCAACATAATGCAAAATTATAATTTAAGAAATTAACCTGTTTAGCAGTTCTCCAAGCAAGACTTGGCTCTTCGGCCTGTGGCCGTGGTCATACTTCTTCATCTGGATAATATCCAGTGAAATGAATAATCAGTCTGTAGTGTGCTACCCATTACAATTAAGTAATTACTGTTTCACAGGACTCTAATAGTGGGCAAAAAGGAAATGTTTCACCTAAACAAGGAAAAGTCCCTATTCATATAAAAATGGATAGTCTTTATACATATGCTACACGAAGTGTAACATAAACTTCATGTGCATCTATAAGGAATTACAATTCAAGAAAGTTGTTTTTGATTAAAAATATTAAAATACTTGCCAATTCATATTTTCAATTCATACCCATTTTCAATTCATACGTAATTCCTATTATTTCCATTTCTATAAAGACATTTGCCATTTTTTCTTCTCTTAGGAATGTTATCATCATGTAGCTAAACGATGTACAAATATAACTTAAAAAACAGACAAAAAATTTAACTTAAAAAGAAAAAAAATAAGTTTATTAAACAGTTAAGAAGTATTTATTAAATATCGAGGATATACCAGCATCAATGTGTCAGTATTGGAGCATATAAAGTAGCCTACAGCATGATTTTGTCAAGAAGAACTTTCAGGGCACCTAGGTGGCTCAGTGGGTTAAGCCTCTGTCTTTGGCTTGGTCATGATCTCATGGTCCTGGGATCAAGGCCTGCATGGGGCTCTCTGCTCAGCTGGGAGCCTGCTTCCCCACCTGCCTGCCACTCTGCCAAATTGTAATCTCTTTCTCTGTCAAATAAATAAGTAAATAAAATCTTTTAAAAAAAAGAAGAAGAAGAAGAAGAAGAAGACAAAGAAGAAGAAGAAGAAGAACTTTTAGTCAAGTACATATGAAATATTAAGACGGGGGCACCTGGTTGATTGGGCATCTGCCTTCGGTTCAGGTCATGGTCCCAGGGTCCTGTGATGGAGCCCCACTTTGGGCTCCCTGCTCAGTGGGGAGCCTGCTTCTTCCTCTTCTGCTTCCCCTGCTTGTGTTCTGTCTCTCTCTTTCTTGCTCTTTCTCTCTGTCCATCTCTCAAATAAATAAATAAATAAATAAGAAATATTAAGGCAATCTTTATCCATTTATTTAATTGCAAAATATAGACCAGGACTGTCCAATAGAAATATAATTGTGAGCCACATATGTAATTTAAAATTTTGTATTAGCTATGTTAAAAAATGTGAAATTAACTTTAATTATATGTTCTAACCCAGTATATGCAAAATACTGTCATTACCACCTATAAAACTTATTAATGAGATATTATACATTCTTTGCTTTGTATTAAGCCTTTGAAGTCTACAGTTTATTTTACACTTATAGTACATTTCAGGGACTCAGTAGCCTTATATGGCTAGTGGCTATTGTTTTAGTCAGTGCAGCTATAGACAATTCCAGAATAAAGCATGACATATATGCTAATAATTTCACTTAAGAAATTACATGGTCCTGGAATGAGAGAAATTATAATTATATTTAAAGTTCATGACAAATTGAGGTATTCATTTTAAGCACACAGTTTTCTCCATTGTAATTGTAATGAATAGAAAGCACTACTTGTAAGAAATCTTGAGGATAGCAATTCTAACCCGAGTATATGCCCAAGAGAAGGCACAAAAATTCATCAAATGATATGACAGAAATAGTCACAATAGCACTATTCATAATATTTTTAAAATAAAGCTACCTAAATGTCTAATAACATTGGGATAGTTAATAAATTGTGGTATATTTTAAGCTGGAAAATAATTCACCAAGGAAAAGACACGACCAGTAACTACATGCACCAATATAGATGAACCTCATAAACATGATATTGAGTGAAATGCTCCTGACTAATCCTCTTTTTACATAAAGTGTTAAAAGTAGGCAAAACTAATCAGTGGTATTAAAAGTTAGGGTAGTGGTTATCTCTGCTGGGTGGTGGGGTCACTAAAAGGGGGCATGACAGGGGCCTTCAGGGTGGTGATGATGCTCTGCTTCTTGATCTACTCACTGGTTAAACAGATTTTTATTTGGCGAAGTCACTAAGCTTGACACTATTTTTTTTTCTCTTGTGACTGTATTCTTTCTTAATAAAACACTAAAATAAAACATTAAACATTTAAAAAATTAAAAATATATAAAGAATAGAAGATCTTGACCAAGCAAGGCCTATTCCAGGATGTATGGATTATTCAACAACATCCAAAAATTTAAAAGTTCCCTATGGATAAGAGTCTTTAAGTTTTATCTCGTTCTGTAAGTGAGATTTCTCAGTTGGACCATTATTCGATTTCAAATTGTCATCACATTGTGCTCATGTTAGTTTTAAAGATGATAGTATTATTAATGGTGATTGCATGTCTTGGGCATTAATTCGGGATCCAATTGTGGTACTATTTGAGCGATTTGGGTGACACAAAAAAGTAAAAGTAAAGTAAAAGTAAAAATTTGTGCCCTCAAGAAGTAATGGAAAAGAATTATGTATCATAATCAAGGGGGATTTATTCCAGGAATGCAAAATAGGCTCAACAAATGGAAAATAATCAATAGACTACAATATATTAATAGAATGGAGGGAGAAATCCATGTAATCAACTCAGTAGATGGGAAAAAAGCATTTGCTAAGACACAGCACTCTTCTGCAATAGAAACCCTCAACAAACTAGGAAAAGAAGAGAATTTTCTTAACCTAGTAGCAATAAGGGCAACCACAAAAACTCATAGCTAGCATCATACTTAATTGTGAAAAGCTGAAAGCATGTTTCCTATGATCAGGAACAAGACAAGAATGTCTGCTAAAGAAAACACTGAAAAAGCTATTAGAGACAATAAACCAGTTCAGCAGGGTTACAGGGTATATCAATGTAAAAACCAGTTGTATTTCTTTTTTTAAGATATTTTTCTTTTTCCCTTTTAAACAATATTTTAGTTACTTATTTGAGGTCGAGAGAGAGAGAGAGAGCATGAGCAAGAGGGAGGGGAAGAGGGACAAGCAGATTCCCCACTGAGCAGGGAGCCCTAGGACGCAGGGCTCCATCCCAGGACCCTGAGACCATGACCTGAGCCTAAGGCAGAGGCTTAATCAACTGAGCCACCAAGACACCCATTTAGTTGTGTTTCTATATACTAGCAATGAATAATCTGAAAATGAAACTAAGAAATAAATTCTGTTTATAGTAAGGTGAAAAGAATAAAAATCTTAGGAATAAGTTTAAAGAAGCACAAAACTTGTACACTTGTACAAAATATTGTTGAGAGAAAAAATTTTGAAGAACTAAGTAAACAGAAAACCACCCTGTATTCATAGATTGGAAGGTTTAATATGTGCAGATGGCAATATTTCCCCAAATGATCTACAGATTGAAGGCAATCCCTATCAAAATTGTAACTTTTTTTTTTTAACATGCTGATCGAGCCAAAAGAATCTTGAAAAAGAAGATAAAAATTTGGAGGACTCACGTACCCTGATTTGAAAGCTTGCTACAAACCGATAGTAAGTAATGTAAAACTTACTACAAAGGTACAGTAAGTGGTACTAAGATATATAGAAAATGGAATAGAATTTACAGTCCAGAAATAAACTCATCCATGTATGGTCAATTGATTCTTTTTGTAAGGGTGCCAAGACCATTCAATGGGGAGAGAATGGTATTTTCAACAAATGGTACTGGGCCACTGGAAATCCATAAGGAAAATAATTACTTGGATCCCTCTTTCATATAATATGCAAAACTTAAAATGGATCAAAGACATAAATGTAGGAGTGGAAACTATACACCTCTTAGAACACATAGGTGTAAATTGTCATGACCGGGATCAGGCCACATTTTCTTACATATAACACCTAAAGCACAAGCAAACAAAGGAAAAATAGATAACCGGAATCTCATAAAAATGAGAAATGTCTATGCATCAAAGGACAGCATCAAAAGTAAAATCTGGGACAGCCCTAGTCAATTTAGGACAACTGGTCACCCTATCCATAGTTCAGCCTTCTCTTGTAGATTTCTTTCATTTGGTTTTCGGTTCTTCCACGTTCTTTTTCCTGAGTCTTTGTTGCAGCTCCAGGAAGAGAGAGACTACATTATCCTTTATTGAGCCTGGGCCAAATGGTCTGTGTTGCCAGGTGAGAGTTAAAATTTCAAGATCATTGAAATGAGTCACAAAAGATTAAATGCTGTGTGCCAAGAGCACCCAGACCAGCAGCTGAAGTGATCACGGTGATGTCAGATGGCAAGGTGGGCACTGAGAAATGTGATTTCTAGACCAAACATCCAAGGTGTTGTCTGAGGGTTACCAAGGCCTGGTGTGAAAGAGGTTAAGGCACAGAGAATGACAGTGGTAGTAACTTAGCTACACATGAGAATCACTTACCAACCTTTAAGAAGTAGTGCCCAGGACCTACTTAAGCTAATTAAATCGTAATCTCTGTGACATCAATGTTTGAAGGTCCCAAGCTGATTCTGATGTGCAGTCAAGGTTGAGAACCACTGGTCTGGTCAAGCCTGGGAAGCCAGCAGCCAGAGAAATCTTGCAGCAGCAGTTGCTCCAAGGAGTTCCAAGGAACTTTAGTTTTTCAGCTGCTACAGCTACTACTGTCTTTTTAGTTGATCCCATAGAATGTAAAGGATCTGTTTAGTCTCTGCCCAGGCTTTGTCATTCATGTTGACTGTGGTAGGAGGACTTTCCTAGGATGATCAGAGGAAAATCTGATATTGAGGCAGGGTAGGGACTCGGCAACATTGTAAGACTTGGAAGGTGCTCAGGAAGGTCTCTTTTTCCCAAAGTGTCTCCTTTATCACCATAATTTATGCCTGAAATTCCAACCAGCATAGGTTGCTTTAGTACAGAAGTTGCAAATTCAAATGCCTCTAGAGACAGGCAAATGAATGCAGTCTTTAAGTATTTTAGTTTCAGGTTCTTGAAAAAGTATCTAACTACCCAGTTTGGATTGATAATTATTGATTAATACCTCCAGTTAAATCTGGTGTGTCCAGCTATTATGACTACTGATTCCAAAACCTGCAAATGAGGTAATTTCTCTATCGAGGAGCTATGGGAGAGGAATCACTCCCAAAATACGTCTACCATAAACAATAGCAACTCCATAGATCTGCCTTGTACAATAATTACCTACTAGCCCCGTATGGATATTTTCATTTATATTTAAATTAATCGAAATGAAATAACATTAAAAATTCAGATCTTTGGTCACAGTAGCGTCATCTCAAGTGTTCAACGGCCACAAGTGGTTAACACCTATGATCTTGTATGGCACAGAACATTTCTGTTTTCCCAGAAAGTTCTATTGGACAGAGCTGTTATAGATGAACCCCCCCCCCAAAATCAACAAACTTTCTCCCCACTCCTAAGCCCACAACCAAAAAAAAATTTTTTTGCAAATTACTTCTGTTCTAGGCCTCCTACTTTTCTGACAAGAAACCTAAGTGCTCACCTCAAAATGATTAATCCTCTGGGTCATTCACAGTTCCTTCCCATGATCCTCTATCCTGCTGCTTGCTTGGGCTTTTGTTTTCTTTTCTTCTCAACAAATTTCTTCAAGGAACACTTTCAACTTGCCACTGCAATCCCGCACCATCCAAAATTTATTTTTCTACTTGTAATCTGGCTTTTGCCTTCATTCTTTTACTAAAGCTACTCTCTCTAGTCTAAGGTCACTAATGACTCCCAACTGGCAAACACAATGACCTGCTCCCAGTTCTCACTGCCATGCAGCTCTCTGTAGCACTTGGCATTGTCACCAATCCCCTTGGCTGTGATTGTGATCATTACCCAGTAAGGGAGAGTAAATGGCTCAGGTGTACCATCTGCTTGAAGTCTAGGCTGCTGGAAATCAGGAAGAAGTGGACCCCTCAGACTGGATGCCAGGGAGCAAGCAGGAGGCGGAGGGGATGAAAGAAGCAGGGTCGACTAATGTCTCCTGGGAAGGAAGTGATATTGTAAGGCTGAATGCAAAAGAAGCGCAACTAGAGAGGTTTGGAGTTGGGAGTTCTGGTCCAGAGGTTGCAACCAGGAGAGAAGATGATACATGGTTGTGTGCCCAGCACACCAAACACTAACTAAACATTAACAGAGCAGAACTGGCTCTCCCCCCACCCCCATCCCCTCACTGTACACTGGACCAGATGCAGGAACAGAAGCAGATCTTGCCACTAGGTCCAGGACTGGTGATTGAGGTAAGGAAACAACAGGAAGATCAGGGCCCCGGGGAAGGAAATCAGGGGTCAGGTCCCCAGTCTGCACACCCGAAAGCTCTCAGCAGGATGTTGGCAAATAGTGTCAAGCTGATGGGCACTCTCACTTTCCGAGGGGACTCTGGGAAAGGCTGGAGTAGACAGCCTCAACTTCCTTTAATTAGCGGCGGGAGAGAAGTGGGACCAACAGCAACCACCACCACGCAAGTAAACACAGGAAGGCTGGGGAAGTAGGAACAGCTCACCAGCTCAGACACTTGCCAGCATCAATGGATGGTCAAAGAGCTATCTCAGTGCTCCTCCTGTTGCCATTTCTTCCTTCTCTAACTCCTTCACTGACCCCCTTTTACTACCTGGGACTCTAAAAAAAAAAGAAGTCCTCACAGACAAGTCTACAATTCTCTTCTTGATCCCCAAACCCCAGTCTAGAACACAGTCCTCTGGTATTCCCCTGTATGGAGGTCTCAGATCATCCAGCCCAACCAGCCTCTCTATGTCGGAATCTCTAAGGGAGAGAACTTCTTAGACATACAGAATCCCAGACTGACAGACACTGCGTTGGCATTACATTAAGTCTGGGATGCCCTGCTCCAGCCCATCCTTCATCTTCCTGCCAGGTTAACTCTCTGAAAGTACAGCTGTCATCTGTTACGTTAACCCTTCAGAGTTTCCTGACGGTCTAGTGAATTGAGTATACACTTCTCACCGTGTCCTTTAAAACCGTCCACAGCTTCTACTACCTTCCAGATTCCTGACCACCCAAAACCATCTGTGAAAACCATGAATCAGTCAAATTGAATTCCACCCTTTTCCTGTACCTGGTCTAGAGTCTAAGATGGAGATGAGATGTAGATTAGTTTTGTTCTGTAAATGTGTAGTTGGCACTTCCTGTGTGCTTTGGCATACAACCTTGTACTTCTTTTCTTGGCCTGAAACCACCAAATCCCCAGTTTCTTGCCTTTGCTCAGATCGTTCCCTTTGCCTGATGAGTCTCCCCTCCTGGTCTCCCATGATATCTTTGCCCACTGAACTCCAAGACTGAACTTGAATGCTTGCTCTTGAATAAAATTCCACGTGTGGTATAAAGCAGAGGTGACCCAGTCACCCTCCTGGCTCCAGTCCTGACTGTGGGCATCCTTGGGAATGGAGCTATATTCTAGGTGCCTCAGTTTCCTAACCTAAAAATTTGACCAAAACCAACTTGCTGGATTGCTGTAAGGATTCAATAAAATCTTGTCTCTTATAAGCATCCCTGTTCATTGCAAAAGGAAGTGAACTAATGTAGAAAACATGCCCAGCCCTGTTCTCTTCCTTCATTCCACTCCTCCTGCCCTGAATGTGTCCTATCCCCCTTTGAGAGTGCTCCCGCACTCTGCACATCTTGTGGGACTGTTATCTCATGCCACCTTCTGAAATGCAAATATTACCATAGTCTTTTGAAATTTAATAAAATCAATTCAGGTTCACTACCCCAATCCAGTGCTCTGACTTATATTTTTGCATAGTCTCAGGATGTACGTTCTCCTGCTTTCTGCTGGTTCTGAGTTCTCTAATCCTAATTGCATCTCACATTTCATGAATGCCAAAAAAAAAAAAAAAAAAGGCATGGAAGAGCTCCATCCCTTTAATTCACTGCAAACACACTCCAATTTTTTCCCACCTCCCTAACCAACATTTGGCATTAGGTGAAGAATGTCAGGACAGCTATAATTTACAACATGATGTGAAAAAAATTTTTTTAAGATTTTATTTTTTTATTTGACAGTGAGAGAGCATAGCAGGGAGAGCGACAGCCAGAGGGAGTAAGCTCCCTCCTGAGCAAGGAAACAACGCAGGGCTCAGATCCCAGATCCCTGGGATCCTGACCTGAGCTGAAAGCAGACACCTAACAACTGAGCCACCCAGGCATGCCTGATGTGAATTTTTTAAAAATCCATCAAAGTTTATTAAAAATAGATTTCACAAATGAAATACAGTTGGAATGGAGTTTTGATGTTTATATCATAATGATACACAGTTGTGAGCAGCGCTTTTACCTGGTTGTCCAAGGATGGCCAAATCCATTTGTTTATGGGTTTTACAACCCCACATACAAATTCCCCTGCATGTAGATATTTACATGCATTTGCATATGCTTGTGTGTATTTGTTATTCTCTGTATAATAACATCTTTTCCTTTAAAGAAAGAGTGTAGGGGCGCCTGGGTGGCTCAGTGGGTTAAAGCCTCTGCCTTTGGCTCAGGTCATGATCCAGGGTCCTCGATTGAGCCCCACACTGGGCTCTTTGCTCAGCAGGGAGCCTGCTTCCTCCTCTCTCTGCCTACTTGTGATCTCTGTCTGTCAAATAAATAAATAAAATCTTAAAAAAAAAAAAAAAGACCAATGAGCATGGGCCCATTGCCGTGCTTCTTAAAAAAAAAAAAAAAGAATGTGTTGGTGTGCCTGGCTGGCTCGGGTGGGAGAACATGGGACTCTTGATCTCAGGGTCTTGAGTTGAAGCCCCACATTGGGCAATGAGCCTACTTAAAAAAAAAAAAAAAAAAGAAAAAGTGTGGGTTTAGGCCCCATAAAGCTGCCAGTATCTTCAAGATAAAGTTTAAGGATAGAAGCAATTTATATTAAAGGAAAGCAGGCAATTTATAGTGGAATATGAGATACTGTGTTTAAAAGTCCTTTCACTGCCCTGTCTCCGGATTGCTCACTGGCCCCTTTCCCTGCAGTTCCAGGCTCCTACCTGCTGCCAGGCACTGTCCTCAAACCGCCCTGTCTGTGGGCCAAGGTCTCCCTTCTCAGGCTCCAGAACCTCCAGTTCCCTTCTTTATTATGCAGAGCAGGTTAGCTTTCTAGTCCAAACTTCAAAGTCTCCTAAATGTGCTCTGCTGAAAAAAGCACCTTCTTTGGCCCTTGAGTAGCTTGGAAGACCTGAAAGAGGCTTTAGAATTCGCCCATTTTTCTTTCTTCTTCCTTTTTCTTCTTCACTCCCTCCCTTCCTTCTTTTCTTTTCTTTTTTCTTTTCTTTCTTTCTTTCTTTCTTTCTTGCTTGCTTGCTTGCTTGCTTTCCTCCTTTCTTCTTTCTCTTCCTCCTTCCTTCCTTCCTTCCTTCCTCCCACCTTCCTTCCTTTCTCTCTCTCTCTCCCCACCATGAATCTCTATCCATGAAACTAAGCTCACAGCAATTTCTTCTCTGTGATGTGAATTATGACAAAACCCTCTAAAGAAGACAAAAAATGCTACAATCTATTGTTTTAAAAAGCACATTTATTGAAATTTGTATTGGAACTTGTACCATAGTGATTCCCCTTTGGTAGACTTTAAAGTTCTTGATGGTGGACGGTGTCTTATCATTTTGTATCCTTTGTAATGCTTGGCACCGTGCCTGGCAAGGAGTGGGCGCTCAACAATTGCTTAGTTGAATGAACTGGACGGCTGACTATCTAACCTCTTGACTCCTCTCAGGGCTATTTAAAATGAAAGATTAGTTGTATAAACCAGTCATCTTAGCCATTGTAGTCTAGATCTTTTTCAGTTTCACCGAAATTTAAACAAGTTTCTAGGGAAGAGGTAATTTTAAAAATTGAGTATGTATTGAGCACCTATAATTATCAGCATATATGTGTGTATATATATGCATATATATTTATTTTTTAAAGATTTTATTTATTTATTTGGCAGAGAGAGACAGTGAAAGAGGGAACACAAGAGGGAGAAGCAGACTTCTTCCTGAATAGGGAGCCAAATGCGGGGCTTGATCCCACGACCCTGGGATCATGACATGAGCCAAAGGCAGATGCTTAAAAACTAAGCCACCCAGGCCCCCCCCCCTTTTTTTTAAGTAGGCTCCACACCCAATATGGGGCTTGAACTCACAACTTTGAGATCAAGAGTCAGATCCTCTACTGGCTGAATCAGCCAGGCACCCCTCAGCATTTATATTTTTTATTTCCACTGTCCTTTTTTTGTGAAATTAATGTCCAGTCTCTACCTTCAGGATCAACGACTCTGGATCCTACTCAATTGAAATAAGCTACTAAAATAATGTAAACATTAGTTGAGTACATTTTTAATGGGACAAAGACAGTTTCATTGGTATTGTAATTTACAGTATCATGTGAATTTTAAATGTTATTAATTACATGGGAAAATTCTTCATAATATCTATCTTTTTGCTGTCGATTACTAGTATTTGTCACACACATTTATTCAATCTTCCTGAAAAAAATTTCAGAAAAATGTGATTTGTTGTTTTGTCAATATAAATTTAGAAGATCTATGTGTAAATTTTAAATCATTTTGGTGGTTGTTCCATGTACGTATTTAAGGGATGAAACAACAAAAATGTGTGCAGAAGGCACCTACACTACCCTTGCTCCTTTCTTGTCTCAGCAGTGTTGATCAAACTGTGATGCTCTAAATAAAAAAATTATTTGGTAAATAGAGATTCCTTTCTAGGACTAATTCCAGTCTCTTCACTGATTTCTTAGGAACTCAGAATGTGGTTTTTATTGTGACCAATTTTCTTAAAATAGCTAATTACTTCCTTGCACTTATAAAGTCTGATGGATTTTGACAGGTTATGTCACTCAAGCCTTTAGATTTTGATTTAAAAATGCAAACATCCAGATGTTTCTAGATAGGCTTCTCTTCTGAGCAGTTAAGCGGCTTTGGGTGGTCCTCCAAGTTTGACACATACCAGGAAGACTGGCTCATGTTAACCAACTGATGTGTATAGAAGATTATCTTTGAAATATCAATATTATTATGTAGTAGGAACTGTAACTATAAGAAAGTTAGATTAGTTACCCACGTAGAGGCATCTACAATTTGCAGATTACTGTACTTGCAAAATCAGATTGCTTTTTACCAAGTGACTTTTATAAGGACAGGAATAAAGACAAAATAATATGGATTTTCCTAGAGGTTGTCAAATTCGTGAAACAGTAATAGGGATTGAAAGCTTGTGAGACAAAAGAAAGCAAGGTGTGTTACAGTAATGAAAGACTTTAATACTAATATTTTGTCAGTTCGGTTATATTTGCCACTGGTAATTTTATCCGTTAAACAGACATTTATTGAGTACCTACTATGAACTGGATTGGTCACTCATCTCCAACAGGGATTTTCGGTCTGCTCTCTAGGATCGTCCACTCTGTTGAAAAAATATCTACTAGATAATGCTTGAGCTGAGATAATAGACGTCTCTTATCAAACTCTCCCTTTTCAGTTTTCTATAACGGTCTTCAGAAGCTTCTGTTTATAGTTGTTAAACTATTGTTGTGTTCCCTATGAGTAGAGCCTCTGACAGTTAGCTAAACCAAGGCTTATTTTTAAACCAATTAAGGGCAGAGGGGTCCTCTGTACACACAGAGAACCAGCCATCAGCACGCCAAGATTTGAGATCAGATACTAAGAAGACTGGTTGCCAATACTCGTCAAAGCACCTATTTGCATTTCTACCAGCAAAGGGTTGGAAGGTGGACATATCAGGAAGGTCACTTTGTTATCAGTGAAGCATTGGTATTATTTTGTGATAATTCTTGTTTACAGTTAATGTTATTCTGCTTTTTAATGATCGTAAAGTTAAGTATCGTTGCTTTTTAATGATCGTAAATGTTAAGTATGTGTATGTTTAATTAGAAATGACTCTAATTAAGTTTATCACTATTAAGTTAGTGTGTATCATTATATATTTACATCAATTTAATTTCAGGCTCCATAATCTTCTAAACCTTTCCTAAATGACGCATACTTTTGAAAATACCTCAAATTTGCTGTATGGTGACGTTCACTTAATCAGATGCTCCCATTCATCTCTACTGTTTATGCTAGGCAGTGTCTGGTGTGGACAGAGAGGAGGGCTGTTTGGTCCCTGAGCTAGACAAGGGGCCTCTCCAATGAAGGGCTTCTGAGACTCATGATTATTGTGACCTTAAACACTGCCCCTCTTGGTAGTCCTTTCTGTTGGCTCACCCTGCTTTTCTGAACAAGGGCCCGAAGTTTTCTAGACTGCTTCCTTAGGATCAACTCCCACGCTCCTAAGGAGTCCTCTGATGAGCTCCTCTCACTGGAAAATCCCTCCTCCCCCACTCTCTGTTTCCCTCTGGAGCATTGTCTTCTTTCATGTCACCCTCTTCTCCTGTGGCATTTTCACAATAGACCTGATCGTGTAGAAATGAATATGTTAATTAAAAACAGAAAATGTAGTTCTCCTTGAGAGAAAGGAAAGCTTAACTTCAAATCTTTGGTGGAGGTGAGGTGAAATATTTGCATTACATCTCTCCAGGGCAGACAAGGAGGGGAAAACAAGGCTTTCATAGTAAGCAGCCTAAAAGTTCACACACTACTGCAAAATGTTCACATCAAAGGGGATCAAAGGCCAGTAAAGGAGAACCAGACATCCTCAAACTGGGAACACAGCCAACTTGAGACTGAGAGGTGGAGTGTGGGGGTAGGGAGAGGCACCAACAGAAAGTTCAACACAGGGAACAGGAAAGTTTTAAGAAGTGTGTATTTGTCTCCTCCACCAGACTATAAATTTCTCAGTGGCAACATTCTGTACTCAGTTTCTAGTACAGTTATTAACAGATAGAAGATGCTCAATAAATGTCGGCTCAAAGTGAACTGAACTTACCAAACTGTTTTCATGGCAGGAATTTATAGGTATGTGCAATGCCTCCAAGTTGTCTTAAAAACCCTACAGAACCCAGACAACTCTTGAACCTTTAGAGGGTTAGAGACATATCGAAATCTTAAATAAACGCATGTCAGAAGAGAATGGGAAAGTATAGAAAGGCTAAGATAAAGGAGTTGGGTGAGAGGCAGAGGGAACTCAGTGCATAACAACTATAATTTGAAGAGCGGCTACAAAAAGAAAAATTAGCAAACAAATGTATGAGCATGGGATGAAGAGATCTTTGAAGACTGCTATTTTGTTAGTTAACATCGTACAGTTTTAATAGTGAAACTGTACTCGAACGCCAGGTGTTGTGCATAAATAATGAATCTTGGAACACTGAAAAAATAAAATTAAACTAAAACAAAACAAAACAAAGTAAGCAGCTTCAAATTGACTTTACTAATCTTAAAATTGGACCCCGAGGGGCGCCTGGGTTGCTCAGTGGGTTAAGCCGCTGCCTTCGGCTCAGGTCATGATCTCAGGTCCCTGGGATGGAGTCCGGCATCTGGCTCTCTGCTCAGCAGGGAGCCTGCTTCCCTCTCTCCCTCTCTCTCTCTCTGCCTGCCTCTCTGTCTACTTGTGATCTCTCTCTGTCAAATAAATAAATAAAATCTTTAAAAAAAAAATATTGGACCCCGAGAACCATATATATGCAGATCTGATATAAAACCCAAACTTGAACTGCATCCTTAAAATTACTTATGTATAACACTGAAGTATTTGCATTAAATATGCTTTCACAGTAGAGTCTGAATGACTACTGTCTCATCAATTTGTGAATAAAAGCTGCCTTTCTATTCACTTTCTTTTCACTTTCTATTCTACCTACACATTTTTTCTTATGAACTATGGAATAAGACATTTTATTTATTTATGTTTAAGTAATCTCCATACCTTACGTGCGGCTTAAATTCACGACCCTGAGATCAAAAGTCATGCTTTTCAGACAGAGCCAGCCAGGTTCCCCTTGAATTAAAACGGAGAAGGTAAAAAAGAGGAATACAAGCCAATGAAGGTCTTAATAAAACAGAATGAAAGACAAATGTAAAGGAAACAGGCAGAAAATACCTGGGTGTAAAAAATAAAGTAAGTGATGATTCTCTTTTCCAAAGCTAGTCACAACAAACAACTCCCTTAATTTAGCTCTAGTGGTCTAATTGTAGAAAGATCAGGGACTGGTTTAATTTCCAAAACCCCCCAACTTTTTCTTAAAATGATGAAGGCAAAGGAGTAGGAATTATAAAAATGAAAACGTCAGGTAGATTCTGGAATCAGCCTGGTATGAAGAAGTAGACACCACTCTCAGTTCAGCCTGGTCAACACAAAGATTGGTGGCAATATTGCTGTTGTTTCAAAGTTTTTTTTTAGAGTTCTACCCGCTTGAAATTTTAAGTGCATAATATTGTGTTGTTAGGTGCAAATATATGTTGTACAGCAGATTGCTAGAACTAATTCATCCTGTGTGACTCTCTTCCACCTTTCTCTTCCTTTTTCTCACTTTCACTTACCTTGCCTTCAGCATCATTTCCAGTTCCAGCCTCCACTGTCCCGTCTCAGGGGACTTAATTTGAAATGTCATCACTTAAAAAAAAAAAAAATATCCATTTATTGTTCCAGAGAGAGAGAGCCTGAGGTGTGGGTAAGGGACAGAGGGAGAGGGAGAGAAAGAGAATTTCAAGCAGGCTCCCCACTGAGCATGAAGCTCAACTTGGGGCTCAATCCCCAAGATCACGACCAGAGCTGAAACCAAGAGTCAGAGGCTTAAATGACTGAGCCACCAGGCGCCCTGAAATGTCATCACTTTTATCTTACTTCTCACTTGTCTTGTTCTATCTGTCACAGAATTGATAATCACCCCACAGTTCCTCCTAAAGGAGAGGCCCATAGCATCTAAGACTAACTTGAACTTACTTTTCACCACTCCAGGTCTGTATAAGACAAATTTCTGTACAGCCTAAGAGAATTCTATTTCTATCTCCTAGACCATCCACTACACTGTATTATTTACTCCAGTGAATGTCACCCTCACTAAGCTTCCTACCTCTTTCAAGGCAAGAAACATTTTCCTCAAATCCTCAAACTTAGCATGCTGCCTGACAGGGTAAATATTTAATAATTGATGAATGACAGGGAGGGAGGAGGGAGAAAAAGGAAGAACAGAGAAAAGGGAAGGAAAGAGGAAGAAAGAAGTTCGTTAATTAGTTGGGAGAATTCTGTTCATAAAAGAGGAACCTGTAATACTGAATTTGTGGAAGCTAATTATTTATAGACATGCTGGCAACAAAATTACTGCCACTGCTCTTTGGCCGTGTCCCTTGAAATGAGTTGGCTAGTTAGGGAACACATCTTGATTGAGGTGGGAGGATCCAACTTTCCCACAGGCCAGGTATGTTCTAGCCTGTACGGTAAGGTAGAAAGTTAAAGCAACTGTTTTTTTAAGGGTCCCAAATTTTACAAATATAATCATCAACAATAAACACTAAACCCAACTAAGCAAATAAACAATAGACTTCATTTTGGTGATCAGGCAATTTCAGGGAAACATTTTGTTTTGACTCCTTTCCTGCATTTCTCTGTTTTGGCTTATTTCTCTTTGTACATACAATCATCATTCTAGTGACTGCCTTCCTCATAAATAATCCTTTGAAAATTATTGTCTTTGAGTGAATGAACTGGTTTATTGGGTTACTTTGGTAAAATAGCTTTCTGTCTTTAAGTGAAGGTATTGTTCTAGAAAACATGGGTGTTGTGAGTCCTGGCACCCCAGACTGAACCTTAGTGTGCTTATCGACTTCTTGTTGTATTGACCTTTGATGGGTTTCTTTAGCATACACCACAGAAAGCAGACAGTTAATTTTATAGCTCTTAGCTGAAATAAACTTATCTTGGTAAAATCAGCTTTGCTACTGACCAAGTAGTACATTTCATGATGAAATTTTTAAAAAGCTTTTTTTAAGACACCATAAATCTATTTTTAAATTACCCCAGAAACGAGTTAAACTTACCTTTTATCCTGAAACATAATTATGTTCTTCCTTTAAAATACTCACAAAAGACACATGAAAAAGATAGATGTCAATTTTAATCTCAATGCAATGGATACATTTCTGAGAAAAAAGATTTACTTAATAAGAAAAAGAAGATCTCAATGGGCCAATAATTCAGGAAGAAACTGATAAACTGGCAAAGAAACACCATACCAAAATGTCAGATGGTTCCATAGGTGATCATTTCCATGGTAAAGAGAAAGACTGTCCAGTTAATTTGGAGACAAACACAATCCTGATAGGGAAGTGACAATATAGGATAGTGCCAACAACAGAAAGATGGGAGATTAAGTGAAAGAGAGAAACCCATTCTTAAGTAAATCTGCTGTTTAGTTGTGTTCGTTTTTTGTCAGTTATAGTGCATATAGTATTCAAAGACAAATCATTTTATATGGCTTATTCATTATAATGGAAAACATTGGGTCCTTCCATCAAGAGGCGGTATATAATGCTCTCATTAAATCAGGGCTGGCCTTCATGACCTACCTATGATCAATAGAATGCACTAAAATTATGCTGAATGATTTCTGCCTTGATCTCTTGGGGCACTTGTTCTTTAGGTGCTCTCTTAAAACCCAGCCATCATGCTGTAAGAAGCCAAGCAAATGGAGTGGCCGTAAGATGCTTCAGGAAATAATCCTTGATGGGCTCCCAGACAACAGGCAGCATTAACTACTACCCATATGAATGAGTCATCTTGGACAGTTAGCCCAGTCAAGCCTTCAGATGACTATGCATATATCACAAAAGCTAACTGCCTGTCAACCCCTCCCCAAATCCTTGACTCACAAGGTCATGTCTCGTGTCATTCATTTTGGGGGTAATATGTAATGCAACAATAGATAATCAAGCCATCTGCCTAAGACCTAAGTTTCAGTTCTAAGACACAATCTACCCCCCCCCCCATCATGCCTCCACCAATATTCTATATGGACAAGCCCAATTCTATATGGGCTGGTGAATGACAGAGCCCACCAATACAGAGACTTAAGGATTAGAGTTAAAAGGATTTTGTGATACCCGCCTGATGCCTTAAAAGTTCAGACTGGACCAGCTAACTCAGAGGATACCTCCACATAAACACCAGTCACCTTGCAGGGGAACCAGAGGATAACACAGGGACTCCAGCTTGCAGATATAAGGCCCCTTCTCTCTTACAGTCAAGAAATCATGTGAGCTGTCTTCATCCCCTCCCCTCATATACCTCCCCATGACATTTGGGAGGAGAGCAGGGAAAAGAGGAAGAAATGTGAGGGGCTGAGCATTTAAGTGAAATACTGAACTACTTAAATGATTACACTTTAACGGAAAGATCCTGAAATATGATAATTGTAAAATTAAGTTAAACTCCATGCAGCTACAGAGGAAGATTATATTCATTAGAGGAAATTAAAAGCCACTTGTGGTGTTTAAAATGTTTGATCCCACTATACTTATGTGCCTGTTTAGAAATAATTATTTTTTAAAAAAGGATAAGTAGATCTTAAGCATTAAATGCTTACTAGTTGTAACACTTGTTAAATGTCCCAGATCACTAGATACAAATCGGGTTCTATTTATCTAGAGGCTTTACAGGATAGTAACAATGTAAAGACTAGGAGGAAATGTATATGATAGTTATTAATGATGTTTTAAATAATTATTTATATCTTAATAAAAGAGATGGCCCCTGGGTGTTTGAATTGTTCAAACAAAGAACAAGAACAAAATTTGAAACAATCCAGATTTTATTTTTTTAAGATTTTATACATTTATTTGAGAGAATGCAAGAGAGAGAGAGAGGGAGAGAGCATGAATGGGTGGGAGCAGCAGAGGATGAGGGAGAAGCAGACTCTCTGCTGAGCACAGAACTCAAGGTGGGGCTCAATCCCAGGACCCTGACATCATGACCTGAGCCAAACAAGGGCAGATGCTTAATGGACTTAGCCACCAGGTGGCCAAAAAAACAATCCAGATTTTAACTGATCATGTTTGCCATTGATAAGAGCTGGTAGTTATTAAGCACCAGCTGGATAACAACCTTTTATAGTCATTATTTCTTATCCTTGCACTGGCCAACTAACTCATCCCATTTTACAGAGGAAGACTGTGAGGCTGAGAGATATTAAATCTGTCCTAGATTACCAGGCTAATAATTGCCGGAATCAGGTTTCAAAGCCAGATGCATTTGGCCTCCAACGAGGACCATTGTGTTTTTATTACACCTTGATACCTTCCTATTTCTACAGCCATTAAGATTTGTGCTCATTTTACACATTTTTAGTTTTTAAGGCTGCACAGAGATGACCTCTAAGCATCCTCAGAGAATGACATATTGACATATTGACATCTTTTAAATTGAAAAAGATATCATAAAGCAGAAACATTGTAGCTCTTAAGCACCATGGACAGTTATGGAATGCATGACTCTAAAATATTTCCAGGGCAGGGGGATGGAAGTTAACAGAAATTAATAAAGGCTGTGGAAATAAAATAAAAGGTGGATTATCTTGTTTTACTTTTGTTTAGTCAATAGTTTAAAAAGTTGATGTGTTGGAGATGACTCCACTCAAGGGCAGAATTTTCACTTTAGAAAACACTACGAGTGGGGGCACCTGGGTGGCTCAGTCAGTTAAGGTCTGACTCTTGATTTCCGCTCCAGTAATAACCTTAAGGTCTTTGAATCCAGTGCCATTCCTGGCTCCGTGCTCAGCACAGAGTCTGCTTAAGACTCTCTCTCTCTCTCTCCCTCTGCCTTTCCCTCTGCTTAGCTCTCTCTCTCTCTCGCTCAGATAAATAAATAAATACTTAAAAAAGAAAAGAAAAGGGAAGTAAAGAAAAGGAAATGTTGCTAGTGGCAAGGAACATGTGTTTGGTATTTTTCACAACTACTTCTACATGCTTTAGTATTACAAAGAATAGGTAAAACCATTTTGATCCTTTCTATGTTAAAAATTCATAATATTGAGAAAACACTAATTGAGAATGTTTATAAAAGAAATTTAGAGGGGAAAACTGCCCTCCATGGAAAAAGTAATAAATATTTGTTGGGTTGATTTTTATTTGGAGAAAAATGCTTTTTCATTTCTGGCTAATCTCTTCCGAGAATTCTATTTATATAAAAAATTGATTTATTTTTGCTTTGTCAACAATTTTGTATAGATTTCTCTGCGTTTACTCCTGATGAACCTCATGGTAATATGAAATCTTAAATTTATTTGGCATTCTCTATCTCATTATGGAAACACTGATTTACAACTACAACATCCAAAAAATAATCATTTTATGATTCCCTTCTAGTTAGGTAATTAAAATAGATCCCATTGGTAATAAAGTACAAGATTGCCTGAAGTGGTTTCTGGAGGATACAGTTGTGTTTTTCCAATCTGTTAATCTGATTATATCATTTACATTGCTGGCTCCAAAAAAGGAAAAGAAATGATTCAAATTAAGTTAAGAGAAAAGGACAACTCTTTTTATAAATATAATCTTGAGTAAAAAAGACCTGCTACAAAGGATTATTGAGAAATAGGCATACAGGGACGCTTGGGTGGCTCAGTTGGTTGGATGGCTGCCTTCGGCTTAGGTCATGATCCCAGAGTCCCGGGATGGAGTCCTGCATTGGGCTCCCAGCTCCATGGGGAGTCTGCTTCTCCCTCTCCTCGTTCATGCTCTCTCTCACTGTCTCTCTCTCAAATAAATAAAATCTTAAAAAAAAAGAAAAGAAAAGAAAGAAGCATAAAACTGCAGATAAAGGAATGAATTATACATATACACACATATATAATATTACATACACAATATGTAGTAATGCATCCATTCAAGTGATATATTTGAGTATATAGTAAGGAGTAATGTGTATGTATAATGTACACATGTACATATATATATAATGGATGTGTATATATATTTACACACATATAATACATCCTTTTATTTGATATTGTATGCTTGTAAGCCTATCATTTTGTGTGTATTTTAGTTTATTTTTTAAAAGATTTATTTATTGGGGCACCTGGGTGGCTCAGTGGGTTAAAGCCTCTGCCTTCGGCTCACGTCATGGTCCCAGGGTCCTGAGATGGAGCCCCGTATCGGGCTCTCTGCTCAGCAGGGAGCCTGCTTCCTCCTCTCTCTCTCTGCCTGCCTCTCTGCTTACTTGTGATCTCTGTCAAAGAGGGAGAGAGAGCATGAGTGGGAGGGCCAAAGGGAGAGGGAGAGAATCCCAAGCAGACTCCACGCTGAGCTCAGAGCCATGGTCACGATAACATGACCCTGCATTCACTGCCTGAGTGGAAACCAAGGGTCGTCTTAACCAACTGTGCCACCCAGGTGCCCCCATTTTGTGTCTATTTTAAACAAATGATGTTAGGAATATTCACCCAAATGTTAATAGAGGTTGCCGGCAGGTGGCAGGATTCCAGGTAATTTCTATTTTTTTTTTCTTCATTCTGTCCTGAGTTATTTTGCTTTCACAATAAGTGCGTATATTTCTATAAAAACAGTAAGAGATTTTTCAAAAACAAAAATCCAAAAGTTTTGATTACAGATAGGAAACTACCGTCCACTCCGGATTCTACACAATCAAACAAGAAGCACACACTGAATCGGCCGTGTGCCCAGCACAAAGATAGGGTACCATGTTTGCTTCCAGTCCCCGGTCTTTCTTCATGAGTTCCACAGCCAATTCAACAGCAACATTTATTAGCAACTTACTGTCCTCATGCCATCCCAAAACATCATTTTTGGTTTTTAGAGAAACAAGAACCGGTGCACCGGCATGGCTCAGTTGGTTAAGAGTCCACCTTTGGCTCAGGTCCTGATCCTGGAGGCCACAGATGGAGCCCCACATCAGGCTCTGTGCTCAGCAGGTAGAGAGTCTGCTCCTTCCTCTCCTTCTGCCCCTCTCTCCTGCCCCCCACCCCGTGAGCACATCCTTGCGCCCCGCGCTCGCACTCTCTTTCACTCTCAAATAAATAAAATCTTTGAAAAAAAAAAAAACAAACACCATCTTCCTGTTTTTCGAATTAATTTGCTTACATAACCTTTAATCCAATGATAACAATTACAACAATAAGTACAACAGGCTGGTAAGCACTAAGTAGCTCAACTTAATAGGAGCAGAAGTGTGTGGGTGGCTCAAGTTGGTTTCCCCAGGAAACACACTGAAATGAAGATTCGGGTACAGGAAGTTCATTGATAATTGTTGTCAGAACAGCACACATACAGAAATGAAGTGGAAAAAGCCCATAATTGGCCAGAGGGAGATCTGCAATGTGGTAATGGCAGAGGCGTTAACTAATTCCTGGAGGAGCTCTGGGGCTGAGATGGCTCTTAAGTTGTTTCAAAACAATGCAAGGACCTGGGCATTTAGGTGGCTCAGTCAGTTAAGTGTCTGCTTTCTACTCAGGTCTAGTCCTGTATCCGGCTCCTTGCTCAGGGGAAACCTGCTTCTCCCTCTCTCTCTGCCTGCCTCTCTCCCTGCTTATGCTCTCTCTCTCTCTCTCTCTGTCTCTTACTCTCTCGCTCTCTCTCAAATAAATAAAAAAATAAAATCTTAAAAAAAAAAAAAAAAAAAAGCAAGGACCTTTAGTCTCCTATATCTGCTGGCTAATGTGCTGGTCCCAGGACACCAACTTCTTTCTCCCCAGGGCAATTCCTAAAGAGGGATTCAGCTGTGAGCCCCTGGCCCCCCAACATTCCTAACAGTTAAAAGACCAGTATCTCAGTCCTGAGGGGCCGTAAATCTGGGTAGCATGCCCCAGCAACTACCATAGTCCATACTAACAGCACTCAGATCCGTTTGCTTCACACGATGTAATTACCCATAAGGGAACAGCTCCCCTGGGATTCTTACAGGTTTCCCGGCAATTTTTACAAGAGGAAAGTTAGTGGAGTAAACTGTACCTGCCACCATTGCAGCTCATTTCAAGGCCACATCTGATATTCATCGTCTCCTTCCAAATATGTCTGACCTTTGCTAACACCTCCGCAGCTCCAAGTGACTTGCCTTGTAAGGTGACACAGACCATCCCTAAGTGGTCTGAGACCCTTGTCACCATACTCTTTTCAGACTGTGCCAGTTACACTTGTTCATTTATCATTTAAACTGAACAGAGGACTACCAGGATACACCGCCGTGGTCTTCTGGGTGTGAAACATATTCTTTCCTACTTAAGTTGTGTAAAATACACACTGCACTGTTTTCTCCTGATTAGTGGGTTCAATTAACCTCTGGTATGTTGATTCTTTTCTTTTGTACTAATCTATTGTCAGGAGGTGCCCTAAGTGACCGGACACCATTTGTAGCTTCAAATTTGGTGGGGCTCATCTTAAGTCTCCTAGTGGAGGCACTCCCCTTTGAGAGTCGGACCTCCAGATGCACAAAACCTAGAATTGAGAGGATGGGAAGTTCAGACTCCCCAAAGTAGGTTGCTGAGGGCAAAGGCAAATGGAGCCAGCTTGAATTCTACCCGTTGGTTCCATATCCCATCTGGTCAGGCTACCTACTGGAGATGGGGTAATATAGCAGGCTGCTAATTTAGTGTGCATATTGTGTCCTGGAATATAGGGTTCCATATTTGTGGAGCATCATCTCCAAGCTGACACAGCAACTGCACTTCAAAAGGCCATTCCGTACTCTCTGACATCTGCAGCTTCTGGATGATGTGATGTGTAAGCAGCCCAGTGGGTCCTATGGTAATGCACTTGTATTACCAGAAAGGGAATATCTCAGTCTGGAATGATGTTACATAGATTCTAGTTGGTGATACAAATGCTTAGACCCTCAGCTAGCATTGCCAGCTGAGGTTCTGCACACAGAAAACCAAATTTATGTCTAGAATATGCTTGATTCTGGTACAGATTAATCAACTTGTCACCAAGTATCTGACTGGAGGGTTGATGCTGCATCAGAAGCTCAACTTGGTGTTGAGCTGACAACAAGCTGAGCTGAGCTACACTCAGTTCTTGCTGGCAGGTGGACATTTGAACTTGGTAAGTGGAAACCCATCATGTGGGGCCCACACATGCCTTCCATTGTTGCTATTCAGTTCCCAAGCCAGTGTGCCAACACCAGGGTGGCTGTTTGCAGAGGCCACCTGCCATCAGCTAGCCAGGCCATTTCATCCCCTGGGTTGTCATGAACTCAAAGATATTCAAAGATAGTCACACTTCACACCGCTTTCCATAGGTTCAACCACATGTTTTTCCATTAGACCACCTCCTTCCTGATCTTCCAAACTGCTTTCTTTCATGTCCCTGCCCTATCAGCCCAACCACTTGCCATTCTTCTTATGGATTTAATGTATATTCTTATCTTGGACAATCTTCTGATACAAAGTTAATGACCAGACGCACTAAAATGAAACTCTCTCCAATGGATTTCCCCTCACTAATGCCTTTTATGATCACCCCTGAGCTGGACTCACAATCCTATTCTGAAAAAAAAAAAAAAAGAAGAAGAAGGCAAGCCCCAGACTGTAGAAAATACTGGCAAATCATGCATCTGACAAAGGCTTATATCAAAAATATACAAAGAATTTTCAAAACTCAACTGTAAGGAAACAAATAACCCAATAAAACACAGGAGAAGTCTTGAATAGACACTTCATCAGAGAAGATATTCAGATGGCAAACAAGCACGTGAAAAGGTGCTCCATGTCATCTGTCGCTGGGCAAATGCAACTTAAAATCACATGGAGAAAGTGCTGTGCATTAGAAAGACGTTAGAATGGTGTGTGAGGATATAGAGAAACTAAAATTCTGTACCTTGTTTGGGGGAAGGCAAGCTGGCATAACCATTTTGGAGAAGAGTTTGGCATTTTTAAAAGTTAAACATATACTTAACATATGACCCAACCATCCCTCTCCCAGGTATTTACCCAAGAAGAAAATGAAGACTTAAGTTTGCACAAAAAACTTACATGCATGTTTATAGCATCTTTATTAGTAATCACTGAAAATTGGAAACACCCAAATGTCCTTCACCTGGTGAATACATGAACAAGCTACAATCATTCATACGATAGATTACTATGTGGCAATTTAAAAAAATGAACCATTAAAGAAGTAAGAACGTGGAAGAATCTTAAATACATTATGTTACATGAAAAAAATCCAGATTCAAAAGGCTACCCACCACAGAATTCCATATAGGACATTCTGGAAGAGGCAAAAGTGAAGAAGCAGAAAACAAATCAGTGGTTGCCAGGGGCTGAGTGTGGAGGCAGAGTCGAGGGGCACCACAAAGGAATTTGGGGGGGATCACAGAGAGGCCCTGGATCTTGATGTTGGTGATGGGTACACAACTATATGCATTTGTCAAAACTCACAGAACTGTATACCAGAAACAATGGATTTTACTGTATACAATTTATTTTAAAAGCCTAGAGATTTCCAGTTAAATAATAGTTGATGCATTTGCTGGCAGTAATCAACTATTTGATTGTTCCCTGAAAACCAGCATCTTTACATTTGTAACTATATAATATGGACCATCTGTTTTAAAATAGCTTTCTCATGATGTCACTTTTTAAAATTGATATGTCTAGAAATGTATACTAGGAAAAAAAATTAGACTTGACCTCAAAGAGCATGTGTTAAATGGTATTTTTTTTCCCCCTTTCATACCTGGAAATACACATTTAAGGGACAGATAGAGAGAAAAATCTCTTCCATTTGTGAAACTGTCAAACTCTCCAATCCGAAACCCACCCAGAATATAGAAGACAGGCTTGCCTAGAGCAGGGCTCCCCTGTGTTTATGAGCGCCTGACTCTGTGGGGGAATATGTGTTTGTTTGGAAGGACTTTCACACAACCACTGTGCTCTTCACAAGATGAGTGATGTTCAGGACTCCTTCACGAGCTTGGGGAATGGGTCTGGGGCTGAGGCAGTGGTTGCTGGCAATAGGGCCCATTTCGATGCTTCTAAGTAAACAGTTCCAGGTAGGGGTTCATGTGGTATGGGCAACTTTTTGTTCTCTGCTTGGTCTTGCTCTTCAACAGGAAAATTCCCACTCTATCCTATTACATCAGGAAGGCCTCACAGAACATCGGGACCACAGAAAGAGTCCTCCACAATGTCCAGTAACTCACATGTTGTAGCCAGTTCGAGTTTAGCATCTGGCAAGGGGTAGTGAGGAAGGACAATGCATGAGGGAATTCAGGGTGCTAGCCCGGTGTCCTGGACATGTCATGACTAGGAGATCCCTAGATGGATGATCTCAAGGACAAGATCATGCAGTTTTGTACTGTTCCAAAGTTCTCAATGTACCCTTGAATGCATGAAATATATGTTGGGATTGGGAGATAAGAACCTGCAGGTTAGAAGGACCAGGTTTATTCAAGGAATGGGAAGTGAGAGTAAAAGTCCTTATGGACTGAGAAGGAAATCTCAGAATTCCAGAATTTGGAAGGGAAACAATCCTGCAAGTATTTTATGTTGCTAAAGAGGAGTAGGGTTGGAAGTTGCTGGAATTAAGGGAGCCAAATTAGGAGATTAGGGTACTGATTGGCTCATCACATCATTAGTTCATTTGCTCATTCATTCATACAACAAATAACTCTTGGTGAGCATTATGTGCCAGATATTAGGTGTTTGAGCCACGGCAATGAGCAAGTATTTTCTGGTAAATACAGGGATGGTAGTTGGGGAGACTTAGTAAACAAGTAAGAAAAGCTCTATAAAACAGTGATTTCAGAATTGAGATTTCCTGGGGTTTTTAAATCCCAGATCCAGGCACTTAATAACAATGTGACTTGTAAGTTATTTAACTCATTTGTGGCTCAGTTTTCTTATTTGTCCAATAAAAATACTAAGTGCCTACTTCATAGGATTGTTGTGATTAATGTGGTAATTAGCATAAAGTTTTAGAACAGTGCCTGAAACATAGTAAGCACTCAATAACTATTAAAAGTGTAAACAGATGTATACTTTAATATCAGGTAGTGAAAAGGACTATAAAGAAAAATAATTCAGAGTTGGGGGGATAGAGCATGGTGGTAGGGCTGTTTTGCATCAAGTATTGAGAGGAAGTTCTCTCTGGGGTAAGTGACATATGAACAAGGACCTGAATGGTGTGAGAGAACAAGTCATGCAAAAGTCTGTGGGAAGAGTATTTCAGGTAGCAGGAACAAAAGCCCTGGGGCAGGAAAGACCTTTAAGGCCTAAGAAAGGTGGTGGAGAAAAAGATGCAGAAAAAGAAAATTTTATTTTATTTTATTTTATTTATTTGAGAGAAGAGAGAGACAGCATGCAAGGGACAGAGGGAGAAGCAGAAACAGACTCCACGAGAAGCCGGAGGTGGGGCTCAATCCCCTGAGCCAAATGTAGCCACTTAACCCACTGAACTACCCAGGCTCCCCGCTGAAGACTGCTGAGATCCAATCCCTAACCCACTGTGCTCCTCCTATCTGCGCTCTTGGAAGATAAGCCCTCTGTGGGGTCTGGTTACCTACAGCAGAGATGAGGCAACTTGAGCTTAATGGTGTGACATATATATATATATATGTCATATAGATATATATATATATTTTCTATACCAAAAATGCTACTGATAAGTTAGAAGGTATTTACAGCTCCATAGTCTTGTGTGTGTGTATCTATCTATATTTTAAAGAAAGGTAAAGAATTATTTAAAATAAAATATCTTGGGTGCTTGGGTGGCTCAGTTGCTAAGTGTTTGCCTTCGGCTCAGGTCATGATCCCAGAGCCCTTTATTGGAGACCCCTGTCAGGCTCCCTGCTGGGAGGCCTGTTTCTCCCCATCCCACTCCCACTGCTTGTGTTTCCTCTCTCACCATCGCTCTCTGTCAAATAAATAAATAAAATCTTTAAAAATATATATATTTTAAAAAGGTAATAAAGGTAATAAAAGCCTGTAACTATGTACTAACATCCCATTAAGGTCTGGAGTAAAATGAGTAAAGATTGACTCTACATGGCACAAATAAGACTATAAATAGCTTCATGTGAATTAAGATTTTTGTCTCCAAATGAAACAGGGCAGGTTTTGCTGCCAAAGTGCTGCAAAAAGACTTTTGGGTTTTCAGTGCTTTTTGATTCTGGAATTACGGGTAAAGGATTGGGAACCTGTAATGATTTCCTTGGGAGAAAATCAGAACTCTAAGGAGCAACACGCCGAAGATAAAATAAAAACCAAAATCGAAAAAAATCTGTGCAACAAAGAGCCTTAGCACTGTTTTTGAAATAATTCCTACTTGCTAAGTATAAACTCTTCTACTTGAGCTATTTTAACGACTCTCCCCTCTCAGGTGGGTGCCGATCAGAACAGTGCATGATTTTTGAGAAGGAAGAAATTGAGGGGCTAGGAGCCCCTGAGGTCAGCCCAGGGCCCACACCAGGTTACAAAGTTGATGGTATATATCTGTGGCTCTAAGTTCCCGGTGGCCGGAACGACCTTTTACATAGAAGAAAACTTTGCCAGTTTTTCTCTCTATTCAGCAAATTTTGTTTCTCAGGTCGACATGTTTTGGAACAAGAGTGGGAGTTAAGCCTTAATGTTAGTGTCAGTATGAGAGTTCCCAGATAGACTGAATCTTCATAGCTCTTTGGAGCACACAGAAACATTGCATTTATTCTCAGTAACATCTGACATCTAGAAGGTACAAACAGATACAATAGCAATAACCTGAACAATGTTCCTCTTTCCATGAATGTTTATTAAACCTTTAGTGTCAGAAGCTTCGAAACAATCTAAACAGCAACGGGTATGTAAGTTACCTTGGTGTTAAGGAGCTGCTGCTGTGGGCCCCTAGTCCTCGCGTCCCCGGGGTCTCAGCTCCTCCTTGCCCTCCGCCCCCCCCACCCCCCACCCCGGGCTCGGGGGGCCGCCCGGCCTTCCGCCGCGGGGCTCCGGCCACCAGGGGGCGCTGCGGCCCCCCTCTCCCGGGAGCGGCCGAGCCAGCCCGGTGGGTGTTTCTCTCCCTCTCGCGCTCTCTCCTCCCGGCCTCACATCCGGGTCTGGAGCGCGGCCGCCGCTGTCAGTGTTGGTGCGGGCGCGTCGGGGGCCGGGCCGGGGCGCAGTAAATGGCGGCGGAGGGAGGCGGAGCGGCGGCCACGCTCCGCTCAGAGCCCCCGAAACTTTAGACTCGCAGCCCCACAACTTTCCGGGAAGTGCCGCCGCTGCGGGGGCGTGGACGGAAGGGGAAGCCGAGGCGGGAAGTCTTGTGGGGTGGGGGACGCTGCGGGGAGCCGGGGAGACTCGAACCCGCGGCGGGAGCGGTGGCGGAGTCCGCCCCTGCCTCGCGCCGCCGCGGCCCCCGCCTCCTTGCCCGCGCCCTCCCCTCGGCCTCCGAGCCGGAGCCCGAGCCCGAGCCGCGCGCCGCGCCGAGCCCGGGACTGCGCGGGGCCTCGCAGGCGGCGGCGCGCCGAGCCCCGCCGGGCCCCCTCCTCGCGACCTCCGGGCCCTGTTGCTCGGGCGCCCCCAGCGCGCGTGAGGCCGGGGTTGGGGCTCCCCGCGGCTTCGCGGGGCCAGGAGGAGGCCGGGCCGCGCGCAGCCCCCGCTGTCCCGGGGTCGTGGGGCCGGGTCCCAGGTCTTGCATGCGGGGCGGGGCGGCCGTGAGCCGGAGGCGAAGATGGAAGGCTTAACGCTGAGCGATGCGGAGCAGAAATACTACTCGGATCTCTTCTCCTACTGCGACATCGAGAGCACCAAGAAGGTGGCGGCCAACGGGCGGGTGCTGGAGCTATTCCGGGCCGCGCAGCTGCCCAACGACGTGGTCCTCCAGGTAACGCCGCCGCCCTCGCCTCCGGACGCGTCCTGGGCTCTGCCGGACGCCGACCGCTCGCTTCCCGGCGGCTCCGGCCTCGGGCCGTCCGCCTCCGGGGGTGGGGGGTGGGCGCCGTTTCCAGCAGCGCCGGCTGTGGGCTTGTACCCCCGGGCTGGGGCCGCAGGTGCTCGGGCGGCCCAGACTCGCGCCGCGGTCGAGGGGGAGGGGTCGCTGTTAGAGGACAAAAGTCACGCAGGGACATGGTGGGGGTTGTGGGGGGCGGAGGTCTGTGTATTAAATCTGAAGAGACCAAGTCCATCGTCTCTCGGCTGCCCCTCAGAATGTGTTTTTCGGCATTGGAAGAGCAACTTCAGATGAAGGATCTTGGATTGTGACCATGTCTTTGAATCCTAGATCCTGGTGTGTAGAACAGGACTCTTCGGTTCCTGCAGAGTAGTAAAGTTACCGGTATAGGTAAAATTTTTTTTTTTAATTCTTGAATTAGCCAGCAGACGTCACAAAGAAGCCGTTTTCTTAAGGAAGCTGAATTCTTGGGGGAGATCAAAAATTTGAGTAGTTTGCAAGTAGATATGTATGGAAAGAACTTGTAGTTAGTGTGGCTGATGTAAACTGGACAGTTTTCCATTGCCATTCGGTAACATTTGGTGGAACTTGTGGATTCGGGTTGGGAGAGAAGTATTGAGCAGCTGGAACTCAAACGTGCATATTTGCCTAAATCCGATCTGTAGCCCTAGAGGACCAAGCAGAGTAAATTTTGAGCTTTGTCTATCACATCTGTTTTTTAAAAAGGAGGTTTCCTAGAAGTTCTTATCTAATATATGTAGTGAACATTGTTGTTACTCTGTTTAATGATTCATGGTTGCTAGTCTATCTAAACAGCATATTAGGAACAGATTTTAAGCTTTCATTTTTATGATGATCCAAGCCACTTACCCACATCTCCAAAACTTAGAGCCATATGCATGGGTATAATGTAGTATACTGCAGAGAGCACTAAATCAGGAGCTTTGAGGCCCGGGTCTTTGACCCCATTTTCTTGTTCACCCAGTGGGACTTTGGGCCAGGCACTTCCACTCTTAAAGTGCAGATGTGGTCATTTAAAGAGTGAGAGTCAGGCAGGTTCCTTCTAACAAAAATTCTGGAAGTATAAAAATGTCCACAAAAGTCTCTCTGCTTTAGAACTTGCCTGTGCATTAACTATGACTTAGTTGAATGAGTTCTGCCCTTTTGCATAATCTTGAATGTTTTATATTGGTTTTTTAAAAACTTGGGAGGAGAAGTTGGGTGTCTTAGATACTAACCTGTGGGAGATTCAAATTTTTGTGCTACTGTAAAGGGACAGAGATTAAATGTTTTAAACTTCGCTGGCCACAGTGTCTCTCCAGTATTCTTTGTTTTTGTTTTTGCAACCCTTTAAAAATGGAAAAACCATTCTTACCTCAAGGGTGCATGAAACTGGGCCTGTAGTTTGCTGACCCCAGCTAAGAATGGTGGTGACTGCGTGGGGTCCCTTGCTTACCTCATATGGCTTTGGAGTTAGACTTTTAGAGGTCTGGTCAGGACATGCACATTAATGCTATTGCCCTTTTTCCTGGCAATTGAAAAACATACTTTCAAGTCATTTAGGAACTAAAATTAAGGCGAAACTTTTCAAGTTTTAGTTCCTTTATGTTTTTGGGGTGGAGAGGAGCTGAAATAAACTGAGTCTTTATTACTTTTTTAAATGGTGCCAGAAGATTTTTGGAATTTTAGCATATTATTTAGGATAGACAAATCAGTATTAATTAACCTTTGCTTGACATATGTTTAATCAAGTTATTTTTACATTTTGCTCAGTTTTGTTAACATTTGAAAATAAATTCTGGTTGCCTTTCAATATAAAGAAAGGGCTTAAATAGCATAAATATTCAGAATTCAGTTACGAGTTAGAAGCTTTAGTACCTCCCTGAAACAAAACTCTTAGAGTATTATATACTAAATAGTATTTTGGGTATCTTGAAGGCAGTTTACTTAAAAATCTGCCTAAGACATAAAATGTGAGACAAAAGGGGACTATGGATTTAGTTCTCTTAAGCGTGTTTGGGATTGTCTGAAAACATAGCCGCCTGTTGCTTTCTAAGTGAGGAACATTCGGGTCAACTTGAGTGTATTGAGTCAACTACTTAACTGGGCTAGGCATTTGCAGGACATGGAAAGAGGAGTGAGAATCTCTCAAGGACCTTGTAAACTACCCGGATACACACGTGTAACATAAAATACCATGTGAATATGTAGGAGAGGTTTGAAGGAGGTATGATCAGGAAAGTGTCTTTGACTTAATTGAGATGGGACTTTAAATTAGTGTGGAGTGAGGGCAGTGGAATGGAGGACTTCCCGACAGAAAACATGACGGAAGGTAGAAAGTGTAGGAGCCTTTTCAAGGAGTAGCAGATAGGTTTGCTGAAGCTGGAGTGTGTCTTAGGGATAATGGAACATAGAATTAGAAAGAGACCATATTATATTAAGAAAGACCCTAAAGAACACGCAGAAGATTTCATATTTCAGTAGGCAGTGGAAACTTGTTGGTTTTTGACCTAAAGTGAGGAAAGGTAGAGTCAGCGGAAGGAGGCTCGTGCAGTGGTCTCCAACAGTTGCAAGGTAATGGGCATCCAGACCCAGGTGACAGCTGTAGAATAGGAAACAGATCTGGATGAACAGGTCTGAGTTACTGAAGGGCTGCTGGGTAGACACTCTGTGAGGTGCTTTGTTGGATAGTGTTGAATTGAGGCCAGATTATCAAGGCTGGGTGGAGAGCTTTGAACTAATTGTAAAGGTAACAGGGAGGTGTAGTTTAAGAGAAGTGACTCATAAAAGCCGTGCTTTACAAGACTTTCAGGAGATCAGTGCAACTGGAGTTAGAGGGAAGAAGCTGGAGATGAATTTGGGGATCCATTCTCTGTTGCATTTATGAAGTGGTGAGGAACTGGGTCATGGTGCTCAAATGCAGGAGTGGGGGACATTGTGGGGAGGATGATTTTGTCTCCCCGGAGGCATTTGGCACTGTCTGGAGACCTTTCTGGTTGTCATAACTTGCAGGGAGGGAGCAGTTCTACTGGCATCTAGGGGAGAGAGGCCAGTGATGCTGAAAGACATCCTACAGTGCAAGGAGAGCCCCCACAACAAAGGTGTATCTGGGCCCAGATGTTAGCCAGTGGTCCTGAGATTGAGAAATCCTCACCTGGACTCTGGTGGTAACAGTGGGACTGAAAATGAGGCTAGAAATTAGGTAGGCTTGATGGCCTGGGTGATGCTTAGAGGGAAGAATAGAGCAAGGATTGGACTCTCTTGGACACTACTCACCACTTAGAAAAGGGGCAGAAAGAGAGCCCGATTTTTAAAAAGATTCTGGTGACTTTGATTTCCCGCCTTTTGAGGTGGTGGTGGAAGTCTCTAGGAGATAGTTGGAAACTCGTGGACATTTGTCCACACTGAGTACTTGTTCTTACAGTGAAATTCAGGTATTTGGGCATCTTCCTCTGCCTTTCTGACCCAGGTATCTCAGGGTTAGGGGCCAGACAGCTGCTTACACTGTGAGCATGCGTGTACACATCAGGGCTTTGATTAATGTAGTAGTTTTCAGCATTTGTTAATAAAAATCATGAGAAGGCTGAGTCATCTGGGGGAATGAGGATAGAGAACAAAGAACAGAGGGCTGAGGACTGAAGGAGGAAGGAGCTGGCATTTATTGAGTGTGTGTTATGTGCCTTTTACTGGGCAAGTCATTTTCATGCAAGAACTCATTTGATCCTTACAAGAACCAGTGAAGTGGGTATTATTTTTTATTTATTAACAGGAATGTGATAGGCAGAGAAGTTAAATAATTTGTTAGTGAATAAAGCATCTCTCCTTTACCATTATTCCTTGCTACCTTTCAGCTTTTTCCTTTCACTGTTCATGTGATTGGTTTACCCATAGTTCTTCTGAAGAGCAGAGATTTAAGATTGTTTGATTTTGAGTTATGTATGGATTTCCTCTTTGCATAGTGAATAGTTATATGTATGATGCTGTCTTGAGACACAGCCACTTAAGAGAAATAGGAAGAAGATCTTGTAGTTGGTATCCTGTGCATAGAGATACAGTTTACGTTACAACTGTCAGACATTTTGAAGTATATTCATTACACTGGTTTTGGAATAGTAGAGTAAGACTGGTGCTGAGTGTGAAGGTTTGTTTTGGCGACAGTGTGTCAATAGACAAAGTGAATGAACTAAAGCTTTATAGAATTGTGCTCCACAGCAGAGGGGAACACGACTGGGTGGAGAAAAATTTGGTTCATAGAATTTAATCATGAGGAATTTTGCCCTTTGCTGAGCAAAGAATAAATATTTATTGACTTAAAAATCAGAAGTAATTTATTTTTTTAAGATTATGGAAGGTATGCTACTACATTAATGAGTATGTTTTCTTAGCTTTTACTTAAATCCTCCATTTGGGGAAATATTTTAAAACTTCATATAGACTTTGAGTGCATAATAGCTTGATAAAAGGTTCTAGTACTAACAGTTCTTTCGTTGAAGGTTATAACCAATGTACCCCTATTCATGAAGCTCAAAAAATCTTTAAGGTCATTTGTGTTGAACAACATCTTGGTAGAATATTTGAATAACACATTAATTTAATGGGTGAAAAATGACAACAGTGAAATAGAAACCATTTTGTCTTTCTAATTTTGTTCGATTATAAGATCTACTCATTAGTGATAATATTAAAATAGGGAAGCAGAGCTTCATTTGTTCATTGAAAGTTATAAAGGTAATACAAGTAAATGTCAGGTTTGTTATTTTGGGGTAGTGATTTCTTATTTGTAATTTCTGAATCACTAAAATAATTATAACAAATTACAAAAATCTTGCCTTTAATCAGACACTTTCTGTACATGATTGAAAAACAGCATACTGTTAGTGAGAGAAGTCCTACTTAATGGCTTTTTGTAGTGTCATATTTACTTTTTAAATTTATTTTTCCTATATCATATTATGCTAGTTTTAGTCTTTTAAATTAATAGTCCAGAGTTAGAGTCTCAGTATTTGGGGAGCTCATGCTTAGGATTTTGATGGAGCTGTAAGAGAGAGGCTGGTAATAAGGAGCACTAAACATGGGAGGCAAATTCTGGTCCTGTCTTTAGCTAGCCTTGTGACCTTGAACAGATCACTTAATGTCTTGGATTTTTCTTCTCACAGCCTGAAGTGATTGGATTGGGTTTTCCAAAGGTGTTACAGTGTCAAAATGGCCCTTGTGCTGTAGTGTCAAAATGGCCCTTCTTGCCAGCCACACCTTTAAGAACAGAACACAGTCTTGAAATTAGTTGCTCCATGGTTTTAACACATTGATTTGTTACATTCTTTTGAAGACAGTCTCAGCCTGGAATGCTGAAGTGACTATATGTGTATATATACATGTGTGTATATACACAGATGCGCACACACACAGGAGCAGGAACTAATTAAAGGGTTGTAAGGTCCGTGGTTCCTAATTCTTCAGCTGTTTGGCCAGTGAAAATTTGAAATGGGTGATAAGACTTGACATTTCTCCTTTTCCTTCATATATGTTTCATTTTCTATAGCCTTTCCTGTGATAGATTTATATCTTCATTCATCTTTTCCCTCCTTTACTTCTATATAAAGAATCCATGTCTGGTGGGTTGTATATATAGGCATGACATAAAAATCAGGACATAATAACTTTGGCTCAGAAATCTTTTTTTAAGTTCATACCGTATACTAAGTTTCATTGAGATTTAGTAAATTATAGGACTTAGGTCTTAAAAAAATACTATATATATATTTTAAGATTTTATTTATTTATTTGGGAGGACAAGACAGAGAACACAAGGTGGGGTTGGGGGGACAGAAGGAGAGGCAGAAACAGACTCCCCACTGCACAGGGAGCCTAGGTGGGGTCCAGTCCTCGGACTCCAGGATCATGATCTGAGCTGAAGGCATACATTTAACTGACTGAGCCAACCAGGCATCCCCCCAAAATATTGTATCTTTATTTCAAGAACTGACTTCTTGTTGAATTTGAGTCTACCTTGTTAAATGATGAAGCCATTTATTAGATTATTTATCTTCTGATGTTTTTGGATTGCAGTTTCCTTTGAATTTCTGGTGCACATACTAGACATCTGCTTAGAAAACAGTTCACAAAATTGTGCCTTTAATTGGAGGTTGCTAGCCTTCCCCCAGTTTAGTCAAGCACATCCCATGAACCTCTATATTAAAGTTTTGAAGAAGAGCGGACCTGTGAAGTGCTAAATGTAACATCTTTCTTAAGTCAGTTTTGTGTATTTTCATGACTACTTCTTGATGGCCACTATTTAATATACACCTGTTTGTGTGTGTATATGTGTGTGTGTGTGTGTGTGTGTGTGTGTGTATTTTTATCCAGGGGTGTATGTCTACAGCAGTGGTAAAAACTCAGAAATCTTTCCTGCCTTCATGGATTATGTTAATGTTAACATTAATGTTGATGTTAAAAGAACTGTGTGTAGTTAATATAAAATCATTGCACACGCCAGGGACCTACTTAGTTGTAAGGGAAGGTTCCTCTGAGGAGACATGGACAGAGATAAGGGAGAGAGAATGAGATGTTTCACAGAGAGGGAAAGCACGTGAAGGGCCTGAAGCTTGAAGGGCTTAATGTGCCTGGGGAAATGAGAAGCTGGAGCACCTTGATGGGGGTGCATGGACATGGTAGAGACTACATACTGCAGGGCCTTGTACACAGCAATGAGGAGTTTGGGTATGAAATTATGAAGAGTTTTTAGTAAGAGAGTAGCATCATCTGAATTACTTTTTTTTAAAGATTACCCTGCTATGTAGAGAAGAGAATACGGGACAGACAGATTGGCAGTGGATATGCAGTAACTCAGATAGGAGATGATGATGTCTTAGATTAGTGAAGTGGCAATGGGATTGAGAGGAGAGGACATATTTCAGATTTTTTGAGGCAACATAACTAGGAGGACATGATAATGGATTGGGTATGGAGCATAAGGGAGAGAGAGAAGGGAGAGCTCAAGAGATACTGCTGGAAGTCACCGTTATCGAATGGATAGAAGAGAGGGTTTTTTGTTTTGTTTTGTTTTTTGGTGGAGAGGTAATGGTAAATTCAGAAGTTTTTTTGTTTGTTTTTTTTGGTCATAGGTTCTCAGAGAGGATCAGAGATATTTGGCTTGGAGATGTCAGTTTCAAGATTACCAATATATTATTAGTGATACTTAAAAGCCATGAAAATAGATGAAATCAGGGAGGACAAGAAGCAAGAGACTATAGAGAGGGAAGAAGGATTGACTAGAAGTAGAACCTGAGGAGTGCAGTGCATTTCTAAGTTGGGGGAACTGGAAGGCCTCTAGAAAGGAAGCTAAGAAGGACAGAGCGGTTGTAGGGAAATTAGGGATGTATATTGGATTATGTCATGGATCCTAAGTAATGTGAGTATTTCAAGTAAAGAATAGTTAACTGTATTGAGTTTGGCCCAGAGGTGGAGAAGATGTGGGCAGAAATATGGCTGTTGGTTTGGTAGTCTAAAGGTCATCAGTAACTGATGAGCCAGTTTCGTGGACTGGTAGAGGCCAGATTAGAGTGACTTAAGGGAAACCGGATGGCCCAGGAATTAGGGATAGGGTGTGTAGATAGCTTTTTAAAGAAGTTTGCAGATGGAAGAAAATAGACAAGGGGTAGAAGCTGGAGGTATATGAGGATATAAAGGAATTCTCTTTTTGTTACTTTTTTGAGTATTAAAAATACTGCAGCATGATTTCAGTTGTTAAGATTAACAAGGGAAGAAAGGAAGATGAGAGAGAGTATTGAAAAAGCAAGATTGTTCTGAATCCTGACTATACAGGATGGTCTTAACAGAAGAGGGATCCCTTCCTCAATTTTGAAAGGGGAGGAGGAGGAAGAGCATGGATATAGAACTAAGTAAGTACATAGGTTCAGTAGAGGAAAATTAGGACAGTCTAGCCTTATAGTTTCTACTTTTTTTTTTTTTTTTTTTTTACAAACTCAGGCAAGATTAACAGTTTAGTAGTGGGAACAGTCTGAATATGAAAGTAACAAAAAAATCTATTTACAGTAGCATCAAAAAGAATAATATTTAGGAACAAATTTAACAAAAGATGAGGCACCTGGATGACTCGGTAGAGCATGCAACTCTTGATCTCTGGGTTGTAAGTTCGAGCCCCACAATGAATATAGAGATTACTTAAAAATAAAATCTCTTTTAGAAAAGCACCAAAACTTTTATACTACAGACATTACTAAGAGATACTAAAGATTTAAATAAATAAGAAGGAGTGTCTGGGTGGCACTCTTGGTTAAGTATCCAGTTTATGGTTTCAGCACAGTTCCCAATCTCAGGCCTGGGAGATGAAGCCCCACATTGTGCTTGATGCTGATTGCGGAATGTGTTTGAGAGTATCTCTCCCTCTCCCTCTGCCCTCCTGCTCTTGCTTTCTCTCTCTCAAATAAATAAATAAATCTGTAAATAAATAAATGGGGACACAGTCTGTGTTCATAGGTTGGAAGATTGATGTCGTTAAGATGGCAGTTGTCCCCAAACTTAACTGTAGATACAGTAGAATCCCTATTAAAATCCTACTAGATATTTTTGTAGAAGTTGTAAAGCAGAGCCTAAAATTTATAAGGAAATACAAAGGACCCAGAGTAGCTGAAACAATTTTGAAAACAAATAAAATAGGAGATTTGCCCTACCTAATTTTAAAATTTACTGTAATCTACAGTAATCAAGACAGTATGGTTGGAATAAGACTAATAAGCATGAGGGACACTTGGGTGGCTAGGTCAGTTAGTGTCTGCCTTTGGCTTCTGTCATAGTCCCAGGGTCCTGGGATCCAGTCCTGCATCTGGCTCCCTGTTCAGTGGGGAGCCAGCATCTCCCTCTGTCTGCCTCTCTCTCTCTCCCTCTGTCTGAAAAAGAAATAAAAATATTTTTTAAAAATGAAACTGTTGCCCATCAGAAAAATTTTTTAAAAAGACTAAGCACAAAAATTAATAGAACAGAAATGAGAGTCCAGAAATTAACCCTTATTTATGATTACCTGGTTATTTAAAAAGTGCCAGGACAGTTTAATGAGGGAAGTATAGTCTTTTCAACAAATGGTACTCGGACAATTAGATATCTTTATGTTTAAAAAAAATGGACTTGGACATACTGTTGTATATACTTCACACCATACACAAAAATTTTTTCAGAATAGATCATAGACATAATTATAAAATCTAAAACTGTAAATTCTAGGAGACATTAGAGAAAATCTTTATGACCTTGTGTTAGGCAGAGTTCTTAGATGACACCAAAAGCATGAATCATAAAAGAAAATACTGACAAATTAGACTTCATTAAAATGTTTAAAAACTTTAGCACCTCAGAGGTTACTTAAGAAAGTAAAAAGACAAGCCACAGATTGGCAGAAAGTAGTTGCATATTACAAACACTGTAAAGGTCTTTAATCTACA
>NC_081561.1:87326422-87329196 GCF_022355385.1 Mustela nigripes | reverse complement strand
ATATATATATATATATATATATATATATATATATATATATATATATATATATATATAAATTTTACAACCCATAATAAAGGGAAAAAAAACAATAAAAATGAGCAAAAGATTTTAATGGATATTTCACCAAAGGAGATCATGTAAATGGCCAATAAGCATATGAAAAGGTGTTCAACATCATTAGTCATTAAGGAAATTCAGATTAAACCACAATGATGCTATCACACCCACCAGAATGACTATAATTAAAAAGACTGACATTACATGGTATTGTGGAGAAACTGGAACCCTTCTGCACTGCTCTTGGAAATGTAAAAGGTATAGCCATTTTGGAAAGCAGTTTGGCTGTTTCTTAAAAAGTTACATGTAAGCTTATCATATGAATTAGCAGTTCCACTCAAAGGGATCTACCCAAAAGAAATGAAAATGTCTACAAATGAAGAATTGTAAATGTCTGTTAGCAGCCTTATTCACAGCAGTCAAAAATTGGAAAGCAGTCTAGCTGCCCATCATATGATGAATGGGTAAACAAAACATGGTATATCCATATAGTGAAACATGATTCTGTGGGAAAAAAAAAGGAACAAATTACAAAATACTACAGCAAAGATTGATGTCAAAAACATGGTAAGTGATAGAAGCCAGATACAAAAGAATATGTGCCTATACAGAATAGTGGTTACCTAAGGTCAGGGTAGGAGTGGAAACACTGGAGGAAAATGTTTGGGGTGATGGTAAAGTTCTCACATTGGATTGTGATGATGATGCACGACTCCATGAATTTTCTTAAAATTCAGTGAATCATGCACTTAACCATGGTTAGATTTTATGGTATATAAAGTATACCTCAAAACTGCAAAATTTTTTGAAAACAGTTTTGCAGGGTGAGGGAAATGTATGAAGTAGTCACCTTGGAGGATGTGAAGGTAGGATGAGAATAAAGGACCATCTACTGTCTGCAAAATACCGTTCTAATCCAAAAAAAACCTCAGTATCAGCACCAGTATTGGAATAATAATTCTGGCTTACATTTATTCACTGTTTTCTGTGTGCTGGCTCTGCCTGCCTTATATGTACTGGATTTTTTACTTTGTACATTATTTAATAGGTTTAGAAGGGGCTGAAAAAGTTGTGACTTCGAATGAATTAAGACCAGTTTCACATGATGTGATGAGCACTGGGTGTTAAATGCAACTGATGAATTATTGAACACTACATCTGAAACTAATGATATACTGTATTTTGGCTAATTGAATTTAAGTTAAAAGCAGTTTCTGTTGGCTGTGAGTGGTATGCTGAATTTATAGACACTTAATTCAGATATCCTAATTTTTTGGAAAATCGCAGAAACAATGCTCCAAAATAATCTGAGTTTGAGATAATAGTACTTTCTAAGTCGTAATTTAATCAAATAGTAGTTTTAATCTACAGGAAACACTACTTCCGGTTGTCTTCTATTAAAATAATCACTGTTGGGACTCTTGGTCTCCACTCAGGCCATAATCTCAGTGTCCTGGGATGGAGTCCTGACTCGGTCTGGAGCTCAGTGCCGACTCGGGTTAAGATTTTCTCTTCTTTTCCCCCTGCCCCTCACAGTCCCTTCCCTGCATGTGTGCACATGCATGTTCTCTTCCTGTTTCTCTCTCTTTCTTTTTAAGATTTTAAAGCGAGGGGAGAGACAGAAGGAGAAGCAGACTCCCTCCTGAGCAGGGGGCTCTATCCCAGGACTCTGGGATCATGACCCAAGCCAAATGCAGATGCACAACCAACTGAGCCACCCAGGCATCCCCCTCTTGCTCGCTTGCTCTCAAATAAATCAATCTTAAAAATAAATAAAATAAATAATCACTGTCAGTGTCATGAATCTTTTAGTAGGCTAAAATCTTTTTTTTTTTAAAGACTTTATTTATTTGTCGAAGAGAGAGTGAGAGCACAGGCAGGGGGAACAGTTGGCAGAGGGAGAAGCAGTCACCCCGCTGAGCAAGGAGCCTGATGTGAAACTCAATCCAGCACCCTGGGATCATGACCTGAGCAGATGCTTAAGAGACTGAGCACCCAGGTGTTCCACTGGCTAAAAGCTTTTAATGTTACTTTGAAGCGCTGATTTGGTGTCTTTGTGTTTCTGAATTTTTGTATCCAGGCTGAGTTTGCATAAGTAGATATGAGACTCAATCCTCACAATCGTATGATATACTGTGTTGGATGAAAAATAGCTAAAAATACTGTTCTTAGAGTGATTACTGCTTCTTGTCCATGGATAATTATGTCAAATGTTGTGTGTAGAAATAGATATCTCTAGATCCTTGAAAAGAGAAATTGTTGGCCAGAAACTAAGTATTACTGATTTTTCTTCATGTCTCATTTATGACTAGAAGGATCAGAGGTTTGTTTAAACTCAAGTGTTAATTGATACTGTATTTTTTAATAGTTGATTTAGAAGAGTTCATATTTGGAGCACCTGGGTGGCTCAGTTGGTAAGCATCTGGTTCTTGATTTCGGCTCAGGCCATGATCTCAGGCTTATAGGATAGAGCCCGCACTTCAGCCTCTGTTGGGCTTGCAGCCTGCTTAAGATTCTCCCTCTCGGGCGCCTGGGTGGCTCAGTGCGTTGGGCCGCTGCCTTCGGCTCGGGTCATGATCTCAGGGTCCTGGGATCGAGTCCCGCGTCGGGCTCTCTGCTCAGCGGGGAGCCTGCTTCCCTCTCTCTCTCTCTCTGCCTGCCTCTCCATCTACTTGTGATTTCTCTCTGTCAAATAAATAAATAAAATCTTTAAA
>NC_081561.1:87321562-87326322 GCF_022355385.1 Mustela nigripes | reverse complement strand
TCTCCCTCTTTCTGTCTGCCCCTCCCCCTTCTTCTCTCTCTCCCTGTCTTAAAAAAAAAAAAAAAAAAAAAAGAATTTGTATTTTTTAGGGCACTTAATTGTATTTCATAGAAAAATATTTAATTGTAACACCCTTACAATATTCTATGTCAACAAGTATTGAGTACAGTATAGTCAAAATAGGAATGTGACGATTCTAGATTTGAATCTCTACTTGGTACTTATTAACTCTCTTACCCTGAACAAGTAACTTAACCTCTCTTGAAGACTCCCATTTCCTCATTTGTAGACTGAGGATAATACCAGATAATATCAGAAGTTTTCATAATACCAAAGTGAAGTGTAAACATGCAGCAAAGGTACCTGGTTCCTAGAGGGTGATCAAATAAGTTTCATGCAGACAAGCTCTGCTTTATGAGAATACTCAAAATTTATAGGATCTTGGCTTTAATAGCAAAAATCTCTCCATATTTCTTCTAAGCCTAGATTTATATCTTTTATTATTTTTGTTGTGTGAAGTTAATAATAACTGCCCCCCAATCCTTTGATCCTATCAGTAATGCCATTTGTTTCACCCTTTTACTACGGAATTAGAGGATTTGTCCTCCTGAAATGCAGTGTACCACCAAAAACGATAATAAAGGATGATTTTAGGATTTATGTAGCTTATAGAATGGTGATAACCATTAACAGAAATAGAGAAGTGAGGAGGATTCTATAGTTTTGTGGGGAGACATTGTGCTGAATTTTGGATGTGCTCAGTGAGATGCCATGCTCAGTCCATCTGTGTTAGCAAGATTCCGTGGGGATTTCAAAGCTTGAGAGTAAGTAATAGCTGGGTAGCCTTAAAGCTTGTGCAGACTTGATGGTGGTTTCTGAATGAGACCATTCACTAACAATGAAGATTGCAGACTTCATTATATTTGAAATGTGCTTTCACGGTCAGTGGTAAATTGCAGTGTTGTCATAGAGATTTAGATATTTTCACTTAAGACCTCAGAGTTTTTTTGAAATATTCTTGAGACCATTAGCAAGGCAAGGTGGATGTGGAAGTATAACACTTCCCTGAAATTAGGATAGCCTCCAAAAAGTTGAACCTTGGATGTTAAACCCAGAAGCATTTGCATGTTTAATTTAAGGGGTTTGCTAGCTATTTGCAGGCAGTCCCCACAGTCATCCATACATAGTGTGATTGCATCTTAGCTGAGGAGTGACTCTTGGAACTAGAATAGTCAAGCCTACAAGTTGCCATCAACATCTCATTGCAGCTTAGTGGTTCTTGTTTAACACAGGATCTCATTTAATCCTTATAATAAGCCTGTCAGGTATTGTTATTCCCATTTCATTAATAAGAAAATGTATGATTTTATGTTACTCTAGAATTAACGAATTCGTAAAGATTTGTGAACAAATTCCTTGAAGGTCAGTAACCCTGTAGCTGTAGCATTGCTATACCATTTAGAGGATGGTACTATTGAATCCTGCTCACTGTATATTCAAAATATATATTTTTCCTATTTAATATTCTATAATAACATTATTCATTAATTCAGGAACCACTGTTAAACACCAGTGTATGCATCCATGGCACTGAGTGTTTACAGCTGAGTGAAAGAGACCTGGCTCCTGCCCTTCTGGTAAACTTAAATCTTTTCTCCTAAGCTCCAACACTCTAACAGGGTAACTGTTCCTGTTGAGTTCATGATCGTATCCCAGACACATTTTTGGGTAAATATTTGTTGAATGAATATTTATTGAATGAGCGAGCATAAATTTATTTTTTTTTCGGAAGTATTTTTGCTTATCACTAACTTTAATACTATAATAATAATAAAATAATAACAATATAACACATACTGTTGTGTAGTGCCGACTATATGCCAGCTACTCTTTCACCCCCTTTACTAGTATTAATTCATTTAATTCTCAATGTGGGTACAGTTTATAATCCCTGTTTTTAAAATGAAGACACGGAAAGGGTAAGTAACTTCTCCAAGATCACACAGCTAGTAAATGGTAGTTAAGATTTAAGTAGTCCTGTTTGTAAGCACTATGTTCTACTTTCTAAGTATTATATAATTAATACTTATTATCCCACTTCCATGTTCATGTCTTTGACTTCTAACATATCTAAAATACTCTAAATCCCCACATTTCTTCTTTGAAATTACTTGACTTTTACATAAAAGACCATGTTGAGAGGCCCATACATGCTTGCAGTCGGCCCCTAGTAGTGTGAGTCCATTCAGAATCTAACAGCTGCAAGTCCTCTTTGCCTATGTCCTTCAGGCAGATGTCTTCAAATATTTTGCAAATAAAACTTAAAAATAGGTTCTTATGCTACATTTATTTAGATAACTGATTATTTTTAGTAGTCTGCTAAGTTTATTAATAATTTTATTAAATAAAGGGATATGGGATGCCTGGGTGGCTCAGTCAGTTAAGAGTCTGTCTTCGGCTCAGGTCAGATCGTAGGGTCCTGGGATGAAGTTCCGCATCGGGTTCCTTGATCATCGGGGAGCCTGCTTCTCCTTGTGCCTGCCTGCTATTCCCTCTGTGCTCTCTTTCTCTCATCTCAAATAAATAAAAATTTTTTAAAAAATAAAGGGATACAATTCAAAATGATTTTTACGTGAAACATTTATATAAAAACAAAGAACATCGTAATTGTTTTATTTGCTAAAGCAAAGTTAGTCAAGATCTCTAGGAAATCTGGGTAACGTTCATTCATCTCACTTTTTTGAGGTCCTGCTTATTAGCTCCAGAGGACTGAAACTTGGGAGAAAGTTCATGAAAACATGGTTTGGATCTCCTTAAAACAGAAGCAGTGGCTTATGCCATAGATATGAAAAAGATCAGCCAGGATGACTTTATAGAGTACAAGAAAGGTAATGAGGAAGCCTGACGTAGCTGCTTAGGGCTTTGGAGGGAAATGAGCAAAGGAGCAAGGAAATAAAAGAGGGTGTCATGGAAAAGAGTAGTCTGTCACATGCTACAAAAGTTAGTATTGGGTTTCACGGAGGTCTAAGAGTGGGAGTCGGATTACTTGCTGACAAGTTTGTTTATTACTTTCAAAAATATTTTTTGATTTAGACTTTTGGTTAACTCTGACTGGATTTTTCTTGTACATTCTCCACGTTGTTACTGAGATTTTATTTATTCTTCCTTGGTATCCAGAACAAATCCTTTTCATGATGAGTTCATTTCTATATTGAGATAATATGCAAACTAACTCATTTTTTAAAAAGATGTATTTGTTTATTTACTTATTTGACAGAAAGATAGAGAGCACAAGTAGGCAGTGCGGCAGGCAGAGGGAGCAGGCTCTCTGTGGAGCAGGGAGCCTGATGCGGGACCCGATCCCAGGACTCTGGGAGCATGACCTGAGCTGAAGGCAGCAACCTTAACCGGCTGAGCCACCCAGGTGCCCCAAACTAACTCATCATTTAAAGTCCTTTGGTTTCCCTTATAATCTTTTTTTTTTTTAAAGATTTTATTTATTTATTTGACAGACAGAAATCACAAGTAGACAGAGAGGCAGGCAGAGAGAGAGAGAGAGGGAAGCAGGCTCCCTGCTGAGCAGAGAGCCCGATGTGGGACTCGATCCCAGGACCCTGAGATTATGACCTGAGCCGAAGGCAGCGGCTTAACCCACTGAGCCACCCAGGCGCCCCTCCCTTATAATCTTTATCCCAAACATAATATAATACTTACCTAAGTAATCTGAGTCATCAAGAACATCTCTGTAATGCTCTATTGTCTTCCATGGAACTAGAGACATATTTGCAATAATAATTCAGAAACTTTTTAATATACTACTGCTGCTTTGTTTTGTTTTGCTTTAATTTGACATCCTGCTTCTTAATTTTCCCTAATCATCCCAACAAGATAATCCTCCTATAGTTTTCCTACACTGTTCTATATGTTTGCATTTGCATACAACTTGTATACAGCCTCCTGTTCATGTGTATATCTTTTGCTTGATAAGTGGCAAGCAACTTGAGAGCAAATATTAATTTATCCTTATTTGTTTCCCTCACATCCCTGTTCATGATAGGCATCCGAAACCTCCTGCACTAGTTAATTGGCACTTCAGGCCTTTATTTGTCATCAGTACATTGATGCGTCCTAGCCTAATGTCATGATTTTACCATACTACTTTAAAAATTGCAAACAATAAGGATGCCTGGGTTGCTCAGTTCTTTGAATTACACTGAGTATGCTAGTTAATACTTTTGAAGTTGTTCAGGTGAGTCAAATCAGATAAAGTGAGCACGCATATTAATAACTTTTCTTTAAGGCACTGTACCTCAACTTAAGGCATTTCTCTTAATTTGTAAAGATGATCATGGTTCACTTTAGAAGTAAACTTACACGTTTCTCTGTCCTTCAGAGGTAAAATTTCTAATTTTTGAATTTGACAATAAACCGGAAGTGGTAGACAATCTAAATAAGGAAATAGGTCAGTAGTTTCTAATTTAATTTAGTTGACACTTTGGGAGGTAAAGTATAGCATTCTCATAAAATGTCTGGCCCAGCAACAGACCTATCAAATCTGTGTATTCCTGTCTACCAGCCTTCAGGTTACCTACCAACTCACCCCCACATTTCGCAGTCTTGTTTCTGATTATTCTCTTACCATGGACTGTGTGGAGAAACCTTGGAGAAAGGTTCAAATGACAGGTTACACTGTTTGTCGTGGTCTGTATAAATCTCATAGGAATAAGAGAAATTGCTCATGGGAAACCTTTGAAACATCG
>NC_081561.1:87258906-87321552 GCF_022355385.1 Mustela nigripes | reverse complement strand
GGGCCTACTGTTTTCTCTGCCTCTCTGCAAAAAGCTAAGGATTTAATCGCCAGAGGAAGGGAATTTGTGGTCAGCTCTTCTGTTACTGCCCATGGTTTTGAACCTTGGAGAAAGAAACCTCTTACTTTCCTCATCACTTCTCTGCAAATTCCCCCTAAGACTTGATTCTAGAGTGAATCCAAACAAATCTGTTTTCTGTTTCTCAGTTACTTGTTCTGTATCAGTATCCTCTCATCGTGCTACTTTCTTTATCTGCAGTACCCTCCCCTAACTTCCATCCTCCCTCTTTTTCAGAACATGAATTAACTTTTGTAGATTTGGAAATCTAATTTGAACAACCTCACCCTCAATCTGAGACTTGAATTTGGGTTGAATATGGATTTCCTACCCATACTTTTGTATGTGTTTCGCACTAGCTTGCTCTTTGCTCATTTATGTCATTGTTTAACTGCTTTTCCAATAGATTTACATCCCGACAGTATTGTAAGCAAACTGAATAAAATTCAGGTTTCTTTTATTTCGTGATCTCATGATATTTTAGAGCAGCAAAAGCACATAGTGGATGTTTAGAAAACATAGCCAGCTTTTTCGGGTAAGGCAGTTGCTTTGCCCTGCTTATTGCTGTGCTTTCATAGACGTGATTGGGATGATGAATTAAGGCAAGTCTGGACTCCTCACGCAGGGAAGTAAAAAGTGGGGGTGGTGAAGCTTGAAGCCTTGGATGTTCCTCTGCCAGCACTATGGGTACTCTCTCTGCCCACCCCAGCCAACATTCTGGGCATGAGAAGAGAAGAGGAGGAGGTGGCAAGAACAGGAACAAATAGCACAGAATTCTCTGAGCTCTGACATTGGTGCTTTGCTGACCAACATTGCCAGTTCCCTTCATCCCTTTCACAACCTTCCCCTCCCTCCCCCCATTTCTTTTTTTATAGCAGAGTGACTATAAGAAGTTTACCGAGAAACAAAACTAGGAATTGGTGGGCAGGTAAAGAAATTATGGTAGAATCTGGGTATCTTGGCACTACAACATATACTTGCTTTTATAAAGTGGAATAAAGCACAACTTCAGTCAAGTTCAGTGTACCTGGCTGAAGGTGGAAGACCACAGACCCACCTAAAGATGAGGGCTCGAGGCATACACAGCATCACACACTGATAGCACATTCCCTAGCACAGACCACTAAGACTTGTGCCACGTCAGAATGACAGGTTACACTGTTTGTCGTGGTCTGTATAAATCTCATAGGAATAAGAGAAATTGCTCATGGGAAACCTTTGAAACATCAGGGCCTACTGTTTTCTCTGCCTCTCTGCAAAAAGCTAAGGATTTAATCGCCAGAGGAAGGGAATTTGTGGTCAGCTCTTCTGTTACTGCCCATGGTTTTGAACCTTGGAGAAAGAAACCTCTTACTTTCCTCATCACTTCTCTGCAAATTCCCCCTAAGACTTGATTCTAGAGTGAATCCAAATGTCATGTTTCTCATTTGCATGTAACAAATGGCTAGAGTGGTATTGTCATAGTTACTAATTGTATCAAGGCTATTTTCTACATAGTGCTCTTTTTTTGGCTTCCTCTATTCATTTGACCCTGCACACCCATGGAGCTGCCTTCCCTATTTTTCTTCCTTTTACTGCCAAGTAACAAATGACCCAGATTCTTCTCTACTGCCTGTATACTCTTCTTAACCACTAGTAACCTAACTTTCATATTACCCCCACTCTCCCTTTTAAAGAAGGATATTCTTTTTTTGTTTTTAAGAGAGGGATCTTGGGGCACCTGGGTGGCTCAGTGGGTTTTAAAGCCTCTGCCTTCGGCTGAGATCATGATCTCAGGGTCCTGGGATTGAGTCCCACATCTGCGCTCTCTGCTCAGCAGGGAGCCTGCTTCCTCCTCTCTCTCTGCCTGCCTCTCTGCCTACTTGTGATCTTTGTCTGTCAAATAAATAAATAAAATCTTAAAAAAAAAAAAGAGGGTTCTTACTCTCTTTTACCATTTCCCTTGCAATTGACACTGAATTACTTCTTGGTGGGTATTCTCCATGATCCTGAATTATTCTGTTATTATATGTCTTTAGCATCCTCTCTTCATACCGTGCCTCTTTCTCTTGTTTCAGAATTAGGTTTTACTCCTTTTCCTTATGTCCAACGTGTGAGATCCTTCAGATTTTCTTTGAAAGATGTCAGCGGATCATTTTTTTCTACCTTTTGCATTACCCATCTAAGCTCTTACCAGCTTATTTCTTAACTACTGCAGTAGCCTCCTGAATCTCAACTAGCTTTTCTGTAATTGTTAAAGAGTACATAAGTGAATTTCTAAAACATTATATGACACTCTTCAAAATGCTCCGTAAAAATTAGTCACATTCAGAGCCCTCACTGTTGAGTTCTGTCCAGTTTGCTGCCTAGCCACTACTGTAATCTCTGCTTTGACCTGTTGTTGCACTGCTCCCACCCCACCCCGGCCCCCTGAAATTAGAATGCCCACCTTGTTTAGACTTAGCAAAAAACCTATGCATTCTTTAAGGTCCAGATCACCACCGCCCCCGCCCCCCACCCAATAATACTTTTCAACCAGTAGTAATCCCTCTGTAATTCTTACAGTATCAAGTCCTAATTATGTAGCATCCATTATGAGCCAGATGTTGAGCTTTTTGGCGTATGATTAATTTTAAACTTAGAGGACAGATGTTATTTCTGTTTTATAGCTGAGAAACCTGTGGCCTTCAGAGGTTATGTGCTCAACAGGAACTGGGATTCAAATCCAGCTCCATTTGATTACAAAACTTTGTATTCAAGACACCAGCCATTCTGAGGTATAAAATTACAGCCTTATATCATGGCTTATCTTTTTCAATCGTGTGTTGTGTTTACAACTAGGTCAGAAGTTCCTTTGTTGGCGGGTTGGGGGGGGGCGGAATGTATGTTAGAACTTTGTGTGCTTCCCAGGGTCCACTATGTACTTTGAACACTGTATGGAGTGCTTCAGAGAACATTTTGATGAGGTATTCCTATATGCTACTAATTATAATAACCAGTCTGCCTTCTTTTTGTGTTAGAGCATTCTCTAAAGTGTGAGTATAAGAAACACTGCAGGCATGGGTGCATACTTGGTTTAAGGAAGGCAGTTGAAAACATTTGTTTCCTAAAATGTTGGATATACACCCACCAAGATGTGAAAGCACACAGTAAGAAAGCTGTTCCCTTTTCAGTTGTTTTCCAGGTCTGGTGAAGGAGAAATTTCAGTTTGCTACTAATATTTTTTAACACCTTCCTAACACATTACTCTCTTACAGGCAGACCTTGATGGATCCACAAGCATATTTTGCAGATAGTGTTATTTAGCTGAAATTAAGTAACAGTTTTGTTTTCCTTGAACTTGTTATTGTTTCTGTTATCTTCTGTTTATTTCAAGTGATACTTGTTTTTTATTTATATTGTGATACAAGTTCCTTTTAAATTAAGGTTTTAAGGGGCACCTGTGGCTCAGTTGGTTAAGTGCCTGACTCTTGGTTTGGGCTCAGGTCATGATCTGAGGGTCCTGGGCTCAAGTTATGGGGTTTTGGGATCTTGGGGTTTTGGGATCAAGCCCTGAGTCGGGCTCTGTGTTCAGCATGGAGTGCTTAAGGATTCTCTCCCTGTCCCTTTGCCCCTTCCCCAGTAGCACTCTCTTTAAAATAAATAAATCTTTTTAAAGATGTATTAACTTTTCCTAAGTCCCGACGTAACGAAGAAATACTAAGAACTTACCAGAACAAGTAGCCCATGAATGGGCAAAATCTGTGAAGGTGATGTGAGAATGCCTCAAGTTTGGGAAACAGTGGCTTAATGGAAGAAGCCAGACTTTAGACTTTCTCAAAGCTAGATTCAGAGACCCCTGGGTGGCTCAGTCAGTTAAACGGCTACCTTCTGCTCAGGTCATGGTCCCAGGATCATGGGGAGCATGCGCGCTCTCTCTTTCTGTCAAATCTTTAAAAAAAAAAAAAAAAAAAAAAAGCTAGATTCATATTTTGGCCCGGCTGATTTTTAGTCTATGATCTTGCCTATTTTGATTTTGCCTATTTTGATTTGTAAAATGAATATAACAATTCCTACTTTTTAGGGTTGTTTGAGGTGGTTTGATTTCTTAATCAATTTTGTTATTTTCTTTAGTATTTATTTCCTCATTTGGTCAACTAAAAATCTTTGATAGGATTTTAAAGACATAGTTTAATTCTTATGATTTCTTACTCTCAAGCAATTACTTAACTACTGTGGGCCTTAGTTTCCCTGGACATTAGTTTTCTTCTGCATGTTGGGAATAATATAGCACTTGCCTCATAGGATTGTTTTGAGGACTAAATTAATTCATAAAATACTCAGAATTGTGCTTGGTACATGGAGTGGTTCTAGATAGCCATTAGATACTGTTGTTTTTATTTCCTTTGAGAGGTTGTAGCATCTTGGAAGATCCCAAGAACTTTTTTCTTTGTTATCATCATTCTGACTAGGGGAAGGAAGGTGTTTTGTGATATTTGTATATGTTTATTAAACACCTGTTGAGTATAAAGCATTGTTGCACTGGGACCATGGTACACTGGCAAGGGATAATAAGGGGGTCTTTAGCAAAACTGCTCTGAGCTTTCTATACCCTAAAGTGATTGCAGCGTGCAGTTAAACTCAAAAGATTTAATCCCAAAGAACTGGAGGGATGAATGTTCAATCACTGTGAGTTTCTGTATGTTACTGTACTTTCTAATTGAGTAAAATGCCACAGAACATTTGAGATATTTATGTGTATATATCACTGTTTCTTTAAGGTGGTGTCATGGGTTCATATTAATTTCATGATAATATTTGCCACTATTTTTTTAAAATTTTTATCTATTTTATAAAACATACCTGGTTTTAGGACAGGTAGTGTTTTATTTTTTAAATTTTTTTTTAAAGATTTATTTATTTATTTGACAGACAGATCACAAGTAGGCAGAAAGGCAGGCAGAGAGATAGAGGAGGAAGCAGGCTCCCTGCTGAGCAGAGAGCCCAATGCGGGACTCGATCCCAGGACCCTGAGATCATGACCTGAGCGGAAGGCAGAGGTTTTAACCCACTGAGCCACCCAGGCGCCCCAGGTAGTGTTTTTAAATTCTGCGGATTAGTTCCTAGGATGTTGGTTGTTAAAACAGATGTGGTAAGCCAAATCATTTCCCTATCCCCTCCCCCCCCATTTTTCTTGAGTAATTCAATTGGTACTGTACTGATAGGGGGGAAAATTGACCCTAAGACATAGCTTAGAACAAGTGCAAAAAGTTTTTGGTATCAAATATTTAATCCAAAAATATGATAAAATACTCATTTACAACTAAAAATACTGATGCTTGATTTTATACCAGATATTTTTCCTTTGGAGCTAGAGTACAGGACCAGTTTTAGCAAGTAATTTAATTATTTTCACTTAAATCCCCGATTCAAGCGGTGAATTTAACTCCTTTTATTTGTGCTCATCATAACAGCTCACATTTAAATATACATCTGTGTCATTTTTTAAAGGTGGCACATAGCTAGAAATCTTTGGTACTTTGGCAGAAATAGATTTTTGAAAATTAGATGTTTTCAAAGAGTAGTTTGCGTTATAATTATGGACTTGATATGGAAACTTGTATTCAGAGAAATAGTGTTTGCACTAGAAGGGATCTTAGAGCTAGAATCTAGACCATTCTTTTGTTTTGGAGGGAGGTTGTGATATATTATGTAACTTACTTATAGTCACATAACAAGCAGTTATCAACACTTGAGCTTGTGGTCTACCCACCAAAAAAACAGAAACTCTTTGTTTTATGATGTAACATAGTAAAGCTTTGGTGTAATTTACCTTATTATGTGAATTTACCACTGACAAATGCTATCCTTTATAAAATAATGTAGTGGTTAAGAGCATGGGTTTCCATCTGTGTTCTGTCAGGTTACTGTGTCCTTCAGCAGGCTTTCCTGGGTGTCAGTTTTCTCATCTGTAAAACTGTACCTACCTCAGAGTTGTGAGGATGATTATATTGGTTAAAATGTTACTGAGCATGGATGGGTACCTGACATTAATGTACATATGCTATTACTGTTAGCTTTTTATGATCATCAGTATTGTCTTTGTCCTGTAACAACCTGCAGTAGCCTGTGGCACAGGGTAAGAATGTTATCCTGAGTGGAATGAATGGTTTCTGTTTATCACAAGTAACAGCAAGTTCCCAGGTCTGTGTTTGCTGATGCCTGACCAGTGGTGCAGAAGAGTATATATCAGAGTTACATCACAGGTGCTTAACCATGTCCACTCAGACTCTGCTCACAGACTGCAGACACTTCTGAGCTCCCCTCTGTTCTGTGTGTTAATGAACAATAATGGGCCCCCAGTCCTCCCAGTAACTGCAGTAGTAGTAACAGAGTGCTGTGGGTAAGGACACAGTGTGGAATCCTCAGCTTCCCACACTTAATTCAGCTTCTCTGTGCTTTCATTTTCTTATGGGGTGGCTCGATGGGTTAAGGGTCAGTCTTTAGCTCCGGTCTGATCCCAGAGTCCTGGGATTGAGTCCTGCATCAGGCTCCTTGCTCAGCAGGGAGCCTGTTTCTCCCTCTGCCTGCTGCTCCTCTTGCTTGTGCGTGCGCTCTCTCTCTCTCTGACAAATGGATGGAATCTTTGAAAAAAATAAAAATAATTAAAATAGGGTAAAAGGCTCTGTCTTTCAGGAATGAAAGTTCCCTTTGTGGAGACGGAATGAGCTAATTTGTTAAGTTCTTAGAATGATACCTGGCCCACAGTATTTAAATGTTTACCTTTTATTGTTATTATTTTTAAGTTTGATAAATCAGGAGTTGCTGTGGCTTTAAGAATAGCCCATTAGGCCTCCATGTAAGAAAACAATGACAGGGGTTTGATTACTAGTAACAGTTCCTGAAAAACATTACTCCTTAATCAAAAATTAATATTTAATACAACCATATCGTTAAGAAGTGTTGGCTTTTCCTGTCACCTTACGCATCTTACTGGTTAAACGGGATCATTTATCATTTAGAGTGTTTTAGAAGGGCAGTTTCAAGTGGGTTTGCTTGAGACAGTCTAGCTCATACCTCTTGTCCAGGTATAAGTAGTACCCCCTTTCACTCTTGTAGATGTCCCAGGTTGACTGTACATTTTATAGTCACTCTAAGTATAGTTTATTGGCTGGATTTATTTTACGAGACTATTCCCATGCCCCAATAATATTTTCTAAAGGCATGTACTACTATTTTAAGCTTAAGTTTTAGATGGTTTATGGTATTTTTCAAAATTTCTTTTGTGTTTTTGTTGTTTTTCTCCTTACCTTTAGTCTGTGTTTTAGTTTCTTTTTTTAAGTTTTTTGTTGTTGATGTGGAAAATACAAAATAAAATTTTAATTGGGAATTTGGGACTTGAACTATCAATGAACTTTATAGGCATACTGTTTTTCATATCAGACTTCTTATGTTTAGAGGCTATCAGAAGTGTTTTGTTTAGATAACTAATGACTGTGATACTGATTATAAGCTGTAAAATATTTATTGGTCTATATGTACTATCTTTATCACAGTAGAACTGTTAACGGAGTGTATATGGCCCAAAGCAAGTAAAATCTATGGTCATATATTGCTGAAAGGAATCTCTTTAATTATCTATACTATCCAGAAGTTCAAATTAAGAACTCCATAAAATTTAAAAATCTGATGTGCTTGGGTGGCTCAATCAGTTAAGTGTTTGAGGTTTTATTTTTTAAGATTTTATTTATTTATTTGACAGAGAAATAGCACAAGTAAGCAGAGCGGCAGGCAGAGGGAAAGAGAGAAGCCGGCTCTCTGCTGAGCAGGGAGCCTGATGTGGGACTTGATCCCAGGATCCTGGAATCATGACCTGAGCTGAAGGCAGCAGCAGCTTAACCAGCTGAGCCACCCAGGTGCCCCAAGTGTTTGACTCTTGATTTCAGCTCAGGTTGTGATGTTAGGGTTGTGAAATGGAGCCAGGTGCGTGAAGCTGCTTGAGATTCTCTTCCTCTTCCTCTGCCCCTCCACCCCTCTGTCCTGTCTTTCCCCCTTTAAAAAAATATTTTTTAAAAAATCTGTCTCCGCCTTCTTTCCTTCCTGCTTCCATCCTTCCAGGATTTTATTTATTTATTTGAGAGAGAGGGAGCATGAGCAGGATGAGGGGTAGAGGGAGAAACAGACTCCCTGCCAAGCAGGGGGCCTGACGACGTGAGACTTGATCCTGGGACTCTGGTATCCTGATCTGAGCCGAAGGCAGGGGCTTAACCAACTGAGCCACCCAGGCACCCCTCAGTCTTCTTTTCTGTTTACTGTTTAACTCAACACATTCTTTAGCAAGTAGAATAAAACCTGCCTTCTAAATACTAATAAGCTTTTAGGTCCTATAGCAGTAATCTGTTACAGTGTGTTCTTTTGATAAATTTCTATGATAATATCAGTAGGTTAAGAAAGCATAGAATATATTTAAACTCTGTTGAAAAGTTACAGGAGACATTCGTAGTTTTTCTTTGTATTGAAAAGTATACCTTTTACAAATGTAGAAAGGGAATTAATATTTATCCAGTACTTATCTGATATTTCAGTGCCTGATATATAATAAAGGCTCAAGAAAAGACTGATATACTTATTTTTGAGGTGCTTTATAAAATATTGTGTGCTGTTGTCAACAAAACAATGTGTAGACAATTTTATTTTGTCTAAGGACATACTATTGAGGAAAAACTTGGAGAACTCATACTTAAGAGGATAGAAAAGAGGCTGAAATATGAAATGGACTTATGCATAAAGGTAGAGGTGACAGAAAAAAATCAAGAGAATGTCTTTTTATTTACAGAATAAGGTAAAATCTTAGGTGAAAGCAAAGAAGCAATGTGGTCTTGAACCTTAGGTTTTAAATGAAAGAGCATTTGAGTTGTGTAAGCAGAGCAATAAGCCCTAATGGTTTTGGGTAAGAAAGAACTGTAGCAAAAGTGAGATGGGATGTTTGCTCTGCTACAACTTCTAAGTATCTCGGAAAGCTTGGTAAGATTGCGTTCACTTTAGATTTGAGTTTACTAGGGAATTGGCAGTGGATTAAGTTGGTCACAAAGTGTTAGCTAAAGTCATTTAGGAATGCAGATGTACTTCATGAGGGTAGTAATAGATAGGACTTACTCGTTAGTTGGATGGGTTGTGTATTTAAATTGCTTTTATAACAAAGGAAAATACTACATATTAGTGTGTCCACATAGTTTGTAAATAAACTAAGCATACTCTGTGTGGACAGCAGTGTTTGAAAGGAAGTGAAGTCATAATGGAAGGGCTGGGCTTTGATGTATGCCCCTATCTTCTTTGCCATTGCTGCCTTTTTTTTTTTTTTTCGCCTTTTCTGCTTGCCACAGTGTACTCTAGTGGTGAAGGGGATGTGCAAATGTGCATGAATCATGTGTAATCCAAATTACTTTGCACAAAGTAAACAGTGTTTACTGTTAGAAAATATTTAACTTTTAAAGAAATGGTAAAAATGATCTTTCCAATCAGAAAGATTTAATTCTCTCTCTCTCTCTCACACACACACACACACACACACACACACACAAGATTTAATTCAGATGAAGACTAGTAGAATGAATTTGGTACATCAGGAGGGTTTGGGCATCATGAGGGAGCAGTTCCTTCAGCACTAAGTGCTCAGTACAATGCCAGATCTTGCCTTGGTTCCAGTATGATTAAGTCATACTCTCTGGCCCCAAGGATCTTAGTAGAGAGAGGAGGTATCAGAAGTGTGTAGTTGGCTAACAATTACACAGATAATTCAAGGGATTCCGATGGTAGAAGCTAGAGTATAAGTCCAAAGGAAAAGTCATTCACTTATGGAGTAGTAGGAAGGATGGACAATGTTACAGGAAGGAGGTGGCTCTTAACGGTGTTTGTGAAGGAAGGGGTATAAATTTAATAGTCAGACATAAGTGATCTGGTGAGAGAAAGGCAAAAGCATGAAAATAGGGTAATCCAGTCTAGATTGGCCAAAGTAAGACTTAGAAAGAATTTTGGGGCCATAATTTGGAGAGTTGTGGAAGCTGGACTTAGAAGTTCTTTTGAAAATAATAAACATTATTTGGAGCTCTATATTAGGATTCTCTGGTAGCCTTGTTCTAGGTGCAGGGAATGTAAGAGGTCTTCCTTATTCTCTGGAGTCTCATTCTTCTGGGAGATGTTGACAATAAATAAACAGTAGGGTGCTCTAGAAGGTCTCTGAGATTAAGACACTTGAGCTGAGACCTGACTGGCAGAAGCCAGCCAAGCAAAAATCTGAGTGGTAAACATACAGAGGGTACAGCAAGTGCAAAGTCCGTGAAGCAGGAAGCAGGAGCAGGTTTTTGTTTTTGTTTTGTTTTTTTAACTTTTAAGATTTTATCTATTTATTTGACAGAGAGGGCACAAGCAGGAGGAGCAGCAGGCAGAGGGAGAAGCAGGCTCCCCACTGAGCGGAGCCTGATGTGCTGATGGGAAGTGAAGCTCCATCCCAAGACTTAGGATCATGAGCTGAGCAGAAAGAAAGCAGACACTTAACCATTTGAACCACCTAGGTGCCTAAGGAGCAGTCTTGATTTACTGAAAGAAAAGAGGAAGAGGTGTTTCAGAATTCCTGTATTAGTTAAACTGTGGGAACGAGTTTTAAGAACTGTACCTGACAGACCAGTGAAGGATGAGGTAACACGTTATCTTAGAATTAATTTCCCCTGGTTACTCTTCAGTTTTCTCAGTACCTTGAGTCACTTTGCCAGATAATAGGATCTTATATAAAACCATTATATAATGATTTATTAATGGCCTGAGAATAAGATTTTTCTCTGCATTCAGAGTCTTAGCTTGAAGCACTCCAGGACCATTATATAAACAGGACAGGTTAATATATAATAATGCCTGTGTGTGTGGCTATTGTTCATGAAATTTGGTTTCAATTTTTTTTTTTTCTTACTCTGCTTGCTAGGGGACCTGAAGGGACATTATTGAAGGTTTGCTGTTTATTTTATGCCATTTTTGTAGTGTTAACTATAGAACACCCTTTGGGGACAGAACATGTAAATAGGTGGTCCACATATTTTAGTTTGTCAGCATATGCTTTAAAAATTATTTTGATTCCACATTAACTTCTAAAAATAAGAACATATCAGAAAATTCCAGATTTCCAGCTTCAGAAATCTGAAGATGGCTTCATTTGGCAGATAATCTTCTATAATAGCAGTTAGCTAGAGCTTAATAGCAGTTTCCTTTACATCTGCTCTCCTTAGGTTCACTATGTCCCCCCACCTGGCCAGTTTCACTAATTTATGCTACTTGCTTGCACCTGTAGACATTGTGTTTCCAGTGGCTTTTCTGGAGCCAAGGGCAGATAGCATTGCTGACAAAGGAAGAGGTCCTCTTATCACTGTTCTCTGTTTTTACTCTGTAGAAGAAGAGGGTATGCTCTTTAACACCATTTCTCAAAGTTTGGTCTGCAGACCCCTGGTGGGTGAGGTCAAAATTATTTTCATACTAATAGTAAGCTGGTTTTTTGCCTTTTTTTGTGTGTTGACATTTGCATTGGTAGTGCAAAGTAGTGGCAGATAAAACTGGTGTTTCCTTAGCACGGATGAGTGCATTTACCAGATTTACTAGTATCGTGTTCTTTACTGCTGTGCCGTGAAGAAGCCAGTTTCAATTAAAAATATTCTGTGTGGGGGCGCCTGGGTGGCTCAGTGGGTTAAAGCCTCTGCCTTCAGCTCAGGTCATGATCCCAGGGTCCTGGGATCGTGCCCCGAATCGGGCTCTCTGCTCAGCGGGGAGCCTGCTTCTTCCTCCCTCTCTTCTCTGCCTGCCTCTCTGCCTACTTGTGATCTCTGCCTGTCAAATAAATAAATAAAATCTTAAAAAAACAAAAAAAAGAATGTTCTGTGTGTAGACCTATACCCCTGGGGCTAATAATACATTATATGTTTATAAAAAAAATTTAAAAATTATTAAAAAAAAAAGAATGTTCTGTGTATAAAACAGAGGGTTGCTGGGGGGAGGCGGGTAGGGAGAGGGTGGTTGGCTAATGTACATTGCGGAAGTTATGTGCTATGGTGAGTGCTGTGAAGTGTAAATCTGGCAATTCACAGATCTGTACCCCTGGGGCTAATAATACATTATATGTTAATTAAAATAATTTTTAAAAAGGGGGGAATGTTCTGTGTATAGAAAATAATTTTATTAAGGCTTAATCCTTGAGCATATTTCTTTTTAGTATTTTGTGAGAAGAAATGTAAGTACATAAAGCATTTCTCCTGCATGCTCAAGTATGATGATTGTCTTGAGGGAAAGTACTTCTTTTATTTGAGTTGTGAGCTGTACTGTACTGTTTTGTTTTTATCATGAAACACCGTTTTTCTTGAAGGAATGGCCAGCTTGAATAATGGGCAGCTATTTTCCTGCAAGTAAAGAAAGTTGTGCTTGTCACTTAAAACAACTATTGCTTTTTATTAATAATGGTGAAATTCAAGCTTTCTGACAAAAATTAGGATTTTTGAAAAACTTTTGTCTGCAACTAAGTGCTTGACTGTTTCTGATTATTTAATGACTTTTCTGATGAAATTGATGGTGATATGTTAACAATGTTGTTTTTAAAATATTTTATAAATGAAATGTATCTACTTTTAGAAGAGCTCCATAGCTCAATAAACTAGTAGTTTACTAAAGACCAGTGAAGGGTGCAGTGCACCTGGTACACCAATGCATTTTAATGTAAGCTATGCAAAAGATATGATATGGCTTTGGATTCCATATTGCAACTAAACTTTCAGCAATTACTATTTGTTGAGTTTTGTGTAGTATCAAAACACAAAATGAGAATTATCTGACAAGGCTATATAAATCATCTGTTTTCAGTACATATCCCTATGAAGTGAGAGTGTTTTCTTATATTTAAAACAAAGCAGCATTTTGGGATGAATCAAATGTGAGGCAGTTATGAGAATCTTTACCTAAACTGGACATTAAAGATAATTTGCATATATATAAAACAAACACTATTTTCACTCGGTTTTTTTGTTTTAAAGATTTTATTCTTGAGGGAGAGAGCACGTGAGTGGTGGGAAGGGCAGAGGGAGAAGCAGACTCCTAGCTGAGGAGGGAGCCCAACATGGGATTAGATCCCAGTGTGCCGGGATCATGACCCAGACTGAAGGCAGACATTTTACCAACTGAGCCTTCTAGGTGCCCTTTGTTTTTGTTTTTAATCTCAGTGCCCAACATGGGGCTCGAACTCTTGATTTCAGAATCACGAGTCATATGCTCTACCTACTGAGCCAGCCAGGCACTCCTTCACTCAGTTTTTTAGTTTTGGAAAATAGTTATTTTCATAAAATTTTATGTTAAATGTAATCAGATTCTTATTTTTATATGAATTTATACATATGTTCTTAAATTTCCCAATTCAAATTCTAATATGGCAAATACAAATAAATATAACCTACAAAAACAAAAGCTTTGGGGGAATTCTCAGTACTTTCTATTTATTTAAAAATATTTTTTCTCAGTAACTATTTAAACATGTATAAGTGATCCTAAGACTAAAAAACTGTGAAAATCACTGCTCTAGGGTCTACAGCATTGATTCCCAAAGTGTTTTATTCCAAGCATCTGATCTGTGAACCACTAGTTATGAAGCATTTTAATAGAATCTGAACCAAAAAGGGGTTTATTTCTAGGCTGTAGAGGTTTTTTTAGTGCCTCTTATGGTCTAAAACTGCTTTGTGTAGTCTCCACAGGGGCTGCAATATCTCTCAACTTACTCAGCTCCCAAGTCTTCAACTTGACTGCTGTTCTTTGAAATACATTTTTGGAACTACTGCTCCATAAGCATGCCAATGTTAAAGAGTTCTGTTTAGCTATGCCTTGGAGACAATTGGGAACAGAGAGCTTTGGACTTAGACTAATAAGGCTTTGAATCCTGGCTCTACCACTTATTAGCCTCAGTTTCCTTTCCTATTAACTGAGGATAATGGTAGCCAATATTAGAGAATTGTTTGATCATTAAGTATGATAACAAGTAAACAGCCTTCCTAATGATAGGTACTCTGAGTGTAATTGTTCCCTACTTTTCCTACTTTAATTTCTCTAGTAAATGAATCTTCATTATAGATATTCCCATGTTAGTAAAGCTAATGAGTCTTAGAGGTGTAGGGACTAGTCTAACAAGTTACTGGAACAAGACAATGACACTGATTGGTAGCCAGTGTAGTGCATACATGTAGACCAAGCTCCCTGGGCTTTCAGGCCAGCAAAAATATAGTCAGCTTTGCCACTGATTCAGTCACATTTAACCAAAAAATGAAAGCAATAGAGTCACCTCATTTTTAACCTGATAATGACTATAAAGAGAGGATCTTTTTTTTTTTTCCTTGAAAATTTCAGTTACGTATTTGAGAGCATGTGAAAGAGAGAGCAAAAGCAGGGGGAGGGGTAGAAGGAGAAGCTGGCTACTGCTGAGCAGGGAGCCCCAGACGGGGCTTGATCCCAAGACCCTGGGATCATGCCCTGAGCCGAGGCAGTCATTTAATGGACTGAACCACCCAGGTGCTCTAAAGGGAGAATCTTATTTTCTATTCTGTTTTATTGTACAGTTGACCCTTGAACAATATGGGTTTGAATTGAGTGGGTTCACTTATACATTTTTTTTGATTAACACAGGCACAGTATTGTAAATTTTTTTCTCTTATGGTTTTCTTAACATTTTCCTTTCTCTAGCTTACTTTATTGCAAAAATACAAAGCATAAACATTTAACATAGAAAATATGTGTTAATCAACTTCATGTTATTGGTGAGGCTTCTGGTCCACAGTAGATTTTTAGTTAAGTTTTTGGGAAGTCAGAAGTTTAAGTGTATTTTTGACTGTGTGGGGGTTTGGCTCTCCTAATCCCTGTGTTGTTCTAGAGTCAACTGTATTAAACATGCATAAAATTTCATCTTGGGGAGAATATAGGTGGCTTTCTATAAGATGCTTCTCCATATTATCTAGTTTCAATATAATTCTCATTCTGTTTTTCTGAGTTTTTATATTTTGTAATTCAGCTCATGGGTTCAAGCTCAGATATGTAATTTGGCATCTACTTTGATCTTTTTTCATTTCAAATAAGAAACAACTTCTATATACCTTTATTGTTGCTGGCATTCCCATACCTCCTGTTTTGAGCCTAGGATGTAAGAGCCTCTCTTACACATTTACACTGCTTTTTTGTAGTTACTATGTTCTAGGTACTCTGGGCTGTAAGACATGCTTTAGCAGCTAGTGAGGGTGCTTGCCCTGAGGAAGCCAACATTATCCTGGGAAAAGGACAATGTACAGCATGTCTTGGTGGAAGATTAAAGGCATAACTTTGAATTATAGCTCTGCCGTTTAGGCCCTCTGGCCTTTGTTACTTGGCCAGTCTGATTCTTTCTTCCTCTTTAAAATGATAGTAATAGCAATTCTGCCACATTATTTTTAGGATTAGATGGGGAAGACTTTGAGTAATTAGGACTGTGATTAGCATTATGTGTTCTCAATAAATGTTAATGCCCCTCCCCTACCAACAAACGTACCACCACCACTGTATTTGTATATCTGGAAGTAAAAAAATACTCGTGTTCTTTGCTCTTTGGTGAGCTCTTTGAGTTATTATTAAAGAGCTATTTATTCTTGTTTTTATACAGTTTTAAAAGGTTGGTTCTATTTCTAAGCCATGGTGTGCAAGGCAGAAGGCCAGCAACTAGAAAGCCTGCTGATAGAGTAAAAGAAAGAGCTTGGCAACAGAGAACAAGTCACAAATGATTAAAAAGAACAGGAGAAAACAAAAACTCTGTGAATAGTATTAGTTCATTAGGTGAAGAAAAACATTCCACTTTTTCTTAGGGGCTTTGAATATATAACTGTAATATAGTATAATATACTAATTTGTTTATAAAACCTGTATTGCTAAAAATATGAGTCTGCTTATTAGATCCTTCAAAAATACATTTTTGTTTTCATCAAAATAATATCTGCATAGGATTAAAAAAACCAAGGATTATAAGGGCTTTATGAAAAGTGCAACAATTTCCTCTCCTTCCACTTTCCTGTATTTCATCTTGGGTTTCAAGGAAGTTGATGCTGATGGGTTTTGCCTCCAGTAAGTTGTGATTCTCTGTATTTGCCTTGTGTTGGTCTCCAGTTTCAGGGGCGGCAGTTTGCTCTGTGACCTGACTTTTCTCACAGATCTAAGAAGAGTTCCTGGTTTTTTAGTCTGTTTAGCTTTTTGCTTGTTAGGACGGAGTGTTGATTTCTAAGCTTCTTATGTACTAGACCAAAACCCAGAAGTCCATGCCTTTTTCCCTTCAGCTTTCTTATCCTTCTCTCTGAACTTGTTAGCTATACTTTTACATATTCAGTACTGAGAATATATGCACCTTGTTCTAAAATCATAATTCTTAATTTAATATGTTTTGACTTTAGATTGAATCTAAAAGTTGAAAAGCAAAGTGTGTCTACATTATGAAGACATAAATATTTTTAGTGCAGATCCAGTACTATAGTACTATGTTTTGTTTTGTTTTGTTTTTTTAGAATTTTATTTATTCGACAGAGAGAGAGCACACAAGCAAGGGGAGGGGCAGGCAGAGGGAGAGAGAGAAGCAGGCTTCCTGCTTAGGGTGCGGGGCTCCATCCGAGGACCCTGGATCATCTCCCCTCCCCCCCAACCCTGTTTGCCTTTGTATCCATTCCTTCCCTTTTGTTTTTTCTGAAATCTTCTTGGAGCTTTCTGTCATTCTGCTCTAATTTGGACTGGTTCCTCTCCAGGTCATTTGTATAGCTGTCATCCTGCAGCCTTATTTCCCTGTTTTCTTGATGCTTAGCTGCTTTTTTCTGGAGGCTCTGTCTCTAAATTTTGCTGAAAAATATCCTCAAATGTTTTCTCAAGAAAGAGTTCATAGGAGATAAACTTTATTTAGATCTGCATTCACGAAAGTGCTCTTTCCATCATCTTCATGCTAGTTTGGATACAGAATGCTAGGTTGAAAATAATTTTTTCGGTGTGCCTGGGTGGTTCAGCTGCCTTCAGCTCAGGTCATGATCCCAGCGGGCTCGAGCCCTGCATTGGGCTGTCTGCTTGGCGGGGAGCCTGCTTCCCTTCCTCTCTCTCTGCCTGCCTGCCTCTCTGCCTACTTGTGATCTCTGTCAAATAAATAAATAAAATCTTAAAAAAAAAAAAAAAGAATTTTTTCTTAGAAACTTGAGGGTGTTTCTTTGTTGTTTTCTGATTCAGTGTTAACTGATGAGAAGTCTGATTCCAGTCCAGTTAGTATTTCTTCTCAGTGATCAGTACCTCTCCCCCTTCTCCACTTCATTTACACATATTCTGGATGCTCTGAGGATCTTCGTTTTATCCTTGCTGTTCTGAAGCTTCACAGTAATGTGTTTAGGAATTCCTTAGCCCATTGTGTTGAGCCCTCAGTAGACTGAAAGCTTGTGTCTTTAGATTTGGGGAAAATCTCTTGTTCTATAATTATGAGTTCTCTGTTTTCTCTGCATTTTTTTGTAGACCTCATTTAATAAAAATGTTAGTCTTCCAAATTAATGCTGTTTTTCTCTCATTTTCTAATTCACCTTGCCCCTTCCTCCTTCTGGAGAAATTTTTCTCTATCTTCTAGTATTTCCATTGAACTCTGTGTATCTCTAGATATCTTATTCTTTGGTTGTTCCTTTTTCATAGTATCCTGTTATTGTTTTATGGATGCATTACTATGTTAAATCTGTCAGAGGATACTCACTAGAGTATTTTTAAGTGCTCTTTCTCTCTTGAATTCTATATTTCTCTGAGAGGTTTTTCCTCTTTTTAAATTTGACAGTTTTCTTTCATTATGTAGGTTTTCCTTGGTTGCTTATTGATCTCTGGTAACCTGTTTATATTTAATGCAACAATAGAATAACTGAGCTCTTTGTTCTTGCATTTAGTTCCTTAAAAGACTGCCTTCCTTTGGAAGGAGTGGACCAGGGACACTTGAGTGGCTCAGTCGTTAAGCATCTGGCTTCAGCTCAGGTCATGATCCCAGGGTCCTAAAATTGAGCTCTGCCATCAGGGCTCCCTGCACAGCGTAGCCTGCTTCTCTCCCTCCCACTCCTCCTGGTTGTGTTCCCTCTCTCACTGTGTGTGTGTCTCTCTCTCTCTATCAAATAAATAAATAAAATCTTTAAAATTTAAAAAAAAAAAAAAAAAAAGGAAGGAGTGGGCCAGATGCTGACTCTTACTGGATTACTAAATGCTAGAAATAGGAGCTTTTCTCTGGGACAGCAGCCCTTGTCCGCATCAGCTGACCTAGTACTTCCCTAGATTTCTTTAGAGATATAACTTCCAGTTTTTTGTTTATTTATATTTGGAGGGTAAAGTCTGGTTGCTAATATTCAGCGAGCAGCTGTACAGATAGGGATCTTGATCTCTCTCCCAATCTTACCCTTAGTCATACCTGGTCTCACTCCAGGCATACCCCTGCATACCATTTTTAGGTGAGTCCCTGGATTTTATTTTATTTTATTTTATTTTTTAAAGATTTTATTTATTTATTTGACAGAGAAATCACAAGTAGGCAGACAGGCAGAGAGAGAAGGGGAAGCAAGCCTGCTTCCTGCAGAGCAGAGAGCCCGATGCGGGGCTCCATCCCAGGACACTGATATCATGACCTGAGCCGAAGGCAGCGGCTTAATCCACTGAGCCACCCAGGCGAGTCCCTGGATTTTATGGGGCAAATTCTTCTCTGTAGGTATTGTTGGCACTGATTTTTTTCCACCTACTCTATTAGGCATGACTCCATCTGCTTTCTGATTGCTAACATTTGTTGAGATTTCCTGCCTGTTCATTGATTCCCCTTCTTCTCTCTTACTAATTTTTGTGGATTTATTTCCTTACTCTCATTTTAATAAGATTCCTGAACAGAGAGGAGGTAATTTCCTGTGCTCAGTGTATTGTCTTAAACAAGAACTTCAAAATACTTATGAAGGCTTGAAAGCATCCTATATTTTAGAAAACTTTCAATAAAAAATTATAATAAAACGCACTTTGAGGCTTAAAGGCATTAACTCTTAGCTCTCAGGAAAATGTGGTTTTCAATAATGACTTAGTCTCTCAAGTCTCTGAATAAAGAGCATTATGATCAGGAGTAAATAAAAAATAATAATTATATTGTGGACCAGACACTTTAGTGTTTTATTAAATACAGCCTCATTGAATGCTCACAGCAATCAGAAGAGGTAGTATATTATTTCCCCCAGTTAACATAGAAGGAAATTCGGACACAGTAAAGTAATAAAACTTGCTCAAGTACTATATGATACAGAATGATTCCCTAACCACGTTGATCTCTATAGGTATTAAAATGAACTATAATCTAGTTTACCTTTTCTTCCTGGAAGTTAGTGGCTTTTGATAAGTATTATGGAACAGAGTATTCAGGGGAAAAAAGTCAATGCTGACTTATTTAGGATTGATATCCTTGTGAAGCCAATAAAATTAATGAAAACTTTCAGCCCTTCTCTCTTCTGTCTCAGACCACATAGCTAACCAAGTTCTTTGCTGGTCAGTAAGATGGTACAGTCATTCAGAGTTTTTTTGGAGTACTTGACTGTGTTCTATTTTAAAGTGTATTCTGTTTCTAGAAATTTGTCCTACAGTTCTACAAGTGCACTAGGATACATGTGTGGAAATGCTTACAGCATTATTTGTAATAGAAAGCTAGAAAAACCCATGTCTATCAGCAGGGGATTGATTAATTTGTAATAGGCATGTCCATGCATGGAATGCTATATAAAAAAAAATGAAAAAGACCTATGCTGATATAAAAAGATCTTCAAGTAATATTGTATGAAAAGAGTCATTTACAGTATGACCCTATATGTGTAAAAAGTATATGTTAAGTATGTGCACTCATTTATTTGAACACATGTGGAAAAGATGGGAAGAACATATGAAAAAAGTTGTTATTCTGATGGAGATTGTAGGAATTTTTAAGTTCATATCCTTAAATACCATTTATTTATTTTACCATGAACATGTACATTTTACAATGTTATGAAAATAAAGCTTAATGGTTTTCAGTAGCCATTGGTAGTATACCAGCAACACTAGCTGGTCCTGGGTTTCCTAGGAAAATTACAATCTAATGGGGGAGGTCTGGGAATCCATATCCTAACAGGGGCTTTAAGTGATTCTCAACATTAGGCAGCTGTGCACGCATGCTCATAAATACACATAATTCAGACTAAGAGCAAGTTACCATAGAAAGATAATTTTAAAAGTGAGACTACTTTGAATATGCTGAATTAATAATAAATTTCAAAATTTGGAGGTGATAAATGATTTCTAGGAAATTATCAAACATTTTAAAGATAGACTAAGCTGGTTCATTCCACCTGACCTGTAAGAAGGTGAGACACACATCAGAGATAACTGCTCAGCCCATGTCATAGGTGAATTCTTCTGAATCTTTCTGGAACATATGGTTTTAAATCTATTTAAAGTATTTCGGAGCAGAGAGGAGAAGAGTAAAACTTGTTTGTTCTGTTTACAAAGCCAATAGAGCACTGTTTCCAAACCTTTCAGGTATAGATAGGGGTTTTGGGGTTCTTGTTTTCTTGTGTTTCTGTGGGCCTAATCATTTTAAGATTGTGGTTAAAATTTTATAAATATTATTTGAAACAGTAATATACACCATGACTAAATGAAATTCATTTTAGGGATCAAAAGATGGTTTGGTGTTACGAATTCTGTTAATAGAATTATGAATATTGGGGCGCCTGGGTGGTTCAGTGGGTTCAAGCCTCTACCTTTGGCTCAGGTCATGATCCCAGGGTCCTGGAATCGAGCCCTGCATCCGGCTCTCTGCTCAGCAGGGAACCTGCTTCCTCCTCTCTCTCTGCTTCTCTGCCTACTTGTGATCTTTGTCTGTCAAATAAATAAAATCTTTTTTAAAAATTAAAAAAAAAAGAATTATGAATATTAATAGACCAAGGAGAAAAATTATGACCTTTTAATTTTCTGCTCCAAAGTACACACAATAAAATTAATATGTTTGTGGTTTTTGAAAACACAAAACCCCAAACAAAGCTCTTAGACAGGTGGAACTAGCTGAATAGTTTTCTTCCTTTTTAAAAATATTTCATTCATTCATTCATTCATTGAGAGAGAGAGAGCATACCATGCACACAGATTGGGGGTAGGCGCAGAGGGAGAGGGAGTGGAACTTGCTGAATAGTTTTTCTTTTTAAAAATATTTCATTCATTCTTTCTTTCTTTTATTGAGGAGGGGAGCACATGCTTGTGCGCACTCAGGGGAGGGGCAGAGAGAGGGAGAGAGAATCTTAAGTAGGGTCCACATCCAGCACAAAGCTCCACCTGAGGCTCCATCTCTTTTTTTTTTTTTTTTAAAGATTTTATTTATTTATTTTGACAGAGAGAGATCACAGTAGGAGAGAGGAAGGGAAGAGATCACAGAGAGAGGAAGGGAAGCAGGCCCCCTGCTGAGCAGAGAGCCCGATGTGGGACTCGATCCCAAGACCCTGAGATCATGACCTGAGCTGAAGGCAGCGGCTTAACCCACTGAGCCACCCAGGCGCCCCTCCATCTCTTGACCTTAGCTGAAATCAAGAGTTGGATGCTTAACTGACTGAGCCACCCAGACTCCCTATAGCTGAATAGTTTCTTAACGTAACAAAGGTGTTGCAGAGTGTTAGCCAATATCAGGCTTAATGGTAGAACACTGGAGGTGATCTTGTTAAAGTTAGGATATATTGCCATTCCAGTTAAAATCTGTTTATTTTGATAAATGATTTTAAAGAGTATTTGGAGAAATAAGCAATATGAGAATATTCCAGTAAATTCTAAACAAGAAAAAAAAAAACAACCATTGAGGGCTGGGCTAATAAATCTATCAAATATTTATTAATTCTATTATTTATTTTAAAAAGATTTTATTTATTTGTTAGCAAGAGAGAGAACAAAATCTCATTCCCCTTTCCTGACAGGGCGACTTAGAATTTTGTTACATCTGATAGCATAGAAAGAACAAGAGAGGGCATGTTGGCGGGTGGGGGGTGGGGAGCAGAGGGAGAGGGAGAAGCAGGCTCCTTGCCTAGCAGGGAGCCTGATTCAGGCAGCTCCTGGGACCCTGAGATAATGACCTGAGTCAAAGGCAGGTGCTTAACCAGTTGAGCCCCCAGGTACCCCTATATCATATATTTGAATATTATAAAAACTAAAGTAAGGAATAGCTGTATGAAACTGTGTAATACATGTAGTCAAAAACTCCATGTATGTGTGTGAGTAGTCTTTTCAGGTTACTGGAGAAATATGAAAAAAAACACTCTCATATTAATAGTGGGAGAAAAAATTTCAATAACCTTTTGAAAGGCAATGGCAATAGTGAATGCATTTTTAAGTATATGTATACTTTGGTCCAGTGCTCTGCTTCTAGGAATTATTCCACATATTTTTTAAGAGACAAATTTTGTCTAATTCACAAGGTTGTGATGATAAATCAAACCTGATACTGTTTCATCAGGGATCGTTTTTGTAAGTTTGTATGTTACAGCTCCTTTCCGCCTCTGCTGTTTCAAAAGCTAGTGCCTCTCTAATTGGTATAGCTCGGAAAGATAGACATCAGTGACACATATGCCTGACTTGGGCCACAAAGTGAGTTCTGTAGATGATGTAGCCAGGATTAGTTATAGAGAAATAACTGCAAATATTTTGCCTTTGAGCCCTTTTATCTCCTTTTTCAAAATCTCATTCCCCTTTCCTGACAGGGCGACTTAGAATTTTGTTACATCTGATAGCATAGAAAGATAGTATCCCTTCTTGCTTTTCTACGCAGCACCTCCCCACCCCCGCACCCCACCCCCCCGGCCCGCAAGCCCCTTAGAAAGAGCTTTGGGTTTGTAATCAAAGGACCTGGCTTCTTGAGCCAGTTCTTCCACTGGCTAGCTCTGAGACTTAGGAGAATCAAGATTGTTCTCTAAACTTACTTTCTCTGAGAGCCAAGCGTGCTAACCTGTCTTTCTCCACTACAGTCCTCATGTTTATTCCTTAATCCATTGCAAATGAGATTTTACCCTCCTACATCTGTACTAGTGCTTAAGTGGCAAAGATCTCCTAATCATAAAATAGAGTATGTTTTCTTTCCTTTTTCATTTGGCCCCACTAATTCTTTTGTTTGGAAGTTATTAGTTTTCTGGCTAAATAATATAAAATATTTTTGGTAGTAGATACAGACTCATATAAAGAAAAACTAGAAAAATCCCTTAATCTCAGTACCCAGAAATAATCACTGGCATATTCTCTACCAGTTATATGTACATATCTTAATGAAACTGGGATTATACTTTCATATGCTAGCTTTGTATCTTGCTTTTTGTTTCCATAACATTAATACTGTAAGCAGTGAGTTTTAACTGTTGTATGGTTATGGCATTATGTGCTTGTTTAATAATCAACTGTATCTGTTTTGTTCTTGTGTTAAGTTTAGGTTGCTTCTTGCTGTGAACATCTTTGTACATGAATTTGTATGTGCAATAATGATTTTCTTTAAGGTTTGTTCCCACCTTCCAGAACCGCTTTCCACCCTTGATTTCCTCCTTATGCTGGTACTTTTTCCCACTGCTTCTTTCATAGGCTCCTTTTTACACATACTCTTAGGTTTTGATGTTCTCCACCGTTCCCTTTCCCTGCTCTGGGCTTGCAGGCAGTCTCATTTACTCCCTTAGCTTTAGTCATCACCTGGCTTGTCTGGTTCAGTTGTGGAGCACATCTTCACAACATGCTCCCTTCTTCTGAACTCCCTCCTCTGCACTTCTGTTCCTTCGGCATCTCCTTCTGACTGATGCCTGAAACACGTTATAAACAAAGCAATTACCTGTGATTTCCTTTGAGGTCTTCCCTTTATCAAACATAGATACAGGGCATATTTTAGACTTATTTTATAAGCAGAAGTATCTGAGATGTGTAATAATCCTTTACAGGGTACCAAGTGGGCAGAAAAGAATCGTGGAAAGGGACAGAAATCAAAACAAAATGCCTGCACATCTTTCAAGGCTATGTGGCCTTCTTAACTCTTACCCTCATTTTCCTCCTAGTTCCCTAGTATGAACCTGGCCTTTTATCCTCCTTGCCCTTTAAATTTACACTGAAGTGATGCCCCTTAGTGGCAGAATCAGGAACTTTCTCCATTGCTGATCAATCAACATAAAAATGTCTTCTCTTGTGGTTATTGTGATTGTGACACATTGCTTAACTGTTTGTGGGTGCTTTTTTGCAATTCTAGTAAATACTTGTGAATTGTTACCTAACATCTAGGTACCCTAATCTTTGAGTGTTTCATGAAAAAGAAAAGAGGCAAATATGCTCCCTTTCTACAGGAATTTGTATCATTTGAGAAGGTAAGACAAGGATACTTAGTGTTTATTTTGAGATTATAATGTCTGTACAGTAGACATTATTCCAACTTTTGCAGTTGTCATTTAATTTCCTAACTGAAGCTGCTTTTTTCTAGTCTGTCACGTATTTGTCATAGCCAGTCTAGAAATACTTGTCAAATGACTGGAATGAGGGTGTAGATCCTTGAAGACCTTCGTGCTTTAAAAATGCAAAGCAGGGGCACCTGGGTGGCTCAGTGGGTTAAAGCCTCTGCCTGTGGCTCAGGTCATGATCCCAGGGTCCTGGGATTGAACCCCACATCCAGCTCTCTGCCCAGCAGGGGGCCCCCCCCCCCCCCCCCCCGCCACCTGCCTGCCTCTCTGCCTACTTGTGATTTCTCTCTGTCAAATACATAAATAAAATCTTTTTAAAAAATGCAAAACAAAAATTGTTTTAAGGGAAAGTAGTATAGCCACATTAAATACAATCTGGGAAATAAAAGGAAAAACCCTGTTCTTAATCTCTCCTAACAAAATGGCTGATAGATTTGTATATCTCTGATTTTTTTCAGATTTGTGTTTTGTGTTTTATGTTTGTATTTTTATGTGTTTGTGATTTTGTGTTTAAAGTAGGTATCCTACTTTTTTCCACTTACTGTGTCATTTTATGACTATTATTTAAAATGGCTGCATAATAATCTATTAGTTGCAGAAATTTTTGGCCCTGTTGTATGCATAGTGTTTATGAAAAGTAGATGATACATTGTTTCTGAAAAATAGAACTCTCAAGAGAAAATAGTCATTCTAATAAAATAAAATTTCTTTATCATATGGATTTTACCAAGTCGAAGAACCATAGCCTTCTTATTATAAGGTCAGTGCCTTTTTATTTTCAGACTCATAAACCTGAAACGTGAGGAAGCTGGTCATCATTTGAGTGTAATATACCACGTGTCAGCTGTGTATTTTGGAGAAATTATAAACAGAAGTTAAATACCTGCTTATTTGGAGAATTAGTATCATAAAACTTAATATTAACATTGTGTTCTTTTATAGATTATGGAGCTTTGTGGTGCAACAAGACTTGGTTATTTTGGAAGAAGTCAGTTCTATATCGCTTTGAAACTTGTAGCTGTTGCCCAGTCTGGTTTCCCTTTAAGAGTGGAAAGTATAAATTCAGGTAAATATGGAATACATTAGTAGCTGAAATGAAAATAGACTTATGCTCACAAACGAAATAGTCAGTAAAATTGTTGAGTCTTCCTGACATTTTCGCATTCTCTCTAGCTTCATTCATTGGTTCATTGGTGAGTATTAGAAAAATATCTCTGTCTTAAACCTGTTATGGTGTGTATGTACTTAATACATATTTGATGGTCATGTAACAATTGTTAATGGTGGTGATTTTTCAGAATTCACTAAAAGTTGCTTAGAGAGATTTTGGGTGAATAATTTTATCAAAATAAATGATGGATTGTAGTGACTGACCACCTTCTTATGTGCCTTCCTTATTTTCTTCTTTTCTAATACATATAAAAGCACATAATTCTTCGTGGTTTTTTGTTTGGGAAGACTGCATTTGAAATTAGAAAGTTAACCAAAACTTTCTGATTTGGATAGAGACAAAGGTTAAATATTGGCAGACTAAAACCTACACACAGACACTTGACTACCTTAGAAGTGTCACCTAGGATAATTAGTTTTTCTGTGATTGGGAGGCATATTGATGCCGAAGTCAGTAGAAATTCTATAAAGGTAGCATTTAAATGCAGAGTTCTGTGGTTGTCATAGGGAAAAGAGGAAAGAGAAAACTTGAGGCTTTCTGTAATGTTGAAATTTTTATAAATAGTTTTAAGCACCAGGTTCAGTTTATTGGTCAATGTGAGGTTTTCATTTTGGACCTCTGTTTTGCCTCAAATCATTCTTCTAGAATTGAGAATATGAATTCTTTTCAAATAATTTTGAATTCTTTTACATAAATATTGAATAAGCTTAGTATTTCCAACTCCTTAGTATGGAGATTCAAGAGAGATGAAGATAGTCATGGTGAAGGGAAGTATACTTTCTGCTAAAAATTCTGCTTCTGTGTTTTCTATTCTAAAGGTGTGACTGATCTATAATTGATCTGCAAAGAAGTTCTTGGTTTTCTTTCTTCTCTGTTTATTAAAAATGTCACAAGCCAGATTAAAGTGAACAGCTATCATGCCTTGTACCATGGTGTTGGTAGGGGAACAGTAAAATATTTTCAGGAATTTGTGCCGTGAAGTGTCTAGATTAGTCTCAATCTAGTGATATATTCTCTCCTTAACAGCTGAGCTCTAACATCTAAAGAGAATCAGTATGAGCAGAAAAGAAATTGTCTAGACCTTCAGGTCAGACTGTCCTGGCTTCAGACCCTTGTCAGTTACTGTCAGTGACCTTGGCACCTTGTTGCCTTAGTTGCAAGCACAGAGCCAGATAGGATATTTATTATAGCTATTGTTATTGCCTTTAGAAGGACAGTTTAGTGTTCTACTACTTTCTAGGTTAGAGTCTCCCTAAACAGTGAAAGGGAGTGGTAAACATATGTGTCTGTATCCATTTTTTAAAAATTCTTTCTAATACCTAATTCATATTTCAGTTTTAACGTGTGCTCTTTTTCATTTTAAAGTAATAATTATTTCTGTGGTTAACAGTAAAGGACCTTCCTCTGCCAAGATTTGTTGCTTCAAAGAATGAACAGGAATCTCGCCATGCAGCCTCATATTCTTCAGATTCTGAAAATCAAGGGTCTTATTCCGGTGTAATTCCCCCACCACCTGGAAGAGGACAAGTGAAAAAGGGATCTGTAAGCCATGATACTGTCCAGCCTCGTACAGCTACAGATCAGCAGGTATTCATGTGCTTGAACGTGTTACCAGTTGATGGCCTGTACAGATGTTTACAATAAAGCATTTAATGATATCTTACTAATGAAAATGTCACCTTAAAAAATTTTAAGTCTTAATAATATTCTCTCCAGGAACCTGCATCCCCAGTAGTTTCACCCCAGCAGTCCCCACCAACTTCTCCACACACATGGAGGAAGCACAGCCGTCACCCCAGTGGGGGAAATAGCGAGAGGCCTCTTGCAGGACCTGGGCCATTTTGGTCTCCCTTTGGGGAAGCACAATCAGGTATTTTGAAATTCTTTAGAAGTGACGGTTATTTATTAAGGGTGGTAAATTGAAGGAAACGTGATACTATTCCTTTAAGAGTTGCCTCCAAGGCAATTTTTAATTATAAATTAAGCACCTTAATTAGAAGCAAAAGCCAACCATGAAAGTTTGTAAGCAGATGCATCACTTTGAACAATGGTAATTGCATTTACTTATTCATGTGATGCTTAGACAAAAGTTTATAGATGCCAGATTCTCTGAAGATGAAACTAATAAATAATGCTTTCCCAGAATATAAGGTATATATTATATTAGTTCCAGTATTGACAAGGAAAGCACAGTAACAGTTTAAAAGAGGTATAATTTTAAGTGGACAGAAGACATTCACTTTGGAAATCATTAACATTTCTTCAAAGTTAGAGTTTGAAAGAAAACATTTATAATACGTGTATGAGGAGTTATAGTACAAACCTGGTAACTGTTTTTTTCTCTAGAAGTGAGCCTGCATGTCTCTAGAAGTGAGCCTGCACCATTCTCTTTCCAGGTTCTGCTGCTGCTGACGCAGTGTGGTCGGGGCACTCTCCACCTCCACCTCCACCGCAAGAAACTTGGGTCAGTTTTGCAGATACTCCACCAACCAGTACTCTTTTAACCATGCATCCTGCTTCTGTCCAGGTGTGACATTTTATTGGTATTGCATTTTCGTTTGCTTCATTCAGAGTATTGCTGCAGTCATTTTTTTTTTTAATATATATTTTGCTATTGCAAATTTTGTAAATGCAAGTTCACTCTTTATAGAACACAAAACTCTGCTCTGTGTCCGAAAGTCTGTTATCAGTGGAATGTTTCAATAAAAGTTTTGGCTGATTTTCTTTCTAATTATTCAACGAAGTTTTGAAAGTTTTCTGCGCCTACGAATATATTTGCTTGGCTTTCTTAGCACATTTTTCATAATTTTCTGTTGCTTACACACTGCTATCATTTTACGCACTTATAATCATTGTGCAGAAACATTCAGTAACCTGATTATAACAAATATGTGGTTTGGTGATGACTTTGTGAAGACTTCTTATATTTTAAACATCCAAAAAAAGTAAGTTTTAATTTCAAAGATAAATAACCTAGCAATCTTGGTCCATATAATTATATAGATAGATACTGTACTGAGGAAATAAATGTTTCATTACAGGACCAGACAACAGTACGAACTGTAGCATCAGCTACAACTGCCAATGAAATTCGTAGGCAATCCAGTAGTTACGATGATCCCTGGAAAATAACAGATGAACAAAGACAGTATTATGTAAATCAGTTTAAAACCATTCAGCCTGATCTAAACGGATTTATTCCAGGTGAGTTGTTAAAAACAAATTCTTCTGGATGGGACAGGATAGAGTCTCAATTTCATAATTTCAAAGGCATGGTTTTATTGGTCGGAGATTATAAATGATAATTCTCAAATTGTTTATCTAAAGAGTTTATAATCACTGGAGAAGAAAACATGACATACACACATGTTAAGGTTCCTACCTTTTGCCACAATGATAAAAGTCTTAAGACTCTTAACCTCACATTTTATTCTTGGGTGTGTAAGTTCAGCATAACATTAAACAACACTGTTTTAATATTTCAGGATCTGCAGCTAAAGAGTTTTTTACAAAATCAAAACTTCCTATTCTTGAACTTTCTCACATTTGGTAAGTGTGGTATTTCATATCAGTTGTGTAATATGGGTTGTTTCAGAGGAGCTTCCAGCAAGTAGATTTTCAAACCTTAAAAGATAAACCATTAGAGTAACCTTTTCAAGAATATGTTCTCAAAGAACTCAGTAATGGTCAGCTTTGTCTCACTCTCTGGAAAAGAAATAAGTGATGCCAGTACAGTGGTTCATTAAAAAATGCTAAAATTCTTTAAGTTGTATCCACTGTTTCTTATTGCTAGCATAATGCTTGGAATAAAAGCTAATTGGTTCATTCATGGTTATATGTAGCCCATCTGGTTTTTAACAAGCTTATACCTATTAAGTATTACCCATACTATTAGCTATACCTATACCTATCCTAAGTCATGAGCTTAAGAACAGTGCTTAGCTCCCACTTAAATCCAGTCTTTGGATAGCTGCTATGTAGTTGGAATTAGTCAGTCTAAACAAATTATAATCACAAATTACTTTTAAAAAACAATTCTCAGATAAACATAAATATTATTTCTACTTTAAATTATTTCATTAGTAGAGTTTTTAGTAGCATAGAGTGCCATAGTAGAAGAAAGATGGATAATGCCTAAACTGAAAAATCAAGAACTAGCAAGGTATACATGCTATTTCTAGTGTTATGTGTTAAATACAAGAATGGTTGCTTCTGCATCTAGAAAGTGGAAGAATGGGGGGCTATTTTTTTTTTTTTAATATCAAGCCTTATAATTCTTTTGGATGCTTTAAAGTAGATACATGTAACTTTGATAATAAAAATGAAGGTTTTAAAATTTTCAGTGACTTACTAAATAGGCGTGCCTTTAAATCCTGTTACTTAAAAATGCATATGGATTAAAGTTCATTTTTTGGTGGTTTTACTTATTTAAGCTGTTTTTTAGCATTCTATTATAAGAATTTCAAGTATTCAGAAAAGTTTAAGGAATTGTGCCTTGAATGTCCATATGCCCACTGCCTACATTTTGCAGTCAGTTTTCTGTATTCACTTTTTTATACTTCTTCCCATCTATGGGATTTAAAAAAATTTTTTTGTACTTTTCCTGGAAAAGGGTTTCTTTTGCTTCTTTTTGAGACATAAAGAGATCCAAAGCAGATGATTATATTTATAGTAAGTTTGTCTTCTAGGGAACTTTCAGACTTTGATAAAGATGGAGCATTGACACTGGATGAGTTTTGTGCTGCTTTTCATCTGGTAGTTGCTAGGAAGAATGGCTATGACTTACCAGAAAAACTCCCTGAAAGCCTAATGCCCAAACTGATTGATTTGGAGGACTCAGCAGGTAAGATCGGGAGCTGAAGGGACCTGGTTACAGGCCTTGATAAACATAGCACTTGATTCTTTTTTTCCTTTTTTAAGATTTTATTTATTTTATTTTAAGATTTTATTTATTTGCAAGACAGAGAGAGTGAGAGAGAGAGTGTGTGAGTAGGGAGAGGGGGAGAATCTCAAGCAGATTCTGTGCTGACCACAAAGCCCATTTAGGGCCAGTCCCATGATCCCAAGATCATGACCTGAACCAAAACCAGGAGTCAGATGTTCAACCAACTGAGCTATCCAGACACCTCAACACAATTCTTAGAGCAAAATCAGGATAGTTGTTAAAACGTAAGAACACAGGAGTGCCTGGGTGGCTCAGTCGTTAAGCATCTGCCTTCAGCTCAGGTCATGATCCCATGGTCTTGGGATCGAGCCCCGAATCGGGCTCCCTGCTTGGCGGGAAGCCTACTTCTCCCTCTCCCACTGCCCCTGCTTGTGTTCCCCCTCTCGCTGTGTCTCTATCAAATAAATAAAATCTTAAAACGAAAAAAAAAAAAAAACGACTTAAGAACATAGACATTTCATTAAGAGTAAGTAGGTTTGCCATCTGAATATGCTCTATAGGCTGAACTTGAATTAATGGTTTGTTTTATTTATTTATTTTTAAAAAGATTTTATTTATTTGTCAGAGAAAGAGAGACAGAGCACAAGCAAGGGAAGTGGCAGGCAGAGGGCAAAGCAGGCTCTTGGCTGAGTAGGGAGCCTGATGCAGGACTCAGTTCTAGAATCTGGGACCATGACCTAAAAAGAAGACAGATGCTTAACTGACTGAGCCACTCAGGCATCCCTGTTTAGTCAGTTTTAAAGAGACAAATAATATATGCCACTATTTCGGTTTAACTTTTGACTTCCTGAGATTTGGAGAACATTTCACAGTATCCGTTTGTTTGCCACCCTATAATTGCATTATATATCGTCTGGGGTGGGCAAGGTAGCCTGTCTGCATTATCAACATTTTTCCATTGAATGCATCTTAATTCGTTGAAGGACTGTGCCTGGTTTATCATAAGACCAATGCAATGTGCAAGCATTTTCCTTTCAAAAGCCCAACTCTTTTCTTCTGACTAAAGAAATCTGGAAATTTTGTGTTTGATTATAGATAGTGCTGTTTTTGTTACCATGTTTACAAGAATGCTTTTGTAAATGCCCATATTAACTGGTAACTTTCTTTAAAAGGAAGCAGAACTTTTAAAGGGTAAAGAAATGAGTAAAATTCAGAATGAATAAAGGAAATCTTAATGTTAAATTCTTAATGAGCCTAATTAAAAACTACCATTTTCAGTTTTCTTATGTCAGTTTTCTTTTGGATGTTATGATAGAAGGAATTTTATACTTTTAAAAGAAAAATTAAAACAGAATTTGGCTCTCAAAAGAGCCTTCATCTATTAGGTAGTGTCTATTTAACCCAGAAAGACACATAATCTGACCTTATTGCCTAAATCATACAGAAGGAATCATATGCATGTTATGAATGTCACAAAGAGAACAGTATCCTTGGTGTTAGGAATCTGAATCTGCTTCTAGTTTTGCCAATTACTCCTGTGACCCTGGGCAAGTTCTGACCACTTACTCTGTTTTTTCCTTCTGTTTCTCCACCTGAAATGTGGATTTGATGCCATTCATGTTTCAGGACCTGAATTGTACACTGACCTTTTATCAATGAATAAATTGATTCCAGACTTTAGCATTGATTTTATGTTTTTTAGAACATTATCTTATGAGAATCCTAGGATTTTCCCAATCATTTCAGGTAGTTATTAGGTATCTTCTAACTTGAGCTGAGAGCTAAGTATTTTTGTTGGTAATTTTGCTTCACAGTACTTTGATTTACCCAATTAAGAAATGAATGAAAAGAATTGTGTCTAGCTTATTTGATAGTAGCCAAAGGGGAAAGAAATTTAGTAGCTTTGTACTTGGTATATCGTTTTAAAAATTGGGCCTTGTATTTGGAATTTTTCTTGACGTTAATTCTTTGAAAACTGATAGCATACTAATACAAGAAAATAAGTCAAGTTTATTCTGTTACGTTATTCTCTAGAGACTTGTCTGAACCTGTTATCTGTTGCATTCAGATTGGTAAATCTGGCTATTGCATGTAGTCAGTGGAATTTGTTTTGTTTTGTTTTTAAAGATTTTATTTATTTGAGAAAGAGAATGAAAGAGCATGAGTTGGGGAGGGAGGGGCAGAGGGCAAGGCAGAAGCAGACTCCCTGCTGAACAGGGAGCTGGAGGCCTGGGCTCCTGGGGTCTGTCCCAGATCCCTAACTAAAATCGTGACCTGAGCCAAAGCAGATACTTTTTAACTGACTGAGTCACCGAGGCACCACATTGTTTTTTGTTTTTAATTTAAATAAATTCTGGGTCTTCGTAAACTTGGTCTATGGACTGAATTTTAGGGCTCATGATTGAAGAATTTCGTTTATGGGCATTCTTTTTTTTTTTTTTTTTAACATCTGTTAAGTCTGTTTAGCCAAGAGACACGGGTTGTTTTGCCTGCATTTATCTGTACACTGTTGCTCTAATTTAACTTTTTAAAGGTTCCCAAAGATCAAATAATTTTTTCCCATTCCAACATAATACTATGTGGTTTTTCTGATCGAATTTATTATAAACATTTGACTACACAATATTAAATTCAGATCTGCTTTGCCTACTTACAAATGATAAATTTAGAGTTCTGCTAATTTTGGGGTGGGAGGAACTGATTAATCTTTTTTTACCTACCTCTGATAAGGCTGAGGCTCACAGTCCACAAAGTCCTTTGAATGTAGAAATTATTGCGTGACACTGTGGATCCATCAGTATCCACAAAAGTAATTTAAGATAGCTGTGTTTTTAGAAGTTCACTTTAGAAGTTTAGATACTAAAAGGGACATACCCAAATGGTTTCTTTTGGTTGATCTGAGAATTTATTTTAGTCATTCCCCCTTTGGAGGCTTTCTGACTGACAGGCATATGTTACCTTCTGTTTTCTGTGATCTCTTGCAACATCACTTACATGCTGCTTATTATGGCACACATCACACTGAATCTTGTTCTTTTTTTCCTCTTTCTGGTACCTCACTGAGCCCCTTAAAAAAAAAAGGAAATGCATCATACTCATTGTAGTATCCTAAGGACATATAGCACTTTGCCAGGGGTGTACTTAATTAATTGGTCAGCAAATAAATTATTAAGTGAATTAATGTTAAGTGTGCCACTTTTAAAGTAGGATATTTTTAACACATTTCTATCTTTGAAATATAACTGTTACTATAAGTTTGTGATGTTGGGACATACTAAAATATTAGCTCTGCAGGTATTCTGTATTGGCAATTTAAATAACTTATCAAAAAATAAATAGTAGTGGTGACTAGTGGTGACTTGAGTGACTTGAATTACAGCCCCTTGAAGTAACCAGACTAGGCTTTCTGTAGGCATGTAAACATGGTTTGAGGAGATTTATAATTTTTCGAAAATTATTTGACCAGGTTCATAGGATTAAATAGCGATAAAACAGAACAACTAATGTTCATAGGTAGAGTGCTTATTTGGGCCTGCACTGAAATATTTAATATTTAAGATCAGCACTGAATTTGGCAGCTAGAGTAAATACAAAGGGAGACTTTGTTTTTATTGTCTTACCAAAAAAAAAAAGAGCATACCAGAATTCATCTAAGGAAACACCTTTCTGAAGCTGTTATTCAAGAAAGAATGTTCATCTTCTAAGAATGGTTATCTACTTAAAAAAAAACAGAGTGACCTGCTAATATGCCACAACACGCTATATCTTAAAAGGACAAAACCAAACATACTTAGATGCTGTATACTTCAACTCAGTTCACAGAGATTCTGCTTTGGAGCACAGTTGCTATTTGACACACAGCTTTTGTGATTATTTGGTAAATCTCTTTCTCTCAAACTAGCCTGGAGGATCCAAGTGGGTAGTAACTGAATCAGTCTTGTACATTAGGTTTTAGCACCTAGTAGGGTGCAAACTGAATATTTAGGTAGGCGTTCACATTTTTGAAATGACTAAATAGCTGAGCCATTTGTTTTTAAAACTCTTTCCTGTCTTTATAACCCAGTACTCACGAGCAAATCAGTAATGTCTGCTTGAGATGCTCAGAGCGGAAGAGGAATTGTTCCCTATTCTGTCTCTTTCTCCATCATCACTTCTTCACATAGTAAATTGGAGCATGTTTCATTGTTGCAGATATGGTATATAATGTGGGTCCTAAAACTCCTTGCAGGCTTTCTGATAGGAATATTGTTAAAAGCCACAGAGTTTTTATGAATAGTTTACCAAAAATCCATACTTGAGACTAACTTGTGCTAAAATCACTGTTGAGTTTTCTGTTCATCCTGAAACTTTTAGCATAGAAAAGCCAACACAAACAACACATGGAGATAACTCTTTTCACCAAGTACAATCACACTGTACATCCTTGATTTTTTTTAAATAGTGCTGAACATCTTTATACTTTGTCACATACAGGGATGTCACATTCCTTATCATACCATGTATTCCATAATATAGATGCACCTTAATTTAACCCGTGTCTTAGTGATGGATTTTTGGGTAGTTTCTTGACTTCACCTTTAAAATTGTGCTGTTTTAAAAAAAGGGGGGGTACGTATATCTTTATTTTATATAAACAATTCTAAATCATTATTTTTGAAAATTCACTCTCCCAAGTACCTTTAGTTGCAGAGGAAAAATCATGAAAATAGGCACTGCAAGTATTCATCATCAACTTTACACTTAGGAATTGCTTCAAGCACTCCTTCTCCATGCACTGCCCCTACACACGTTTTTTTGTTTTGTTTTGTTTTGTTTTCATATTTTATCTGTTTATTTGAGAAGAGAGTATGAGCGAGGAGAAGGTCAGAGAGAAGCAGACTCCCCGTGGAGCTGGGAGCCTGATGCGGGACTCGATCCTGGGACTCCAGGATCATGACCTGAGCTGAAAGCAGTCGCTTAACCAACTGAGCCACCCAGGTGCCCCCCACCCCCACACGTTCTTAATGCTGGTGTCATTTCTTTCCAGATGTTGTAGCTGACAAATCAGGACAGTTATAGATATTGGCAAAAATGTACCATTTAATGAAACTGGTCAAAATAATTAAAACTCCTCAAATTCCTGGTAAAGACATTAATAAGACTAGATAATATTTGAAGGAGAAAATTTCTACAAGGATGACCCAATAGGGGCTTTAAAAGATTATGATTTACCTATCAGGGGATTCCTAATAGTCCTTGGGAATAATTACTGATACTTTTAATTATTTTTTTTAAAGGACAAATCTTGTATTTTTTCTTTACAATTGTGCTGCAAAACTCAAAAGCAAAGTGAAGGACATCTGTCTTCCTCTGTTAGAAAGAGGACTCCATGGAAATAAATGGGAGCTTTGTCATCTTGCTCAATACTGTATCTTTATTTACTGTGCTTATGTACAGGCCATCCATAAATGCTTACTGATTGAATTCATGTTTTTATTAATTGTGCCACTAGATTACACCCCAGAATTGCAACATCTTTTATTCTTCGGTCTTTATACTCATTTTTACAATGTTCTCTGTAAGTTTTGAAAATAATAACTAATAGAGTTATTTTTCATCATGAAATTCTAATTATCTTAAGTAAATTAACATTAAGTGGGCTTCTTCATTTTTATTTTTTTATTTTTTTTGGGCTTCTTCATTTTTAGCTGTATTTGGATAATGAGAGCCTCCTAGCTATAGTTAATAATCTTTAAAATATAGTAACTAAGTCAAATAGTAGCGCCTATAAAATGCTAACCAGTTCTGCCCAAAAAAAAAAAAAAAAAAAAAATCAGTAGGCTACAATTTAATTGGGATTTTGGGTCAATGTTTTGTTTCTTTCAAACCTTGTTACACACATTTTTACCTTCACTTTAAAAAAAAAAAAAAATCCTTGGGGGAAAAAACTGAATAGACTATATCAAGTTCTGTTACTGAATAAGTTTCCATTTTGTGGACTGTTGAAAATTAAAATTAGTTTTTCAAATAGAATGTAGTTTTTTTATATGATACCTTTTAGAACAAAGCATATCTTAAATTCTTTAATTTCTTTTGCATTTTCATTGCTTATCCCAGTCTTTTTTTTTTTTTAATGATTTATTTGAGAGAGAAACACAGAGCAAGTGCATGAGAAAGAGCAAGTGAGAGAGAGAGCAAGCATGAGGGTGGAGGGCAGAGGGAGAGGTAGTGCTTGACTCCCCACTAAACAGGGAGCTCGACCCAGGCCTCAATCTCGGGACCCTGAGATCACTAAGCCAAAGGCTGATGCTTAACTGACTGAGCCCCCCAAGCACCCCTGCTTATCGCTATGTTTTAAATGTGAATGAAAAAGGTACCATTTTGTACCTTTTCCTTGAAGACTTAAAATTTGTCCAAATCTGTTTATTTTTTATATAAGAACTTTTTTAGGTAAGCATAGTATTCACATTTCAAATAAAACCTGTAGTTGCGGGGCGTCTGGGTGGCTCAGTGGGTGAGGGCCTCTGCCTTTGGCTTGGGTCATGATCCTGGGGTCCTGGGATCGAGCCCCGCAACAGGCTCTCTGCAGCGAGGAGCCTGCTTCCCCCTCTTTCTCTGCCTACTTGGGATCTCTGTCTGTCAAATAAATAAATCTTTTTTTTTTTTTTTAATGTAGTTGCTTTTGCTTTTATAAAGCTATTAAATGAGTTTACAACTTTACTTGAGGCTTCATGATTGAAGAATTCTTCCTAGATTTATTTGGCTACTTGAAAGCAAAATAAGTTTTAAACTGTAAGACTTTAGGGAGTGTATATATTTCTATAAGATTAATAATAGCTGGCAGTCATTTTCTTTTCTTTTCTTTTTTTTTTTTTTAAGGATTTTCTTTATTTATTTGAGAGAACGAGAGGGGAGAAGGTCAGAGGGAGAAGCAGACTCCATGTGGCGCTGGGAGCCTAATCAGGACTCGATCCTGAGATTCTGGGATCATGATCTGTGCAGAAGGCAGTTGTTTAACCAACTGAGCCACCCAGGCGCCCAGCCTGCAGTCATTTTTGAAACAGTACTAGCATGTTGAGTGTATTACTGAGAAAAACCTAGAATAGAACTGATGCTCTTTAAGAAAGAGGTGGTTCGTTCAGCTAGCTGGTGTACTGTACTAAACTGAATCTGGCAACTTCAGAATGTTTGGAGGCTAGAAGGATGAAAATCACTGACGGTGTTTTTATTTTATAGTGTGATCTTAAAAATGCAGTTTGCGCTCTTTTAATATTATCATTTCTAACTTTATTATTTTTTTAATAAGATTTATTTATTTATTTATTCATTCATTCATTTGACAGAGAGATAGCTCAAGTAGGCAGAGAGAGAGGGAGAAGCAGGTTCTCCACTGAGCAGAGAGCCTGATGGCAGGGCTTGATCCCAGGACCCTGGGATCATAACCTGAACCAAAGGCAGTCACTTAACTGACTGAGCCACCCAGGTGCCCACATTTCTAACTTTAAATGTAGATTGACAGTATGTCAGTGTGATCACCCTGCATTGTATCTTCCAGACACACTTTCATACATGGAGATACTTTTTGCATAAAAGCCCTTTCGGGGTTTACCTTAACAAATAATTTAGGCTCATGCTCTTCTTTTTCAGCCCTGATGCTCTGATGATGTCAGGGGCAGAGCAGAACCGTCAGGAGGGAGGCAGGGTTGACACAGTGTTCCAGCAGGAGGCTAGGTTGGAACACTGCATCAGGTAAGAGTAAAACTACACCCCTGCCTCCGTAAGGATACGGTCTGAAAGACTAACTTCTGTGGGTGGGCAGGAAGCTCTTTGTTGGAGTTTATAGGGAGCCAAGTTGAAGGAGGTGCAAGTTTATTTATGCACCTGATTCTTCTCCTCGGACTCATGAGAATTAGGATATTACCTTTCTAGAACATAAGTAATTTCCTCTTTTTCTACAACCATTTGTTGTTCTGTATATGAAGCAGGAAGGAAGCAATGTGTAATTTTGTGAATTTATTCCAGAAATAATTTTTGGATTTTCTAGGACAGTGAATTTTTGAACTTTTAGTCTTAGGACCCTTTCACATTCTTAAAAATTATCGTGGACCAGAAAGAGCCTCTGTTTACATGGATTAGCTATCAATAATTACCCTATATAAAAAAATAGTTACTGTATTAGAAATTAAAACTGATAAATTTCATCCTTTATTTTAAAATAATAATTGTAAGCCTTTTACGTATTGACAGATATTTTTAGGAAAATAACTGTATTCTCCAAAATTAAAAAGAAATCATTATAAAAAGGGTGATATTGTTTTACATCTTTGCAGTTCTCTTTAATATCTAGCTTAATAGAAGACAGCTAGATTCTCATACTTGTTTCTGCATTCAGTCTGTTAAATGCGTTACTTTGTTTGACATGTATCAGGAATTGGCAAACTATGGGCTGAGGACCAAATCCAGTCCCCTCTGTAGCCCACAAATGGAGTATTGGTAGTGTGTTGTTTTTAATCACCGGGGGAAAAACAATATTTTATGACACATGAAAATTCTATGAAATTCAAATTTTAGTTTCTGTAGATGTAACTTTACTGTAACACAAACCAGGCTCATTCCTCCCCGAATTATCGATGACTGCTTTTGCACTGCAGCAACTGAATAGTTGCAACAGAGACCATGTTCGTAGCCTGCAAAGCCTAAAATATTTACTGTCTGGCCCTCTGTAGAAAAAGGTTGGCATTTTCTGGTACGTGAAGGAAATGTGACCTCCATGGTAAAAGGGAGGACTGTTTTCAGATAAATTACAGATATTCTTTGGTATTACCCCCAAACTCAGCAGATGATAACTTCTTAAAGGTTGATTACACTGCAAAAGCTGAAATCACATTAATGAGTTGTTTTTACTATTACATTAAAATCCATACGTCTGTCTTACACTTTGAATACACTTTGAATGAATCTTTTACCGCATTGCATGATTTTGTAGCAAGTGCGTTGATTGTAAATTATCAGTTCATTGAATTATACAAATCTTTGAAACATTGGGATGTTTTATTATATCAAAAAAGCATGTTTGTTAGTTTAACCAATCTTCTCAAAGAAGGATTAGGAAGCTCTTGAGTATGGACATGGACACACATTTTCTAAAATTGTTATTTTTGCTGGAAGCTCAAACTTTGTCATTTCTAACAAGTACTGAAGACAGTTGGTTTCCTTGAAATGTCAAGCTCACTAAATTCATTTTTGAGAAAATGCCTGCCTAATACCCAAATCTGAATAATTATAGTTTATCAGCTGTTCTTTCAAGAAAAATGGTGTTCCATGAAAAAAGTAGCCTGTTCAGCTGACAGCTGAATCACACAAGTACCTTTCCTTGAGACAACCGTAATCCTTGATGCAAAGCAGAGTGCTTTATATGTATTTCCCCCTTTTGCCATACAAAGTACTAAGAAGATGTGTTTTCAGAGTTGAGGTTTAATAAAAATAATTTTTACTGTGATAGTTGTGAGCATTCTTCAGTGAAGTTGCCATTCATGTTTGTTTATTTTAACTAGAATGTGTGGGAGTAAAGAATATAATGACTAATATTTTGGTGCCACCACCTTGATTCTTGCTGATAAGCCAGCAGTTTTACCTACCATTGCTTTTGCATCCTCATTGTAGGTGCCAACACAGAAGAAAAGCATTATTATCATTACAAAAACCACTCTGACTTTTCAGGACACACACACAAAAGAGTGTTAGGGACACCCAGGAGTTCATGGACCACAGTTTGAGCACTGCTACTCTAGGAAAATAACACTTAGAATAACGATGATGTGTAATTATTTGGGTGAGTAGTATTTTACTCCTCACCCTTATGAGGCTGGACCCACTGCAACTTTGTACCCAGGGAATCAAAGAGATTTCCACAGTCTACCCCAAATTGTAACTGCCATGAGGTGGGGATGGGGTACAGTCTGATCCTAGATTCAGAAGTGAAAGACTGACAGGAAAAAGGTCTGGAATCCAAACTGCAGCCCCAGTTTGCCCTAAAGTGACATTTAAAGCTTAATTGATATAGTCTGACTTTAAGTAGGTTCTTTTGAAAATTAATCTTTCTGTGAAGGTAATACTATTTTAATTCTATTTTTCTTCATATGAATACCTGCTTTGGGGGCTCTCTACAAGACATTTCTTCACGTACCACCTTCATTTCACTTTTAGTTAACATAGTAAATTTATAGCCATTATCTTCCTTTTCTTAAGTTCCTTTCCACTGGTTATCATAGAAAAAAAAATCTATAATTGTCATTTACACTGAAAACCACAAGCTACTCCAATGAGGGATTTTCTGCTGCTATTTTTCATAAATAAGTTTTTCATTAGTCTTTCTCTAAGAGGTTTGAGTCTTCATTGACTGTTATCGGAAGTGTTGGTTTTGTACCACTCTGACGCATTTATTGAGAAAGGGATAGAATTAAGGAAAAAAAAGCAATTATTCTTGATCTTAGAAAAAAAAATTTATCAAGATATGATATCTTTCTGTAAATTAGAACTCTCAGTTTGATAGGAAAACAAAAATTTTTCAAGATATGATGCTGTTCTGTAAATTAGAACTCTCAGTTTGATGGGACTATAAAGAAGTCATTTCAGGATAAGTAGATGGGGAAAGTATTTTGAGATAGATATGTAACACAAATAGGGCAAAGAAATTTTGAGAACTTTTTCAAACAATAGATAGTTTTTGTTTTAGGAAAATAACAGTAAAGAAGAATGAATTTAAAATGAAAGAGAACCTGAAAGGAACTCAGATAAATACTTGAGTGCATAGTATGTATTAGGTCCTAGTATGTGTTAAGTACTAAAATGTAAAGAATTTACTAAAGGTAAAAACCTTTACACTGCGAAATTATTATTATATGGCTCTCTGTTTAGGAATTTAAAGTACAGTGCTAACATTTAATGGCAAATGTCTTTTTCTGTTGGAGAAACTCAGGTGCTGTTTTATTCATCTTGCTCATGGTCAAACAGTGGGATAGTAATAGTTTTAGTACCTTATTTTTTATACAAGTTCTCAGCAGATTAGGTATTCACCAGTAATTTGGCAATTTATGTGATTTCCAGACTGGGATTGTAAAATTTGGGAAGATTGGATTCAGAATTCAGTTGCCATTGAAATTCCTTCTGTTTGTACATTGTAATGTAATTGTAGTGATAAAAGTTGGCTCATTCACTTTGCTCTTTGCCCACGCCTGGGAGTCTTTCTTTCCTTTTGCTGTCTTGCCAATAGATGCTGCTTTTTGGTAACAGGAGATTTGTAGAGAAAATGTGAGTGAATTAGTTATAAATCAGCAGTTCCCAAATTATATTCCAAGGGAATATGGAGGGATTTCATTTGATAAAAATGGTCTGGGTTTGGGAAAAACCTGATTTAAATAAAATTTATTTATTCGCTGTAGGACATTACAAGTCTTTGATATACAGATATGCATGGGGGGAAGGTCCATCAGGAAATTGGAATATCCCCATATTTATTTGAACAGAAAGCCTAATTTTTTAAAGCACCTTAATGATTAATATTCCATGAAATACACTTTGGGAACTGTTATAAGATTATTGGAAAATGATTCAAAGCATGTGCCCTATTGAGTTATTGTTATGTATAACACTTTTTTTTTTTTTTCTATTTATGCCTAACTGTATTTTATTTTCATGGAAAGCTATGGTTTCAAGTAGAGAATAAGTATTACATGACTGATTGTTAAAATGTTTATTTGGGGAACATAAGGAAAGGGAAGTTAGACTATAAATTACTACTCGTGAAAATCTTCTGTTAGGATTTCTTTTATAAGTACATATTCCTAAACTAAAATATATTGTTTATAGAAAATTTCTCTATTTTTCAATTGCAGATGTTGGGGATCAGCCAGGTGAGGTAGGTTATTCAGGCTCTCCTGCAGAAGCACCTCCAAGCAAGTCTCCATCAATGCCGTCACTAAACCAGACTTGGCCTGAGTTGAATCAGAGCAGTGAGGTTAGCAGAGCTTCCCTTTTCTTTTACTAACTTAAACTGTTTTAAGGTAAGAAGTTCCAGACAGAGTAATTTCAGCATATAGCTCTTTTGGTGTGCATGCACAATTGAGAGAACATACCCAGTTATGACTGTAATAAATGTTTATAATTACGTGACTGAGGTTTTCAAAGTACTTTTTCATAATGAATACTATCGTTTGGTTTCCACCACTCATTACTGCTAAAACCTTGTGATGGGGCAGACGCATGAAGTCAACAAAGGGGTAGATATCTTGACCAAAATATCTCATAGCCAGTGAGGGACTAGAGGTAAGGTTTAAATACAGATCCTTTGACATTCAGTCAGCTGTGGCGCCCACCGTATCACACTGGCTTCTCATTCCTGTAGCAAAGTATGTGATAATTAATATATTTGGAATCTTAGCTTTTGAAGTGGTATGTGAGAAGTTGCTAATCCAGCTTTCCACGTGAAAAATGCACTTACTACAACCCAGGCTATTTATAATAATTCAGTTCTATGCAGTACAAAATGGAAATGATTTCACTGTTAAATGCAGTGGTTAAAGAAAGTCCTCTAAGATGAGGCATAGCATGCAAAATGGAATTGCTCCCTTATTACTTTGGAATTCCTTTATAGAAAACAATAGAAGTAGGGCCCCTCTGATTAGAAAGAGATTGTCTGAGGCCCCCAGGCTGTTGAAAACCACTGTTCCTGGCTGTTGGGGCAGTTTTCTTTGTGAACAAGTTAATTATTTCTTTATAGTTTTTGATATCACCATTATAGTGCTACAAATCTAAAAGTTTGTTGACTTTCAAGAAAAAGAGTCTAAGCTTTCTATACTTTCCATGTATTTTAAAGGCTGAAAAGCACTGGATTAAAGTGACACTAGTTAATTTTGGGCAGTTGAAAAGCAGAGAAGTAACCGGCCAGTTTAAAATACTTAACTGCTGCTTTAGGACATGATCACAGATACTGGTGTCAGACATTATAACACATGTATCATAAAACAGCCGTTTAAGTATTTTTTTTTTTTTGTAGAGGGAGGAGTTAAGCCTTAGAAGAATGTAGTAGTACTGAGGCTTTATAGAGAGTAGGATCAATTTTCTTGAGATCACTAATTTTTGCTGTATTTATTCATTTGTCATTTTTTAAAAGTACTATCAGATTAAAAATGTTTATATTCCCTTGGTACCAGTTCATAAATAAAAGCAACTCTCTAAGAAGCAACTCAATTCTAAAGCCCATCTTCATTCTAGGTAAAATTGTGATGTGATTGTTCAAGCCTAGGAATGGAGTCCCTTCCAGATTCTGATTCCAGTAGTTGCATTTTCCCTTAAATATTCCTAGCAAGTTTCATTTTGTAGTATTTGCTAAAAAGATCATGAATGTCATTATTTTTTTTTACTACATGTGGAAAACCAGAATGTTAATAAAACTAACATTAATTTTGAATCCTTCCAACAATAATACTTATAAAAGATACCTACTTACAATATGGAATTTAAATTATCTGTTTTAACTTTCTACCACAAAGTACTAATACTCTTTCAGCAAATACTTACTCAGCACCTGTGAATCTGAAGGAGGCACTGGGTAACACTAATAATAATCCCTAACATCTCTGGAGCACTTCTGATGTACCAGCTCTGCTCAGAAAGCTCTCTACATGTATTAACTTCTACATCCGCACGACGGTCTATGATCTGGGCATTATTAGTCTCATGTTACAGATGGGAAAACTGACATACAGATTAAATAACTTGCCTAAGGTCATACAGCATAACTAGGATTCCAGTAGTCTGGTTGTAGAGCCTGTGTTCTGAGCCCTTATACTAAAGTTACAAAGATCAGGGTGTCTGTGCTCTCCAGGAAATTTACATACAGTCTTACAAAACCAAGTAACACTTTGTGTTACCAAATAGGATAGGTGGTGCCTTTTCTTGGGCAAAAGTCTTCTACATCTAAATTTTTCTTCACAATTAGAGAATTAGGATTTTTAAAATTCCTTTACTACCCCTGCAACAATAATTACTGAGGAAACTACACTAACATCATGATAAAAGTGAGTTATTGTGGGCTTTCTTTAAGAATCACTTTGAATGCATCAGGATTAGGTTGTTGAAAATTTTATCTATTTTTGTAAATAATTTTCAGCAACACATTTGCTAATACTTAATTTCTACATGTCTTCTCAAATTGAATATCACTATTTTAAATAGTAAGTCGAACTTTGAAGCATAAAAATGTATACTTTTCCATACTGAATTATAGAAAGGATTTTGATTACTAGAGTAGGTGTGTCTGTGTGTAAACATTTGTATGTATATATTGTATATGTGTAGATGTTTTTCCTTCTTTAGAGGATAACTGATAATTCTTAAGCAAATTCTAATGATAATTTTCATGCAGTCTCAATATAAAAATCTTATGCTATTTTATTACTGAGATCTTCAAAACAAATGGAACTTACTAAAATTAATATTGACTTATCACTCCACCTGTTTTAAGAGGTATGCTATTTGTGTGTGTACCTCTTTTAGAGGGTTAATATTTCATATCAAAATCCATCTTTTCTATGTAACACATACTCCGATGCTTGATTTGCTCTCATTGTGGCCGCATTCTGATTTTTCTGGCATGGGGTGGGGATGGCACCCGACTGGCAGCTCTGTCTTGTGGTCCAGCATGGCCCTGTGCGCAGTGCTTATGGCAGGGGCTGACTTGCTGCAGGTTGGCATAAGCTCAAACATAGATTAATTCCAAAAATCATTTTATCTCTATTATATTTTATTAAATATCTAGACACATGTATAAAATATGTGCACGTCCATAATAGAATCATCTTTCAGGGGTCGCACTGGCAAGTCACACTGACTTGCTTTGTTTTGACCAAAACTTTGGTACGCAGGATTCATTAGCGTCACCAAATTGATCCATTAACATTAGAACTTTGAAAGAAGGATTTGAAGTAATTCTTTCTCTAGTCAAGACAAACCCCTTTACATTTTTACTTTGTTGCCATTTATACCACCTAGACTCTGTTCCTATATTATGTTTTGAGTTTTAACTCTGTGAGACTTGGAATCTCTTCCATTGAGATTGTGATAAATTGTTACTAGACATTTGATGTGAAGCTGCTCTCCTTACATTATAAGATGACCCAGCATAGATAAGAATAAAATGTTTATGGAAAAATAGAAATTACAGAATTTTGTTAGGCCTCTGAAATACAACTTGCAGTGCAACCTCTGAATTACTTTGCTAAATCTTCTCCAATGATCTTTTACTCCATCTTTCTCATCATGCTGACTTGTCTCTCCTCTGTCTGTTCAGCAGTGGGAGACATTTAGTGAACGCTCTTCAAGCTCACAAACTCTGACCCAATTTGATTCTAACATTGCACCAGCTGATCCTGTAAGTCAATCACTTAGCTTGCTTGTTTGAAATTAATTTTATTAACCCAAATTTCCATTCATTATGGTTTTTAGCTGATATGCATGATTGAGTGGAGTGCTTAGAGTGAAATGGTGGCAGGCTTTCAATTTTTATGTGCTTAATAGTGGAAAGATTTTTTTTAATCACGTTTTTTGTATTTTCTAGTTATTTTGATGAGAGAAAACTGTGTGTTTTTAAAACCTAGTATATGTGTCTAAGGAAGCATTTTGTGAAAATTGACTTAGCTGACCTTGTTTTCATTTGCCAGTTAAGTGTATGTTCTAGTAAACATATACTGTGTATCTCAGTGTAGTGACCCTTAGTAAACACTATTTTATTTGTATGCTTACACATCATGTAATATGTACTTTGTATGTAAATATGCAATGTCATCTTTCATTTTAACAGTCCAGTTAGAATGGCTTTGACTTAACTAGTATGTTGAGTTCTGTTAAAGAGAATCAAGTTCAGCTAAAAAAATACAGAGTTGTTGGTCACAGATTCCCATTGTGCAAGGGAGCCTCTGTCTTGTCTTCCTGTGGCTCACTGTGTTGCTTTGAAAATGCTACAAAGTTCACATCCTGATTTAAAGAATAAATTCTGTCCGCACAGAATTAATTTCATATAGACTTACCTGTCCCTCAGATTATTTGAAATCTTTAAAACCTTAGCTGTTAATCATTCTTCTCACTCTTCACTCCTCCTTTTCCTTTTATTTTTATTTTTTTCTCTTAAAGAGGGGAGACATACTAATTAGTCACCTTTCGAAAGAAAAGAGGAAGTAGGAAGGAAAGAAGAGAGTAAGGATAGGATTTTTTTTTTTTTTTTTAGTGAGTTGAGTGAAAAGATACAGAGAAAGGGACATCTTTTGAGATGTTTCTGATCAAAGGGCCATTAATTTTGAATCAAATATAGTAACGCCTTATTTGATGTGGATTTGGGAGAAATGGCATGTAAAGATAGTTCATCTTCAATAGTTTAAATTAACGGATCTTATCTTTGCTTTATAATTTTAAAGAGTTAAGTCTGAAATAGGATGCTGTTATAGTGATTTCAAACAGATTAAGTATGGAAGTGTTTTAAGTATCTATTTCATAGTTTATTTATTAATATGTAGATCATCTGTGCCCTTTGCTTTTCTCATTGCTATTTTGAGGGCATTAATGTTTGGTTTCAACCTGAAACTTAAGGAGGAATAAAAAAGCAAAACATGATTTCTGCTTCTTATTAGCTGTTTTAATTAAGGTCTCTTGGGAAGTGACAGGGGTTATAAACTAAAAGAAAGTTTACCTTTGCTCTAAGGTTTATTTCTCCATATTATTCTTATCTCACACTTACATAGTCAAGTTAACTTTATTTAAAATACTTAATAAAAGTGCTTTATTGGAAAGGCAAGTTTAAAGTAGGAATACAGAACTGTTCTGTTTTATTCTCCAACCCTTAAGAGATGGTGAAAATAAACATTGATTGTATTATGATTTTTTTTGGTCAGGCCAGGAAAGAATAATATATATAAAAACCTAGAACTCAGAGACAGAATAAACTGATTTGTAACTGGCAGGAAGTGCCAGGAAATATTTGACTTCATCATAGTGATGTTCTTGTAACCTCTTAGAAAAAATATCCAAATTTGTGAATTCTAGCTCTAGTGTTTAAAGTTATGTGACTCAGTACTTTCTTTTGTCATCTGTAGTGTGGCAGGAGGCTGTAGAAAATTAAAAATGGTGAATTACTATTTTATTTTATTTATTTTTTAAAAAGATATTATTTATTTATTTGACACACAGAGATCACAAGTAGGCAGAGAGACCGGCAGAGAGAGAGGAAGGGAAGCAGGCTCCCTGCTGAGCAGAGAGCCTGATGTGGGACTCGATCCCAGGACCCTGGGATCATAACCTGAGTCGAAGGCAGAGGCTTTAACCCACTGAGCCCCAAGTGCCCCGGTTAATTGCTATTTTAAACCTGAATTTAGATCTCTAAACTTGATAAAGTTGGCAGTCTTAAATATTTATAATCTGGTACCTAGAAATATCTTTTTTCTTTTATGGTGATAAATCTTAACGTTGTTCCCCAACTAGTGATATTACTTTAAACTTGCCATTAGGAGAATGCTTGCTCTCATTGAGGATCTAAGTTCTTATCCTTCATTTGATACTTACCTGGCAAAGTGCCTTCTACAGAACACAGCCTATACCCATAATCCCAAATGATCCTTTGCAAGTCTTCTGTAAATAATTGTGAGTAAATACTGTCCATACAGATTAGAAGAGAATCACCTAAAGAAAAATGCCACAGCAGTTGTAATATGAATTTACATACCTTACAGTGTTAAAATATGTAATGGAATATTTTTAAAAAGCTATAATTTGGTAATTAGCCATTTGCTCAGTTAAGTGGAAGTCTATGAAAAGCCCCACACTTCTCTGTAGCACTTAGAGACATCTGTATCACACAGTGCAGGGATCTCACATACAAACGGAAATGGATAATTATTAGGCTCCCAGAATTGTAGTGAAATTAAGCTTCTGATACCTCATTTCTAGAAACTTGATTGCTTTTGTTGAACTGCTTATCATTAATAGCCTCTGGTAGAATCTGCTTCTGCTGCTAAATTCTATACTGATAAGAAGTGTAATGCACTAGTCTTTGCTATGATTTATGCCTGATCTTGAGTGCTATAGAACTGAGTAATTCAGGGTATAAAAAGGAAGTTCATTTGATTACTGATTATGGCCAGCTAACTCACCTGGTTTCGTAGAGCCCTCTTCTGGGTGCTTATGATATTCTCTAGGAGTATAAAATGTCAAAAAAAATCCACTCTTAAGTAAACCACAGCTTAATCATGATAAGTTGGTGGTTATAATATAGCTCATTTTGATAATTATATATGGCTGTGAACAAAGTTGTTCAGCCACAGAGAACTATGGGCTCACTTAGCCCAGTGTATTTGGGAAAGTTTTCACAAAAGAGGTTAATGTTTGTATGCTGAGTTTTGAAAGAAGCTATGAATTGACAGAAGTGGACAGTGCATTACAAGCAGAGAGAATATCACAGGCAGGATCTGTTGAGTGTGCTGGAAGTATAGAGGAAACATGTTGATGGGGGGATGACAGGGCTAAGTGTGGTTGAAACCAGACTGGAAAGATCTTTGTGTGATAGACTGACGATGTGAACTTAGTCTCATAGACATGAGGAGCCTGCCAGGAGTACCATGACAAGAGGGGGATGAGAAAGAGGCAGTTGGGGAAGATCACTCAGGCAACAATGCAAAGTGTCAAGAGAGAACAAGAGAATGAGTGACACAGAAATGAGAAGTAGAGAGGCTGGACTTGGACAAGATAATGGGATTTAAGGCAAAGAGAAAATACAATAGATGAGCATAATGCATTCAGTAAAGTATACATAAAATCAGCTGCCCAAATATATGACATAAATGTGCCATGAGTGATTAGGAATGGGTTTCCTAAAGTTGATGAGGTGATTTGAATAGGTAGAAGAAACTGGGCAGAGCCTGCTAGTCAGTCTTTATACTTTTTTCTCTATTTTTAAATTAGAGGATGCTAATTTGAAGCATTTGATGGCTCGGGACACAGAAGCATATGGGCATTCATGGTTTTTCATTTGAATGTCGAAGCGCTTAGGGTCAAAGCTCTCTATCCTGCAAATCACAATCACAGACAGAGTTTCTGATACATATGCTAGCTGGAGGTTAGGCCTGTCATCTGTGAAGAGCCCGGCAAGGAATTGCCGTGTCCTGCTGGCAGCCAGACCTGCTGGACTAGAACTGTCGCAGGCTCACAACAGCCAGTGGTAGCATGGCTGAAGTATGTGATAAGAATTCATGTGCACAGAAACATGCAGATTATTTGGAGGATGGCTGGAACAGTTACATTTTTCTTTTCTTTGAGTCATTATCATGCCTTCCATGTATTGTACTGGAAATATATGAATAGGTTACTTTATAGTTCCAACTGTTAAAAGTTTTATATATCTGATTTTATACACCCAGAGAACATATATTAGATGAATATGGCTAATTAAAACATCTACTAAATTTTTTTTGCATGTTTTTTCCTAGCTTGTTTGGGTTTTGGAATAAGAATTTATTGACTCATGAATTATCATTTCTTTCTCCTTTGATCTTGCCTTATAAGGCTAAATTCTGATTCTTATGGCATTTATTTCTGCCACTAAAATTGTGAGTTAAGAAAGTAGTAGTTATTCCTAAAGCTGTTTTTTTTAATAACCATAACTACAACAAAGAAAATCTTAAGTGTATTGTTAAAAATATTTTCCTGAGAATAACTCATTATTTTGTGAGAAATCTAAACTTTTATCCAGCTATAATATTCATCTTTCTAACTATAATATTAATCTTTCTAATTTTAGAGTTGTAAGGGAAATGTCAGAGCTCTGTCCACAATCTTGCTGGTGTAGGGGCAGAAAATTACTGTGAATGGATCTATCAGTATAATTGCAACAAAGAATTTGTTATAAATTGATATTAAATGTAGAGATTATGACAGTAAGCCAGGGAGACCTGTCAAATTGGCGACAGTATGCTAGAATGGAACTTCCTCTAGCAGAAGCTTTGGGTTACCTGGTACTTTCAACCAAAAATGGTGTCTGACTTAAACTGAAAAGTCATTATCCTTCACACTGAGTCATAAACATAACTCATAGCTAGATACTCAGAATTTAAGGATCTCAAGTTCTGTCCTTAGCTGCAGCATATACAAAATATGAACTGACACCTCACAGAAGGAGCTGAGCCCCCTTACCAGTACTGGTCTCTTGCTGTTAAGGCAAATGCTCCATCCTATTCTGGTTCTTCCCCGGTGGGTCTCAGTTCCCAGGACCAGGCCTGCATATGGCCCCAGGAGCACCTTTCTCATTTTGTTCTCTTTCTGAGAGGCTTATATCTTCGTCCTCTCTTCTTACTTTGCTGTTTGCATTCTTTTCAAAAATCTCTACTACCAGTTTCCTTAATCCACTAACTAGACTTGCCACTCACGAAGTTAAGGAATATCAGATATATTTCAGTCATGAAAAGGTTTAAGAAAAATACTGGAATGTTAAAGAGGAGGATTTACTTATGCCCCTTTAAAAATGGATGCCAGGGGCGCCTGGGTGGCTCAGTGGATTAAGCCACTGCCTTCAGCTCAGGTCATGATCCCAGGGTCCTGGGATCAAGCCCCGCATCGGGCTCTCTGCTCTTCGGGAAGCCTGCTTCCTCCTCTCTCTCTGCCTGCCTCTCACCAACTTGTGATCTCTGTCTGTCAAATAAATAAATTAAATAAATCTTTAAAAATGGATGCCATTGTGGAAATTTTAAATAGCCCTGTAGGACTAATCTGTAGAAACTGTGTATCATGCTGACTTACAATATACCAAGCACTATTACCTTTGTTTTATATGGGGAAAAAATGAATGTCAAATTTTTTTCAGCAGTTTAGGGGAAAAAAAGTTCAGTCTGTTAGTCTTTGGGTTCTCATGAAATAGTTTGCTTTAACCTCAAAGGTTCAGATTTATATAATATCATGAGATCATCTTACACTTTGCCTTTGAATATTGTCTTCAACCTTAGGTAGTTTTATAGATCTTATTTTTTTCACTTAAATCTTTAACCACTCAAAAGTTAAAATGCACTTTTTATAAAAGAAGTCAGATTATTAGGCACACATAATGAACTTGATTTTTCACATGTAATTCTAAAACTTATAATTAAAAAATTTATTTTCATGCTTGCCTTAGCATAAATAAAAAAGTCTACTTAAAGTGTTGTTAGTTTTGATTATTTCGTGGTATCAGCTTGGCATTTTTAATGCAAAGTCTGTATTTCCTCCCATCTGTCTTTAGGATACTGCTATTGTTCATCCAGTTCCCATTCGTATGACTCCAAGCAAAATCCACATGCAGGAAATGGAACTGAAAAGAACTGGCAGTGGTAAGGAAGCTGTTGCTGGATTATAGTTTAGACTAGCATCTAACTGAAATACACAAATAATTATTCTTTGAGGGCTCGAATTTCTTACATCATTTTTTTTATTTTTTTAATGGTACTTTCTGGAAGTATACATATATATGTATGCTTGTATATGTTGTTCAGTTAATATGACAGTTGCAAAAAGGAAACTGTTGAGGGGTTCCTGAATGGTTCAGTCATTTGGGCACCTGACTATTGATTTTGGCTCAGGTCATGATTGTGGGATCTTGGGATCCAGCCCTGTGTTAACCTCCAAGCTCAGCAGGGAGTCTGCATGAGGATTCTCTCTCTCTCTCTGTCTTCCCCCCACCCCCTCTGTCACTTCTCCAGCACACTTTATCTTCTCACTCAAATAAATCTTTTAAAAATTTTTAAGAAAAGGGAAACTGTTGAATTTATGTTATAAAGTTTAAAAAGTAAGAACACTTGGAAATGTGACTTTTCTAATACCCTGTGGCTTGTATTTTTTTAAAGATTTTATTTAGTTATTTTAGAGTACATGTAAGTGGGGGCAGGGTTGGGGAGGAGAAATGGGAGGGGCAGAAGGAAAGAGAGAGGGGATCTTAAAGAGTCTCCATGCAGAACACAGGACTCCCGTCACAGATCAGGACCTGAGCTGAAATCAAGAGTCGGTCACTTAACTGGCTGAGCCACCCATGTGCCCCAACCCTGTGGGTTCTTATGATGACTGCTATGAACTTAGATTTAAAGTACGTTCAGATTTTAACTGAGAAGGTATATGTTAAAATAAATTTTGGCTTTGACATTGTTTTGCTTAAACTCTTGAAGTTTCTCCTCATTTTAGATTAAATGCTTTAGTTAGAGGTATATTTATTTTCTCAAAAGTATATTTATTGGGGCGCCTGGGTGGCTCAGTGGGTTAAAACCTCTGCCTTTGGCTCAGGCCATGATCCCAGGGTCCTGGGATCGAGCCCCGCATAGGGCTTTCTGCTCAGCGGGGAGCCTGCTTTCTCCTCTCTCTCTCTGCCTGCCTCTCTGCCCACTTGTGATTTCTGTCTGTCAAATAAATAAATTAAAATCTTAAAAAAAAAAGTATATTTATTTTCTCTGTAAGTCAGCATCATAAATTACTTAATTTTACAACCATTTGTGTGGTGTTTTAAGCAATTACTCTGAAGGGAAAAATTAACAGAATATGAACATGTAAATTGACTTTTTTGTTATGCCTTATCTTCTGTTATGACAGAAAACAAAATTCTATATGAAAAAGCTTATATTTTTATTGAAAATGCTATTTTGTGTTGTATCTCCTGAGGTTTATCTGCTACTTCTTTGGAATATATAAATGAAGCCTTATACTCTGAAGTTTACGAATTTATTAATTCAGTTCTTGTACTTCTACCTATTAATTTTCTATTAGATCATACTAATCCCACTAGCCCATTACTTGTGAAACCATCTGACCTGTCTGAGGAAAGTAAGATAAATTCATCGGTGAAATTTGCTTCTGGAAATACTGTAGGTAAGCAGAAAAATAGTATTACAGTTTCCATTTGAAGTTGATTAAGTCTGGACTTAGAATCTGAATAATTCAAATGTATAGCTATTTCATATTACCTTTACTGAGTAAAGTGGAGATGAGTCAACCCTTTTAAATACCCTACCCTCTGTATGAGTAAATGGTTACTTATTGCCTGCTGGACCTGCTTCTGTTTGTCATCCGTCTTGGTTAACCACATTTAGTCCATGGACTCTTTCCCCCTCACTCCTTTGTCTCACAGGAAATTGTGTGTACATGCATTTATTCAGCATATGTTAAAAGAATAGCATATGGCAGGCTCTGTTCTAGACACTTGAGATTTAGCAGTTAAAACAGAAGGAAAATCTTTGCCTTTGTGGAGCTTCCATTCTGTAAGGGATGGAAGAGAAAAAAAAATCTTTACTCCTGTCTTAGGAGATAAATACACTTGATAAGAATAAAAGCTGGGAAAAGGAAGAGGGAGTGACATTTTAAATAAGGTGGTCAAAGAAGACCTTACCAAAAGAAGACATTTGGGTTAAAACTTGAAGGAGATGAGGGACTCGGCTATGAATATCTGAAGGAAGACGTTTCAGGCATAGGAAACAGCACATTTGAAGCCCTGCTTAGACAACTGCCTTCTGCTGGGATCAACAGGCAAACACCTGGAATATAATCAGTTAGCATCTGGGACCACCTGGGTGGCTCAGTCGTTAAGTGTCTGCCTTTGACTCAGGTCATGATCCCAGGGTCCTAGGATTAGAAGCCTCCTTCCCCCTCTTCCACTCCCCCTGCTCTCTTGCTGTCTCTATCAAATAAATAAAATCTTTAACAACAACAAAAAAAGAATCAACATATTTGGCTGGCAGAAGTAGCAAGTGGTAGAGGAATAATCGGGAGCAGTGTAAGAGTGGCTTTTACTGAATGAGACAAAAAGCCATTAGAAGATTTTGAATGGAGATGTGCTCTGCTCTGACCTTCCTTTTTTAATGAGGATCACTATGCTGTATTGGTAACAGGCCACAAGAAAGCAAGAATCAAAACAGGAAAGGCGATTTAAAAAACAATAAGAATAATACAGGCAAGAGAAGAGGACGGCTTGGCTTATGGTGGTAGGAGTAGAAATGCTGAGAAGTGGTCAGATTCTGGCTGTATTTTGTAAGAAAAGAGCATAGGATTTGTTTACCTGTGTGATACAGGATGGGGCTGGGAGGTCATGGGCAATTCAGGGAATTTTGATCTGAGCCACTGGGAATTGAAGAAAGCTGTGATAACAGTAGGTTTGTTGGGGGGATAAACAGAAGTTGAGTTTTGGACATCTCAAGTTTGAGATGCCTCTTGGTACATCCACATGGAAATATGTTAATTTTAGCATCCTTTCTGTACCAATTAAACAATTCAGTTATTTGCTAAGAAAAAGGAAAGGGACACATTCTGAAGTAAAACTGAACCAAATAACCAGTCTCTTCAGTTTGTAATCCTTGAAATAGCAGTGTTCCTTTACATTTTCCCTGATTTTCTATTTTAAAATTTGTCATTGCGTCACAGCCATTAGTCTGCCTCTTGGACTTTGCTCCTTCATAAGATTTTGAGGATTTGGAAAAGATATTTTCTGAGGTGAAAAATGGGAAATATCTGGTTTATCTCATAAATTTTATTATTGTCTAAGCAATTTTTTATTCCTATATTAACTTTCCTAGATTATAACTTAAATATGTCATGTTTAACATGATTTGTATGTAATTTTTTACATTTAATAACACTCAGGTGAACTGTTAACCTATTAGCCAGTCTTTAAATATCTTTGATTTGAAATAATAATTATTATATTTGTTTACAGTATATAGGGTAAGAAGTGAATAAAAAATTGTTATTAAATAGGATATATTCCATTTATTAGCAGATGGGTACAGTAGTTCAGACTCTTTTACTTCGGACCCAGAACAGATTGGAAACAATGTAACTCATCAAAGGTCAGTATTTCTGTCAATAAAAAGCATATTAAAATATCTCGTTACATTTTAATATTAAGAATTCTTTTAGAGCCAAGTATGAATTATTTTCCTCTATTCTTCAGTTCTCTGAAGGCTATTAAGTTACCTGTTGATTTAAGTAGAAGGAAAATAATTTTGATTCTTTTTCAACTTTAATAGGAAAGCAAGAAGAGCCCTTATTGTTCCCATGGTATCCTCTGGAAGGCCTAAAAAGAGTTATAGTTAGGATTAGCAGTTTAATATAGTCCTTTTTGTAAGTCAGCAGTTGAGAGTCTGTTTAAGTAACAAATGTACAGATTTCCTTGTATAGCCTTATGGCAAATGCCACAGAATTCTGTATTTTAAGATGTCATCTAGAAGCACGCACCTAGTGTTGGGCTCCCTACCTACCCTGGAGATCTGCGTTATATATAACTTCTCAGGCATAAATAAAAAAGGTATGAAATAGGATGAAGGTGGCAAGGGATTTGTTTACAAGGGCTTAAGCATCCGCTAAAAATTGTGTGCAGGACAGAAGCATCTTTTCCCCCTCATCTTTATACATACTAAGTATCCTTTTGCCACATTCTTGGAGAATATAAAGAGAGACTAGTAGTATAGCATCTTGGAAGAAGTTCCAGATTCAGACTGCTTCTTTGTATAATTACTTCTCTTCAGTCATCTTGGATTTTATTTTCCTTTTTATCCCTGTAAGTGAGGATCAGATTCCCAGAGTCCATGTGACTCTTTTTATAATACAGAAGACTTTGGTGGCAAACATGTGAATCTCTAGGGCGGGTCCAGAATGAGCACAGCCACCATTATAATGAGACTGCCTGTGGGGACACAGAAATGGGCAACTCACGTAGTTGAGCCAGATTCTATTTCCACTTACCAAACTTCAGACTTTATATAAGGTGAAAGCTAACCATGTCTGAAAGTAAAGTTTCCCTTTTGTGATAATGGTTTTTCAAACTAATACTATCTTTAATTGAATGGGAAAATGTTACTAGGTTTGTGTCTATGGAGTTTATCATGTTTAATAATGAACTTCCTTTTCAAATTTTTTGAAATTTGAAAAAATACATAATTATGCTTCATAAAAAGATTATTTGCTACCTTGAATAATTACTTATTTAATGTATATCAAACAATCTTGTCCTTATTCACTGTAATACTTACATGCCACTTGAGAAAATTGTCACATCAGTAAGATCTTTTAACTGTTTAGCCAAGTTTGAAAGCTTAAAAAGAAAAAAGCTCCACTACCTATAGCATGACCAGTTGTAATGGGATGACTTTTATAGGTCTCATTCAGGAACGTCGCCTGATAATACTGCACCACCACCTCCCCCTCCAAGGCCACAGCCTTCTCATTCCAGATCATCCTCTTTAGATATGAATCGGACCTTTGCAGTCACCACAGGTAAGGGTTAGAGAACCATAATAATCTATTATTTGACTTTAAAGTTTGTTAAAGAGCACATTTTATTTTATATTCTCTTACTGTGTCTTATTTTTTAATTATCTGAAGAGAAATTTTGAGCTTAAAAGGTGTCAGATGAGAGGAAATTTTTTTCCCTTAATGTGTTTGAGTTTTCATGATAAAGACAGGAACCTCTGAGAGGTGCTGCAAGAGATTTTAAAACAAGCATGTGGAGAGATCAAGAAGAGAAAACTGATAGGTTCAGTTGGCTGACAAAGGAGAGAAAAGTCTCATAACTTATTCCAAGGTTTTAATTTTTATATAACTGGTTTTATTGTTATTAATAAATCTTGATCAGTATAGAAAAGTTAGGAGCAGAGGGTGATGGTGTTCTGTTTTTGGATGTTATGGTTTTGGAATGATGAGGAAAAGAGGGTATAATAGAAGGCCATTGGGTCTGTGGGCTAAGAAAGATTATATTATTTGAGAATCATTTACATAGAAATGATTGAGTGAAGTATTAAATGTAAAGAGAAAATTTGGAAGTCTGCATATTTTATAGCTGAAGAACATTCAGAAATAGAAGAAAGCCAAGAATGGTTAATATTATGGAAACAAGCTTATCAAGAATGCCTTGTGCAATAGAACGAGAGAGATGTGGTCTGAGATAGAGAGCCTGGTGGCTCAGTCAGTTCAGCGTCCAACTCTTGATTTCACCTCAGGTCTTGATCTCAGGATCATATGTTCAGGCACCACATTGGGCTACACACAAAACAACTCCCTAAAAAAAAAGAAAGAAATATATGAGGTCTGAGAAAAGGCCATTAGTCTTGGTCATTAGGTCATACCTAGATAGTTTTACAGGATACCAAATGCCTCCTGATACTTACCAGGCATTCTTAGCAGTCTTTATCATTTGATCACATTCACTCCACCTATTTGTTCTACTAGCAGAGTATGTATTTACTAAAAAGACAACCTGTGTATTTACTTAGGACAACAACAGGCTGGAGTTGTTGCCCATCCTCCTGCAGTGCCTCCAAGACCACAGCCCTCACAGGTAATTCTCCAGTGTATTCATTACTGACCAATTACATTTGTTAGAGTTTGCTTCTACTCTAGAATTATTTTGAAGATTAGGAATTACCTAATTGTCATTCTTAATGAACATTTTATTCAGGGAAGCTAAGTCTTATTTTGGAAGTCAAGAATAATGATTAGATAGAAACTTTAAAAGTGGACCAAATGCTAATGTCTTGCTAATGGAAGGTTTAGTGGAGAGAACAGTGGGTTGGGAGATAGGAGATGTCCCTGTCTATATGTCCCTATGTAGACCCAGGACATGTCCTGGGCCTAGCAGAGGCTCCATGACCTCACTGCAACTTCCTTCCGGATGTTACTCCGTCCATAAAGGAACTGTAAGTTGGCCACTTCATCCCTGCCAGGTTGAAATTGTTTCCATCTAGTAGGTTCTAAGACAGATTCTGGATTATAGCTGATAGTTTTTTATTTGACTGACTGGCCAACTGCCTTTTACATGAATGAATTTGTTTGATTTTTCTGAATTAGATTCCTACAATGAAGTTGATTATTTGAAGTTAAAAAGATGGTTTCTTAATCATCAAAGATACTGAAGTTTGAATATTTTGTTTATCTAAACTCTCAGCAAGAATACTTGTCTTGGGTTGAACTGTGAAACCCAGTGAGTTGGTCACTTGACTCAAGAACCAATCCAGTGGGGAAAACAGACTTACAAACAACAGTTACAGTAGAACGGCTGTGCTAGATAGATTTATGAAATGCTTCAGCACAGCTTGACTAACCAGTAAAGTCAAGGATCACATTGGAAAGATGTTAAGTAAAATGAAGGAAGTGAGACTTTAAGCAGAGACTTGAGAGATCAAGAGGGCACTCCTCTCAGAAGGAATGATGTGGCCTGGCATATTCCAGGGAACAAGAGTTCATCGGGGCCACCAAATGATGGGGATTGAGGCTGAAGAGGTGGGAAAAGGGCAGAGTATCTCTGTATCATACTAAGGACAGAAGTCTTATAGGAGAGAGAATTTTTAAAGGGCAAGCAGGAAAGAGCCTGAAGATTTCTTCCTGTAGCACCTTGTACTTCCGCTGTCATAAACTCACACTGTCTTAAGTCCTCGTGTACTTGTCTCTTATCCTGCACTGCACTGCTTCATTAGGGCATCCGACTTATTTGTTCATTCACTGTAATTTCCATAGTGCTTGGCCAGAAGTTACATTTGGATTAAAGATTTTAGAAGGATTGCTCTGGCAAAGGAGGGGAGGACGAATTGGAGGGAAGTACACTGAAGTGTTGGGAGGGTAGTTAGAGCAGTGGTTTTCACACTTCAAAATAACCTTTCCAGAAACATTAAAAAAAAAAAAAAAAAAAAAAAAAAAGACTTGTTAAAAGCACAGACTGTTGTGCAGTAGCCTAATTAAGAAAAAAAGTTAGATGCAAGTACAGAGTCAAAGAGTCAAAGAGTAAGACCAGACTCTTCCTCTCCTTTAATGTACTTTCTTTGCAATAAGAATTTGCAAAAGTATCTTTCTTACTGAAGGTTTATCATCTTAATTTTTTGAGTGTCTCAGCATTCCACTTACAGTTTTTAGAGCTAGATACTACTGTCACTCATCTTCCTGAATTTACAAATAACAAAGCATCTCTACAGTGTATTTTCAAAGAAGAAGGTTGCTGACAGTGATAGACTAATGAAGTGTGTTCCTCCATCCTGACCCATTGTGTAGGCTCCTGGTCCCGTTGTGCATCGCCCAGTGGATGCTGATGGCCTAATCACTCACACTAGTACCTCACCTCAGCAGATACCAGAGCAACCAAATTTTGCAGATTTCAGCCAATTTGAAGTATTTGCTGCATCAAACGTCAATGAAGAACAAGATGATGAAGCCGAGAAACATCCAGAGGTCTTACCGGTCAGTATTCAGGGCTTATTTAAATTTCTGCTGGGAAACTCTTCCCACATTATATTCATAACAGGTCTGTAAGCAGAGGAACCTCTAAAAGAGCAGATACCAGAGTGGACATCAGCGAGTAAAATATCTGCTGCTGCTGCTTTAGAGAATTTATATTCCCTGAGTCTGTGCTTCTTAATTAGTTAATTGGCCTTAGATACCTGCTGGTTACAGTATAATGCCTAATAATCAGAATGTGGTGGGGTGCCTGGGTGTCTCAGTTGATTAAGCCTCTGCCTTTGGGTCGGGTCATGATCTCAAGGTTCTGGAATCTAGCCCTGCATCAAGTTCTCGGCTTGGCAGGGAGCCTGCTTCCCCCTCTCTCTCTGCCTGCCTCTCTGCCTACTTGTTATATCTATTTCTCTCTCTCTGTTTCCCCATCAAATAAATAAATAAATAAACACCATTAAAAAAAAAATCAGAATCTGGGTAGAAGCTAGCTGTCATGGGAAAAGGCACAAACAACCCTCCGGGCATGCCTAAAACAATGCTCAGGGGCTCGCATCTGATGTGTGATTTGGTGAAGATTTGCATGTAACAAATGGCTATGGTTACCCTAGCTACACTCCATGCATATGATGTGAGTCACATTAGTTAGACCTACAGACCACGGGCTGCCAGATTCCATCTTTACAGACAGTGTTTAGGAGATGCTCTTCAGATCTAGTGACAGGAACTTCTGCTAGCCACTTCTTTGAGCCTGAAACTTTTTATCTAGCCCTGGGGCCACTTGGGGTATGGCCTAAACTATCAGGAAGGCAGGGGAGGGCCTGAGGGGAAGTACAGGTGTGTACAGGGTACTGGTACTCACGTCTCTGGGGCAGAGGCATCCCCCTGCCCCCACCACAAGAACTTTCCAAACAGTGCTGGGCTTGCATCCTCAGCCCTCTCCTGCTCTCCGCCCTTCTGCTATAGAGAATGGCCATTTTTACAGGGTTTTCTCACAATCCTTATTATGAGAATGAATATTTTCTTAACATTTTACTCTCCCAATTTGTTAACATACATATTTATGCATAATTGTATACTGCTTATGTATAATTAGGAATGATAATATATTCATCTCTAGGTTGAAAAAGCTTCTGATTCTGCAAGTTCTCTTCGAGTTGCCAAAACAGATAGTAAAATTGAAGAAAAGACAGCTGCTAGTGTTCCCGCCAATGTGGTACGTGATGTCTTCTATAATATTGATTATTTTGTACATATAAAAAGTTATCTGACATCATTTTCACTTTGTAAGATTTTAAAGGTGACAAAGATCTTAGAAATGAAGTGAACTGCTGAGTATCTAAGACACCTGGGTGGCTCAGTGGGTTAAGCCTCTGCCTTCAGCTCAGGTCATGATCTAAAGGTCCTGGGATCGAGCCACCTCTCTTTGCCTGCTTCTCTGCCTAATTGTGATCTCTCTCTCTGTCAAATAAACAAATAAAATATATTTTTTTTAAAAGTGGGTCAGGTGACTTTTAATTTTTGGAGAAGAAGCAGTGTAAAGAAAGCAAATGATGAGTAACTGTGAATGTCTTGAAGACATCCCCATTGTTAACGGACTTCTTCTCTTGTAGAGCAAAGGCACCACACCTCTTGCTCCACCACCTAAACCTGTTCGAAGAAGATTGAAATCAGAAGATGAATTAAAGCCAGATGTTGATGAACACACACAGAAGACAGGTGTCTTAGCTGCTGTGCTTGCGTCACAGCCTTCAATTCCTAGGTAATCAGAGCGGTCCCTAGACAAAAGGGGCAAAAAGCACAGCACTTAATGTATCAGAATGAAGGAAATTATGGTTAGACTGGCTCTCTAGTTGAGCAGAGGGTCCCAGGTGCTCCTCTTTGAGAGTTTTTTGAGTAGTTGTAATATTCTCCCCACTTTCCCCTTTTCTGTTATCTGGCTCGATTCCAGCTTCATTTTAACAACCTAATGCAAACCCTAGAGCAGAGTTTTTTTTTTTAAATTAGTATGGAGTAACAGTAAGATTTTAACTCTGGTTGCCCTGAACCAGGAATCAGCCAACTAGGGCTCGTGGGCCAAATTCATCCCATGGCCTGTTTTCTTAAGGCCCAGAGCTAAAAATGGCTTTTATATGTGGTGTAAAAAAGAGAAGGGAGAGAAAAGAGAAAAAGAAACCAAAAATAAGAATATGCTACAGAAATCATATGGCCCACAGATTAAAATATTTACTATGTGGTTGTTGATAGAATAATGGTTACCTGCTCTGGACTAAAAGTCAGGTGATTCTACAGAAAAAGAATGAGAACAAAAACAATAAAACTTAATCTTCTGAAACTTAGATACTTTTGGTTGACCACTGAAACTGAGCTAATGATGTTGAGCTATGCTATTAAGGCAAAAGATGTTCCCTCTACTTTCTGGATTTAGAGAGAGGTCAGGGAAGAATGGAGAGAGTTTAAAAATAAATGACAATCATATTTTCTGGCCCTCTTATCTTCTCAGGTCTGTTGGAAAAGATAAGAAAGCAATTCAGGCATCAATTAGACGCAATAAGGAAACCAACACAGTTTTGGCCAGATTGAATAGTGAATTGCAGCAACAATTAAAGGTATTCTGAATCTTTATTTGGGGAATTCCGTGGACTCAGAACATCTCAGTTAACTGGAGCTTAGAAGTGATCCGGCATTTTTAAGCTAGTATGAAACTTCCCAGGCAGTAAGAGAAATGTGTATCTAAAATGTTTTTTACACTGTTGAATCTTTGTATATTTGAAGGAATTTTGTATACTCAATTCTGATCTGATTGTATG
>NC_081561.1:87175796-87258896 GCF_022355385.1 Mustela nigripes | reverse complement strand
TATATATATATATATATATATATATATATATATATATATATATATATATATATGGCATTACTGTTCCTGTAATACACTGTTCCTGTAATGTTCCTGAACGTTTATAATGAAGCCCAAGAGAAGAAATGTGACCTTGAGCACCACCAGGACAATATATGTGGTTCCCTATACTCTTACTTAATTCTAAGATAACTTGAGTATTGTTGGTTTATCCTTTTATCAAAGACAACTCAGAGTCTCTTAAAGAGAGATAAACTGGTCTAAAGAAGATGGGGACAGTTGAGATCATTTTGCATGTGAAAAAGGAAAGACAAGCCTTAGGTAGAAGTGATGCTTATGGCCCATGTATACTCCCATCATTTACACTTGAGAGGAATGGATATGTTTTTCTTTCTTACCACTCTGATTTCTTTGAATCTCTGCAAATAAAAATGAGCTAGAATCATTTATGGCCTACCAACATTAATCATTTATATCTTATAAATCAGTGACTCTCACATCTCAGTGTATATAGTCAGGGGTCGTGTTAAAATGCAAATTCTGATTCATATTAAATATGGAAAGGGGTGAGTGCTGTGAAGTGTGTAAACCTGGTGATTCACAGTCCTGTACCCCTGGGGATAAAAATATATGTATATGAAAAATAAAAAATTAAAAAAAAAATATGGAAAGGGACCTGAGGATTCTGCATTTCTCATAAGCTTCCAGATGATGGAAATGCTGCTGGACTGTTGGTCCCACTTTGAGTAGCAAGGTTATAAACCACAAAGACAAGAGAAGAGTCCATGAAAGTGTAAAATGAATGCAGAGTTAGTTTGTTCCCATAACATTCTGTTGGTATCCCTCATCCAGCGTTTATCACACTATCTGGTATTATTATCTATGGCACATTTGTCTCTTTTCCCTACTAAAATGAGCTCACTGAAAGTTATAATTTTTTCTGTTCAGGGTGCCCCCCCCCCGTGTGTGTGTGTGTGTGTGTGTGTGTGTGTGTGTGTGTGTGTTCGTTCCAAATTCCAAACCAAAATACATTGAGAAAAAAGAGAGAGGGATGTGTTAATGCTCAAGCAGGATGTCAGAAGTGAGCGAGGACTCCCTAGATAAATTTGTAACCATCTTGTCTCTATCCCTAAAAATCTAGCGCATGTTAGGATTTGATAAATATCTGTGAATGAATGATATTTTTGTGTAGCTCTTTGATCAGAGAAAATATTTATAGTCACTCTGTGATTATGAATTTGGTGTGTTGTAAAGGAAGACTATAAAACTAAGGATAAGCTTACTAGTACCTTACCTTGATAATGAAAATTTTGTTGACACTTGTTTTTCTAAAGAACTAAAAGCGCCTATAGAAACATGTATATAGGAGCTATTTTTAAAATCACTTTTCTCTCTATCTTGAAAAGAAAATAGGAAGTATGGTACAAAATTGGAAATGGTTCTGGTTAAAAAACTATCAGCATGTTTGAGGAAAAAAAAGTTGAGTTAGGATTTGCTGGCTATCTGAAAAGACTGTTCACAATCAACAGTGGTAAGAAATTCTGATTGCAGAATAAATTTATTCTTTGTGAAACCAAAAGTCAGATGTGGTTCAGGAGTTATCAGGACCAGATAACATCACCAGGGGAAATGTTAATTGGTTCATCTACTGTTCCTGCAGGGGGTAGGCTTTATGCAAAATGCATGCATTAGTAACATCATTTGCAAATATTGGCTTTTCTCTGATAATTAAAAAACATTTTATTACCCTGATTTACTTAGTAAGGAAAAGATTTTAAGATCATATTTTAATAGTACTGACATATAAAGAAACTCCTTGCTAAGTTGAAGTATCCTCTTAAAATATGAGTGACTCTCCCTTTGTCTTAACAAATTTAAATTGTTTTCTTGATGCTGAGTTGTTGTTAGCTGTGCCTTCATTTTTATATACTTTGAAACATCACTTTGCATCTTTTTCAGGATGTTCTTGAGGAGAGAATTTCTCTGGAAGTTCAACTGGAACAGCTTCGACCATTCTCTCACCTATAAGCCAATTGCCGTTAACTGTGAACATACCCATTTTTAAGCAGTTTGGGGTTCAAGCCAGTTTGGAGACCCAAACATTCAGCTCACTGCTTAATTCAACATTAAATTTTATGATTCTGTTTTGCCCTATATGTTCATCTGTATTTAAGTATGTTTTATTTTTTAATTTCAACAATAAAAGGGTCAGGATGACTTTTCCTGGAGGATATATTGTGTTTGTTGGCATAGTCCACACTTCTTGCTCCATAGTGTCAGGAATACATAACATCGGTCCAGGATACTTAAGTGGCCAGAACCTCACACTGATTTGATTTACAGAATGGCCTTCCCATTTGGATCTCAAGCAAAGACTGAAATATTTGCAAAAGAAGTCAAAAAAATAAATTGTCAATTTGTCTTTTAGGTTTAATATTTTACATGAAGCATCTGTATTTTGTAAAAATCTTAAAAATGAGTTTCCTACTGAATTTTATATTTTAAAGAACTGTATTGGATGAGGCATTCTTTAACCATTATCAGCATTCTTTAGGAGTCATGTGGTACTTTCAGGCTTCAACTTGGAGGTCAGATTTTATAATTTTCCCAGTGAAGATTGAGCAGTTTCACCAGTAACCTAAAATTGTTGTGTGTGAGATTTTAACTCAGCAGTCACGTAAACTTATGAAATAGCTATGAAGTCAGGTCTTAATTGTCCCATAGAAGCAAAGGGAAAGTGTTGAATCACAAACAACATAAGTACTGTCCACATGCAAACATCATCATTTTTTGCATGATTTATGCTCTTAAGTCTTAGTTAGAAACTTATGCTTATCAGTTGCTACATAGATTATTTTCAAATAATAATATTTTAAAACTTTTGAGGGCATTAATTATTCACAGAATAAATGGAAATTCCTTGAGATTTCTAGTTTACCTTCAGCTATTTTGTCATCCAATCTTTGGTCATAGAGACTGGTTTTTCCTATTAACAGAGCTTCTGAAGTGTGTCCTATTCAGGTTGAAAAAATGTCGTAGGATTTGTTTCATATTATATGATATATACATTTTGATCATATGTGTAAATTTGCATTCACTGCTGACTAACAGCAGATACTCCCTTTAATGGTTTATTCTATGGGATCATAGATGTTAGGCTGCATGGATATATCGTAACAGAATCAAGGTGTGATTTTACACAAAAAACAACACAATATTTTAACTTCTCTACATTTTTTAACAAGAATTTAAATTTTTAAGAATTAGAAGGAATTTATATGTTTATTGAAAAAAGAAAATGCTTAAAATAGCCCAGTTCACAATCCTAGACTGTACTAGTAGATTTTTACTATCTTAAAGGAGAATATGAAGCAAAAAGGAAACTGACAAGTGAAAGTTTCCAAGATCAATATCAACTCTAAGTAAAAAATATTACTATTACTGCATACATTAGCAGAAGTTTCCAAGTGGCTAACAGGTTATGGCTTCAGTTTGTTAAATAATTAAATGAAGGTTTTAAAGATACAAAAGACTACCAAACACGTGCTTTGCTGTTTCTCTTCAAACAGAATTGTCTTAAATTCTTTATATTTGTTTCTTTTTAAAAAATCTTTTATATATTTACTTAAGAGAGAGAGATCATAAGCAACAGGGAGTGGTAGAGGGAGAAGCAGACCCCCTACTAAGCAGGGAGCTTGATGTAGAACTGGTCCCAGGAAGGATCACAACCTGAGCCTAAAGCAGATCCTTAACCAATGAGCCACCCAGGAGCCCTTTATTTTTGTATCTTAAAGGTATTTTGTGTTGTTGTTTTTTTTTCCCCAACAGCCTTCTAATTTAGCAATGTCTAATTTAACTTTTTAAAACCTCTTACTTAGAGGGTCTAAAAATTTTAATTTTGCAACCAAAAAAACACTTCAGAATCACAGGAAACTTTTGTAGGAATTTATTTTTAATGCTCTCTGGAAGAATATATTCATATGAAAGACATGTGACAGGTTTTTTGCCAAATTGCCATTTATATTTTTATACACATTTTAAAATCAATAATTATATCATGAAAATTTATAAAGATATGATTGGTAAGTCAACAAAATATTTCTCTAGACTGATCATTTAAGAAAAACTTTTTTATTCTGACTTTTTCATTAGCTCATAAAACAAAACTTTAAATATGCAATTATCTTTGTTCTGTCAAATTTTACTGCCTATGAAAAATAACCACCAAAAGAAGTGCTTCAAAATTTTGGACTCGTTGTTCTTCTGTACATTTCTTTGCATAGTTGAACATAGATGATAAAGTTTAAAAGTTAGGAGGGACTTTATGGATCATCCTAATTCATTCTCCCCATCCGTGAGAAATCATTCTGCTTCCTACTGGATCTTCTGGAACAGGGATCTCTCGGTCTTTGCCAGGGAGAATTAGCACCCATAATATTTTTCTTACTTCTCCATACTACTTTTGATTGCACTTTGAAGTACTGACAACCATAGGAATTTATCATCCTCAACCTCTGTAGCACAAATCCATTCACATTTTGGACCATGAAGAATAAATGCATTCTTGATATCTGTAAAAATATTTGAGGTCCACTAATTAATCTTGGCAGGTCACAATCAAAAGAAAAGAAAATGTTACAAAATTCAAGAATTGATCAAGTCATCTTTAAGAACCTTTTGTAAACTAGAAAGGGATTCCAAAAGATACAAGTCCAGTTTAGAATATAACTTCCTAAAAATCCTGAATAATTCAAATATAATCTAAAATAATCTTTGTGATTGTGTAATTCTAATAGCAGTTATTTTTAAAGACTGGTAGATGATGTCATGTTCTTTAACTCTTTGTCTCGGTCCCTCCAGAAGGAGGATAGTAAAGGTCCCTCCAGAAGGAGCCAGTAAAGGTCTACACTAAGAGTTGGTGCAGGTAGAGATGCTGAGAGCTAGGCCTGGACCACCTTGTTGGAATTAAGCCAACTATGTAGCTGAGTGCCAGCTGTCTAGCGGGTTACATAGTGATGTTTTGACACAGACACAGCTGACTAAAGGGAGATTGAAAGCAGATGTCCTACACTCTTTAACCATTCGGGGTGATTATAGATAACTAACTCATGTCAGCTGAGTTTGTCTTCTAGGTGGAAATATTTATTTTCCCTTTTGGTGTTCATTTCTTCTCAGGCTCAGATTTAAAATGAGGCTAAAACTAAAGGGAAGGAATCCTTTTTTAAAGGGTGAGTTCCTTCTATAAGACCTTTATTCTAGCTTTAACCTTAAGTCCTGCCTTGACATGCGGTGAAGAGTATTGGAATGAGAGCTGTTCCATTCAGCTGTTCCTAACAAAAACTGAGAAAAGAGAAGGATCCTTTTAAGCTTGGCAAGTGAAGTGTAGGTAATAACTAAAAATAGGCATAGTATTTTTAAGTAGGATTTCTTTTCATAACAGATGATAGTTCTGTTGAGGTTATTAATGAATGAAATGTTTGTTACTAAACATCCTTTGCAAATCTGTCAGTTACAGAAGAACTATCAACTTAAATATGAACTTATGGAAGCAAAGGTACACTTCACTGTAATAATCTGTAGTAATCGCTGTAATAATCACTTCATCTTAGTGGAATGGAAACAGCATATAAAAATCTAAAATAGTAAAATCTATAGGCAGTATTGAGTCCTAGTAAAATGGAAAAGTGATAGGTTAAAGTATAAAATTGTAACATTTACAAGCTGTGGTGGGTAGTGGCTCTCTTGTCAGATTGCTTCAAAGAGCTCAGGATGATGTGGGTTCGTGCTTCCCTTTGTGATTTTTGAAAGTTGTTTTCCTAATATGTAGGGTACCTGTCTGACAATGCCAGCATTCCTTTTTTTTTTTTCTATTTCCGATAGATGCAAGTTTACATTAATGAAATCCTAAAATTATTTGGAGAACTATTTGCAAGCTTTCAAATGAACATTCCAGTACTTTTCCTACTTTATATTTTAATAGTTAATGAGCATTATGTAATACGGGTTTCTAAAGGTCTTTAACTCTTGGAAGAAAAAGAATACATACATTTAGAATCTGGAATGTCCTCTACAAGTAACCTATGAAGGGCCACTGATGCAATGAACTGGTAGGTTGATTTTGAAGTCCTCTCAAACGGAGTATGAACTGTGCCCCGACTAGAAACAAGCAGTGCATCATTGAAGAGGAAAAGACTGAGGTCACGGGTGTGTTCATAGGACCTGTGTTAAAGTGGAGAAGGGTTACATAGTAGGCATACACACATGCTTTGTTATACAGTTCACCGTCTTGGCATTGATAAGCCAATAGTTGGTGGTTTTGCCTGGTGCAGACAGGTTGAAATGGCTCATTGGAGTTCTCAGTAGTTTTTCTCCTGGTGTAAATAGTCTCTTCTGTCTCTCAGGCCACTTGGGGGGGGGGGGGGGGGGGAGGCGGCCTCCAGGCTCCAGTGGAATGCTTTGAACTTACCCACTGGATAAGCATTCAGTGTGGGAATGTGGAGGAAAGACACAATGAACTTTTCCTCCTTTTCAACGTGAATCATGCTAGAGCTGTGTTAAACTTCTGTCAAGTTTGGTATTTTGTGTCTGATGTATTTGGGCAATCTGGGGAAGGTTTCTGTTTGGTTTGGTTTCGTCTTCAGTCTTCAGTTCATCTTAACAGGTTGGGGTAGAGAAAAGCACAAGAACCAATATGACATAAGGTGTCTTAAGCACACAGCTGGGAATAGAAAAGCATTTAACTACTAGGTAGGAAATTAAAATTTTCCTAATTATGGTTGGAGGGAAATCAATAGATAACATACTTCATCAGTATGAAAGGTGAGAATTAAGTTAACTCTTCATTTTCACGGAGGTTGCTATGATGGTCAGCTGTAGGCATGTTTACGAACAGGCAAAATGTGCCCTCAGCCTCCGTCTGTTACCCTCATTACACTGTTGTGTTATTGGAGCCAGGTCTTGTGCTTGGCAGGCACCAGTGTACTCTCCTTTAGGTTTGCTGGTGTGAGTACTCACCAGGGAGTCAAGTAATGTGTTGGGGAGGAGCGGAGTGGGGGAGCACCCACTTCCCAGTGTCTCTAGCCTCCCTCCCCCCATGTTGGGAGGATAACCAAAATCTTTTTTCTCTTAGAAGTTTCAAGCAACCCTCACTTGCTCGAAGGAAGGGAGTCCATATACTGGCTTGATGTTCAGAGGAAGTCTTATTTTTAATCTTCACTATTTTTTTTTAATTGCCATTTGAAGTCTACATAAACTTTCACATAAACACTAAAGTGGCATCAATTCATACCATTGGCATTTTTAAGTGTCCTTTTTTTGTTTCACTTTTTCTTTTTGCTTGGGTCCCTCCTCCCTTCACTCAGGTCACCCAAATTACCCAACTCCTACCTGTCTGTCTTTGTTTTCTTACTTGCTCAGGTAATCGCACACATATGTACATATATACACATCTGTTTACAGGTAGGTTGCCATTATTTTACAAAAATGGTAATATCCACACTTTTTTTCTGTTTTTCTCACTTAGCAATGGAAATCACTTCAAGTTAACTGGTATGGCTTGCTTTATTTATTTATTTATTTATTTTAAGATTTATTTATTTGAAAGAGAGAACCTAAGTGGAGAGAGGGGTAGAGAGAGTCTCCAGCAGGCCCTACACTGAGTGGGGAGTTCAATGCAGCGCTTGATCCCAGGACTCGGAGATCATGACCTGAGCTGAAATCAAACTCAGATGCTTAACCGACTAAGCCACGCAGGTACCCCTTTATTTTATTGTTTTTAATGGCCAAATAATACTTTATGGTGTGTATAGACATCATTGATTCCACTCTTCCCTGTTGATGTCCATTGGTGTGTACAGGCTTGGGTCTCTTTCCTCCTTTCTTTTCTCCTTTCACTTGTTCTTTATGGCCACTATGTGCAATGTTCGAATAAACTGATCTTTATTTACAATCAAGTCCCTTACATGTGTTGTTATTTCTTTCAGATGGGCTCGCGAGGATGGGGTGGGCTGTGGTGGGCAGGTAGGATTGGTTGGTCAAAGGCTTTATGTATATTTATCAAAAACCGGATTGCTGTCCTTAAAAGCTACTATAATTGCCACTTAGAATCCACTTGATATAATAATGGCTCTGACTTGTACATAAGACAAACTTTAATGTCCCTCTAAATTACCTAGAGATTTTTGTTAAAATGCAATTTGAAGGTAGTAGAACTAGAGTCGTGTGAGAGTTTCTGCATCTCTTAACAGCTGCCTGACGATGCTGATGTGCAGAGCACATTTTGAGGAGTGAGGCAGTTAAATCATGTATTAGTTACAACCATGTCATGCTAGGTGAAGGACTGGGATCCAGGACTGAAACATTTTTTTTTTTTAAATTGTAATTATTTATTTGACAGAGAGACACAGTGAGAGAGGGAACACTAGCAGAGGGGGTGGAGGGAGAAGGAGGCTTCCCGCCGAGCAGAGAGTGTGATGCTCCGATGCTCGATTCCAGGAAGGACCCTGGAATCATGACCTGGGCCGAAGGAAGATGCTTAATGACTGAGCCACCCGGGCATCCCCGGGACTTAAAAATTTTTGAAGAGTACTATATTTCAGGTTCAGCTATTCAGAGAGTATTAATGAGGTCTTGGCTCTGTTAGGTGTATGGATAAACAGAAATGCCCAAACGCTGGAGCCAGCTTTTCCTTTTTCATGCATTTCCTTCCCATTTCTGTGTGGCTGTGATTTAGGCTGGAAGGAGTGGGTGCTTCACACACACTGACATACACTTGCAAGAAGCAATATTCTAGATCAAGTTGGTAGGATATTCTGACAATAATGGTGCCTACAGAACTAGGGATGAGGGAGAGAGGAGGCTAGAAAGGGAAGAGGTCTTTCCCAATCTGTGTGTAATTGTCTGTACGTGGTGAATGGCCACTCTAGGTAAAAGACCCCCACCCGTATTCTTGCCTTCTTTTTGTTTAGCAATTTTACCATACTACTGATATGAACAATTATTTCTCCTATCATACCAGTTTAGAGAAATGTTCAAAGCTATTTAAAAAAATGCTCTATTAAACTGAATTATCAGAGAATATAATACATGTTTGCTTTAAAGAAGTGCCTTTGAAAGGTAATGAATCATTTTTTCATTCGGAAGTGGTAACCCCGAGGGCAGAAATAAATGAAAGAATTCCGGTTTTGTGACCCACGTGGATCGAGCGGGTGGTTGGGCCCAGGGCAGAGCAGGAGCAGGTACATTATTAACTCGGAGTTGAGGCCACTTGTCCTCAGAGGACATAAACAGGGAAAGAGGCTTGAAAACACACAGGTTTTCATTATTTCATTATTTCAATCAATTATTTCATGAGAATGCTATTTAAAATAAATCTGAGTTCCATCTAGAAAAAAGATTTTCAAAAGCCATTTACTAAGTTAAGCCCTTCTACAGGCTCCTGGGTGGCTCAATCAGTTAAGTGTCCGACTCTTGATTTTGGCTCAGGTCATGATTTCAGAAAGGGCCGTGGTATCCAGCCCCATGTCGGGCTCAGTGTGGAGTCTGTCTGTCCCTCTCATCTCTGCTCCTCCCACCACTCATGCTCTCTCCCTAAAATGAGTGGTACCATTCTTGTAAATAAATAAAGCCCTTCAAGATCTCCAACAATTTTCATCCAAAAATGAGACACACTAAAAAACATAGTAACTCCTCTACATATGTAAAAGTAAATAATTTCATCTCTCATATTGACATAATAGAGCAAAGGAAGTGGAAACTATGGATCCTAATAACGTTTCAGAAAGTCACTTGTCATATTCAAAAGAACCAACTGTAAGGGTAGAGTTTTTTCTCCATGAACTTGGATAGGATTTCTTTCCTTGTTCAGAAATAGGTCAAATGACTCAGCAAAATGTAACAGGTCTGTTATAGTTTAAATTCCTAACATCATTCTAGAAATGTTTTATTGTTGTTTATTGTATTAGAAGGCCAAAATGCTGAAGTATCCAATTTCTATAAATACAGGAAAACCTTGAAAGGAATTTTACAACCTTGGGCATGAGCAGACAACAGCGAGCCATAGGTTCTCTGAGCTGACCTGGGTCAAAACTGTAGCTTCTATACATCCACACTGACTTGAGGATTACAGGCTTTCTGAGTTTCCAGGCTAAGAGCCAATTCAGAGCCAGAGTCCAATATCTCTGGGAAGTCCCCAGTACATAGCTGCCCCAGTAACTGACTGTAGGCCCCCTTGGGTTAAGGCTAAAAAGAAAGTTTACAATATGCATTTTTGGCAGTGTAGTAGGGTTTCTCCTCAAGAGGACTTGGTCTGAGAAGTGGATGTCTCCCTTTGGTGATTCAAAGCCATGCCACTGCTCACCAGTCCTCGAGGGCTCCGCCTTTTGTCACCTCGGCATCAAGGGAGGGAAGGGGAACAACAACAAAAGTCCACGGAAAAACCAGCAGGCTGAAAGCCACGTAAGTGAAAATTGGTGTTTTCTGGAAAAACGATATAATGAAAGTTCCAAATTGCATAATATATTCTAAAAGCTTAAGCTATCCCCAAATTCTGTGGGCTATATTGACAGAGGGACAAATAACTTCAACTTTCTTAGCTCTAAAATGACACTGTGACTTCATCTCTACCCAGAGGAATTTTTTTCTTTTTATGGTGCAAGTATTGACTGATTTTGTTCTGTGTCGTGGCTCTTGTTTATCAGTAATTTGTTTAGCACTCACGGCTTAGTGGGTAGGTTTATTATGAGGAAGGTTCAGTTCATCTTTCTAACCCGCTGCTCTCGTCAGTAGACAGAGCACTGAGACTTGGTTCTGAATTTTGGACCAGCACTTACTCTGTAGCCTCAGAGAACTTACTTAAATCCAGATTCCCACCCATAACATGATTCCAGACCTACTTGCCGCAGGAAGTGATTGTAATGAGTGTGTCAAATGAGAGAATGTAACAAATACGGTGGGGTCACGTGGCTGGCTCAGTTGGAAGAGCATGTGACTCTTGATCTCGGGGGCTGTGAGTTTGAGCCACACATTAGGTGTAGAGATTACTACAATAAATAAGTAAAAAGCATTAATAGAAAATATGGTAAATTATAAAGCCTTCTACTCATGTAAGTCAGTATTTCATGTATAAATATAAACAGTTTCCTCTGAGTAGAAATCTCTAATGGAAGTCACGGGAATGGGATTTCCTGAGTTTTAGGTGACTTTCCAAAATGATAGAAAACAAAGTTACAGACTAAGTATTCTGTAATATCTTTTGGAATATGAACCTATCTTGCACTTACTGAATTTTAAAAGTTAATGTAAGCTTTGCGCAGTGGTAATATCGTAGCCAATGAGGTTTATCCGAGGCGTGATTATTGCTAATTGAAAAGTTAATGTAAAGTTACATTTAAATTTATTGCTTGACAAATCACTGAGATGGTGTCTATTTTAACATACATATACCTCATAATTAGATTGTAAAATAATTTAGTATTCTCCCATGATCCTCAGATTCTTAAATGTATTCTCTTTGCCCAAATGCTAAATTCTAATAACTGAGCCCTTTGGTTTCTGGTTGGACACATAAAGAGCTTGCAAGTCCTAACTTCCATCCTCACAACAAAAAAGAAGCTGAAAAACTCAGCATCAACAGCTCTTCTTTGCACCATCAGAGAATCAAAGCCACAAGGTAAACTAGCACCCCAAAAGCTGGAGAGACACACTGATACAGAGAAACACAGCTTACTGGAGGCAGAACCTCCCCGCTGGAGCAGTGAACTAGTTTTAAGAGATTAAGAACTCCTGGAAGCCTAGCCTGAGGGGAACATTCTCTCCCCACTAGCCTGAATTTAAAACTGGCATATGTTTTACTTCCAGGAGCCCCACCAGGCTCTCGCTGTGAAGATCAAAGAAAAATGTTTTCATCCATCCTGATAGGGAGAGGAAAGGTAGCCTTTTTGAAATGTGCCTGCAGAGTTCTCTTCTCCTTACCAAAAGACTTCCCTCAGGGGAAACTATTTTACCAGAATCTAACCAATATGGGGGAAGGGAAACACCTACTTCCAGCCCCTTCTAGCCTTCCTGTCTCTTAGAGACAGTACACAAAATGGAAGGAAACAAAACAAGAAACAGAAAGGAATGAAAAACATTTGTGAAAGTCCTAGCCTGGGGCACAAGCTCACTAAAAAACTAAGACCTAACCATGAAACTATAGAACTCTTCCCTTCTCCTCCTTTCCCATTTGATACCGCATCAACAGAATTCCTTATAATAACAAGGGATTATAGCTAAAAAGAACTAGAAGCCTCGGACCCCTATTTAAGGGGTCTCTAGGGAAACTCAATGGCAGCGAGGGAGACAAAAACAAGAACACCAAAATAAATTGTAGCCTGTGACACCACAGTTACAACAATAGTAAACACAGGCTAACATCTAGTCATATAAACCTAAAACCTCACACTGAAGACCTATTTGCCTCAGTTCCTTTCACTTAATACATTACGTCAAGCTTTCAACAAAAAATTACAAGTCATGCTAAGAGAAAGAAGAACAGTTTGATAAGGCAATTATCAGAACTAGACTTATATGGCAGGGATGTTGTTGGAATTATTAGACCAGGAATTTGAAATATTTATAATAAATAAGTCAAGGACGCTAATGAAAAAGTGGACAACATGCAACAAAAGAACAGATGAGTAAAATAACTCTAAGAAATAATTAAAAAGAAATTGTAGAAATTAAAAACACTGAAATGGAAATGAATAATGCCTTTGATGGGCTTGTTAGCCGCCTGGACATAGCCGAGGAAAGAATCGATGAGCCTGAAGATACATCAATAGAAACTTACCAAGTGAAAAGCAAAGAGAAAAAAAAAAAGATTGAAAAAGAAAGGAACAGATTAACCAAGAAATCTGGGACAACTACAAAAAGTGTACATAGGTCTAATGGGAATATCACTTGGAGAACAAAGATAAAGGAACAGAAGAAAAACTCGAAGTGATAATGGCTGAGAATTTTCTAAAATTATTGACAGTTACCAAATCACAGATCCAGAAAGTTTACAGAATGCCAAGCAGGGTGAATACCAAAAAAATACCAAGTAGGCATATTACATTCAAACTCCAGAAAATCAAAGACAAAGATAAAATCTTGAAAGAACCCAAAGAACAAAAACAAAACTAAACCAAAACAAAACAAACAAAAGAAAAAGCCCACTTTACCAAAGAAGGACAAGAATTGCATTGGATGTCTCCTCAGAAACTGGCAAGCAAGAAGAGAGTAAAGCAGAATAAGTGTTGAAAGAAAATAACCCAGCAACCCAGATTGCGTAGCCAGCAAAACTATTCTTCAAAAGGGAAAGAGAAATAAAGATTCTCAAACAAAAATCAAAATTCATTGCCAGTAGATCTGCCTAGCAAGAAATGTTAAAAGAAGTTCTTTAGAGAAAAGGTAAATTATGTAGTTCAGAAACTCGGGCTTACATGAAAGGAGAGTGTTACCTTCATGAATACATGAAGGGGATAATCCTGGGATAAATCCTGGGATAATCCTAGCATGTCTCCTACTACACCAGCGTGTTTAGAACTGTTGGTTTGATAGCTAGTTTCCTTCCATCAATGCAGCTCATTTCTATCGCTACTGAACAAAAACAACAAAACAAATAAAAATACTGATCATGAGAAAAGTGACACAATTGCATGACCTTTCATTTAGAACTACTCTAGGCAAGAATAGAGGTGAAAGCATTGGGATTCTTCCAACCACTCCCTTGCTGGGCCCCAAGAGGCTAAGATGGCGCCGGGTGGCCTTCTCTTCCGGATCAGGAACCCACATGGCCGACCACAAAGGCGCCAAAGTGGCGGTTTCGGTTTCCCATCAGTTTCGTTTCCCGCGAGCCTCCACCCCCTGCAGGGCGTGTCTCTCCCAACTCCCGCCGACAGGGCACATCCCCATTGGCCCCCACTTTGCTGACCTCACTTCCCTTCCCTCACCCCATATAAGCCGCTGCCCTGCTCAATAAAGCGAGATCCTGCTTCGACAGACCTCCCGAGCCTGGTGTCGTTCCTCTGCGCGGTCCGGGTTCGCGACACTCGCCATCCTGCTCAGCCCCTAGTGGGGGTCTCCGGCCGGCCCGGCGACGCGCCCCACACTCCCTGACCTACACCTATGGGAAATATTCACTGAAACAATAGGCAAATCAATTTTTATTTCTTTTATTAGAGTTGGATAAATTAAAGGAGTTGATTTCTCTCCGTTTGGTTAGTTGTTGAATTGTCATCTTTGCCATTAATACTGAGAACATAGTTTTGCAAACAATTTTCTAATATAGGTATCAGCAAATTATGGCCCCACCATTTGTTTTGTGAATCAAGTTTTATTGTAACACAGCCACACTTGTTCATTTATGTGCTGTATTATTTATGTTATATCATTATTTTGCTGTTTTTATGTTATAATCGTGAAGTAGTAAAATAATCTGGGCAACAAGACCTAGGATATTTATGATCTGACCCTTTACAGAAAAGGGTTGTTCATCGTTGTTCTAAAAGAAGAAGGGGGATGCTAGCTTATGGAAATTGTCACCTGTCTTTTGTTCTTACACTGCTGTAAGCACTGTGCAAACCAGAAATGGTGAGACCTCAATATAATGATGGTCTCTTGGTTAGACCTTTGTAATACTAACCTCAATAACTATCAGGATAATTAACTGATCTTCTCTTTCTTATAGGTGAGCAAATCACTAGTGTGTGACACTCACAACACTTGGCTCTCCTTTCAGTAGGAAAGTGACCAACCTCAGAATTCCTGCGTCTATGCAGTTTGTGGTTCTGGCAGAGATTATATGTTTTCTCCCATTCCATCTAGTAGCTGCCTGGAATGTGAATAGAGTAATAAAGCTGCAGGGGAATGTATGTTTAAGTTTTCAGTCCAGTGCAAAGATCTGTTGCAAACTTAGGTCAGCCATTGTACTGGATCCCAGGTACAAGATAAGCAAGACAATGTCACAGCCATAGGACAGTTCAATGCTTACCTTAAAGAGAAACTTACTGCCTCATCACAGCAGTGAAGTTGGGCTACATCTTGGACCCTAATCAGATATCTGCTTTCTTCTAATAGAGTCTATGAAATAAAAAACAAAATCAGAAACATTCATAAATTTGGAGAAAATAAAAAAGTATCCCACTGAAGAACTGTTTCATATCCCAGAAGCTGTGTTGAGTAGAACTCAGTTTAATTATGAAAAAGTGAATGTTTTTGTTATTGGCAAAACAGATTTTTTTTAGAAAGACCACAGACTTCACAATTAAAACTATATTTGAGGGTGTTGTCTAATTTTTAAAACTACTGAAATTACTGTTTTATATATAAATGCTTTAAAAGTCTTTCTAGTATTAAAAAAGAAAAAGAGGGGGTGGAAGCAGGTAAGATGGGGTCTTTGAAGAAAAGGAAGTGAATGGATTGTTACAAATTCAAAAGTTAGACCCTTATACTGATGTAGCCATGAGATGATCACTTGATGTAAACAGTGATCTAGAGATAAACTCCAACTCTGTGAGTTCCAAGATTTTGGACTTTTTGTAATCCAAACTCCACTCTCCCTACCAAAATGTGCAGATCTGAATTCTAATAAAACAGCTCCAACTTGTTTCCCCAATTTGACCAAATAAAAATGTTTAAAATTGGTACTTTAGTTCAACATAATTCATATATTGAGCTCCTACTATAGGCCAAACATTAGATGACAAGTAAATTGTAGCTCATGTCTGATGACGTTAACACGTTTGTAAAAAAAAGTGTGACAGAGATGTTCAGGGTGCCTCAGGATACCCAAGATGGGGCTTGGGGAGAGGGGCTCACAGCTGGAGATGTTGGGGAAACTTTACAAGGAAGATGATGATTGAACTGGATTTTTAAAGGATGGATAGTTTATCCAGTGGAGTGAGAAAGGCAATTTCAAGAAGGAAAAAGCACGGACAAAGCACAAATGTGTGGAGAAAGGCTAACATTATTGGAGGACTAAGTTGATTTGCGTCATCTGATCGTGAAGTGGAAGGCAAGGCAGTAAGAGAGAAGGTAGACTGGGACCAGATGATATTCTATAGGGAACAACTAAAACCTAAAAATTTTTTCAGATATCCTCAGGGCACAGAATCCTACACCAGGCACGATGTATAGGAAGATAATAAAACAATAGAATACATGGTCCCTTTCCCAAAAGGAGGTCATGTTCACAGAAGTACCAGTTAAGGAGCTAAGACTGCAGCCAAGTTATGGGATAGGATCAAGTCCACCTGTGTGTCTTCTCATATGCCTCTTTACAGCTAGCAAGGATGGGAACTGGGAAAGCTTGCCAGCACACAGCACGCAGCAGGCATGCAACAGATGGTAGCTGAATTGAAATCGACAAGCCTCCTTTTGCCAGTAACTTGAGGATATATTCATGAGCATGAGATGCAGTGAGTATGTCCGAATACGTACCGGGCATCCCCAGACGATTCTCTGTATTTCTGACAGCTGATCTTTCATACCGATGTTGTGCTTCATCTAGTAAACAAAGGGATTTTAGGCAAACTGAAATTATGAGATTTTTATATGTAAAAATAGATTTAAATATTTTATGGCTCTTGTACACGGCTCGGGATTTTCATACACTTTAATAAGAATCTCAATTTTGTGCCCCCAGTGTTTGAAGACAAAGAGGCAAGTGACAAGACTGTGTTCACAATCTTCAGGGCAAAAGAGGTTATCGGTCTACATTCAGCCCAGATGCCTGTGTAATATGCACATCACAACAATATTTTCAGAATGATAGTACTATCTTCCAAGATGCTGAATTCTTTCAGAGAATAATTATGATTGCGATCTTTACTGAGGCGGGAAAGTTCATTCATAAGAAGTACCCTCAAAAACAAAGGATTTTACTTTTTTTTTCTTTTCGTTGTCTAGAAAAATCAATCCAAATATTCAATTCTTTACACTTTCATATTAATAAAAGTTTTATTGCACTTATCCAGGTATCTAAAAACATTCTGTCTCATGTTGTTTGGCTTTGAATAGACCTTCTTAGTGCTCAAAATCACTGAACCCAATCATTTCACATTAAGAGGAAGAAAAACTTTGAAGTATGCCACGAAGGGATAAGATATTTCAGGATCTTTGAGTCAGTACGGAAAAGTATTGTAACATTTGTAAAGGACACGAACGCTCATCAGCCCCCAACCTCATCTATGTAACTTTTATATGTTTTGAGTTGGTCAATGGCAGCGGTCAGGCTCCCACGGTCAGCGTGTCCTGCGGGAGTGTGAAGCCTCAGAGCATAGAGAAGATTCATATACTCTTCAAATCTTCGCGATGGGTACAAAAGCAGCTCCGGGAGGCTGTATGAGGCAGAGCAAAGGGAACCCTGGTTGCTCTCTGAAGGACAAAGTGTGCCATGTCCTTGGGCGCCCCCGCGGTGCACTCCCTCAGAACTTACCTCAGCATTTTGGTAACAACGGTCTTATCACGTCTCTTCAGGAAAGCTCGGAATGCTGGTGTCATTTCTCTGGACTAAAGGTGAGCATTATGTCAAAATTTTGCTCTGTAGTACAGTTGGCAAGCCTTCTGTTCCGCCAGACAAGCATGATCTATGAAGCACTCAAAGCAAAAGGGCAACAACTACCTCGAACCCCAGTACGGCTAGTCCTATCGAGACTTACTAATATACTAAGCACAGTGTATTAATTATATCGTAAATTAACCCTATTCCGTAAACTTAATCATTATAGACAAAATGGACTTTGCCACCAGCTAGGCCTGGATTAACATTACAATTCTAATTGAATTCTATCTAATTCTACGAGGCCCTGTCAAGTTATTTAACTTCTCCAAGCCTGAGCTTTTGCATGGATTACGCTACCTAACTCTTGTGGGTGAGGGGAACAATCCTATCTGTAAGGATCCTGCCCGTCAGGCAGTAAATGCTATCTCCACAGTAAGAAACTATTAATAGTATTCACTGTAATGCTGCAGTTAACTATGTTTTCCATAGTAACATCATCAGGGGGCTCCACTCTGCTAAATATCTGTTTTAAAGTATCCTTTCATCACTGTTAGAGCACTCAGGAAGTGACCGTACAGAAGTGCCTCAGAGATGCCAGGAATGCATCAAATAGTCACAGGATGTAATATTAACAGCTCACGTTTACTGACTATTTATCTGCACACCCCATGCTGGTGAAATAGATATCACTATTATCCCTAACTAACAATTTTAGTATCAATTTATAATATTATGTGACACTTTGCTTCCATTCTTGTTCTAAAGGCTGGTTCTCTGCAATGGCCTTATTCACTCAACTTTCACATAATCATTGTCCAGCAGTATTTAAACTCCCTTTGTGGGGTCAGAATGAAACTACAAAGGGAGACATCTGAGGTCAGGACTTGTCCAGAGGCATCCAGGCCTGCCCCTGAGGGCCTCAGTCCGGACAGGTGGACACGGTCCAAGTAAATATAGTGGATGCTAGCGGAAGTGCAAGGGACACTCTTCTGCTCCACTTTTGACGCACATTGAAGAGGAAGAAAGAGAGCTCACTGCCTTCGGAAGAGAGCCCAGCAAAAGCGGTGAGTGGCACAGAGGGGAGCCGAAGATTCCTGCCCAGACTACATACGGCTTAAGTCATGAAGGGAAAAATTGTTTATCACGAACTCTCCAAGCAATGGAAGACAAAGAAATCCTTATTTCATAGTGAGATTTCACAAACGGAGTGTCCTTATTCCAAGAAGCGTATGGATTATTAATTCTTTTTCTCCATAAGAGCCTTGAACTCATCCAAGCTGCAGAGCACTGTGTTGGCAGAGTAGAATCAAGGCTCTCGCTCCTGCTTCGACCCATTGTGAAACATTTCTCTGTAACTGAACCACAGAGTATTGGGGCAGGTAGATGAAAACCTGACAGTTTGTATGATTAGCTCAGCCCAACAACAAGTTCCTGGGTCCCACCGTATCAAGCACTGTGTTAACCCTTAGTGATACAAAATTAAGTCGGTCAGGGGCCCCCGTCCTCAAAGAGCTCACGGTCACCTGGAAACTAAGAGTGGGGAAGAAGTCTTTCCTGTTAATCCTAGTCCTTTGGATTGCACACAAAAGTTCCTTCCAAGCTCAGAAAGTCTCATTCAGGCCTGAGTGATAACTCAATCATTACCTTCTCTATAGTTCTCAGAACAACCGGGTAATTGTTGAAGAAATTGGTATATGTGTTCAGCTGGCTTCCAAACTTGAGGAATAGTTCTCCCACGCAGTGGGCTGGGCTCCACTCCTGTAGTCTGTCTCTCAGATGGTCTAGAAACTGCCTGCCGTATGAGAAAAGCACGCCTGTGAAATACGGGCCTGGAATAACCTAGAAACTTAAAAAATGAAAATAAATTAGTTGTCGATTGTGCAACCTAGCCAGGCTTTTGTCCGATCTGTCTGCCTGACACATAGCAGGGCAGGAGGTTGACTCTGGGGGATTCTTGCCTTTTCCTCTTAATTCCCTGAGTCGGAGCCCCAGGCTGGCCTCCACAGGGCTGACCCTTGACTGTCCCACTCCCACGTGGCCAGCCAGGCAGACGGGGAAGGTTTCTTACAGTCCTCAGAGGAGAGGGCTCAACTCACTTCAAATCCTATAACTCCTGAGCGGCCCACTGCTGTGGACCTGGTGTCACCCGTCATTCAGCCGTCACAGGCCTTGAAACAGGGACGAGGCCTAGTCCGACCTCTTCCTTCTGCAGGGCCTGGGGCCCAGGGAGGGTGAGGAGCATCCGAGTTACCCAGAGAGATACTGGCGGAGTGGCCCGGTGTATCTGTGCCCGCACCCATGATCACTTTTCTGTGTGATCCTTCTTGAAACAATATGTTGTCATTCAGCTGACCCCCGGCCCTGGTTCTCTCAGCCCAGGATCCCATGAAACCCCTCGTTTTCTTTCCCTTTGCTCAACTGGACGCTGCTGACTAAGAACGGTGCCAGACCATTCTCCTTCCTCCTGCTTTGGGGTGAACAATGCATGGAATAGAGAACCCCCAGACCCGGAGCCCCCCTCCGGGAACTGTGGTGTGGAAATGAGGCGGGGGTCGTCCCGGGGCCTCCTCACTATCGCTCGCAGCCCTGTGGCAAGAGCCCTCTCTTCTGAGACGATTAGGGGCTCCACGAAGCGGCCCCTTGGTACAGCTTTTGAAACAACTAAGTGTGGGTTCTTCCAATGGCATCATGGGTATTTGAAAAAGTGCCTCTTCAGCGTTTACCTATTGAGACTTAAAATCTGCAAAATATCTGAGAAAATGATGTGGATGTTTGCAGCACTGAGAATCGCTCTGTTTGATGACAAGGCTGCTTTCAGGGGCAATACGTAGACATCTCTCACAATTTCCAGCATCTGCACGTATTTTCTCTCGCTCTGTAAGAGTTCCCCTGCAACTCTCGATCGCTTCTCAGCTGAGTCCATCCGGAGCTTTCTCTCCTGTAGAAAGGCATGAGGAACTCAAAGGTTACTGGGTTACAGCCTCAAAGACCCTGAAAAGTCCAAGGTGGTAGAGAAACGATAGGCTGAACAGTCAGGCAGTGACTCACTCTATGAAATACTATAAACACACTGTTCTTGGTTAAGTTTTATCTAAGGAGTTAAAAAAAAATTGTATCCCATCTGGCAGCTGACTTGGAACCCATGTTACATTTTTATGCATACAATTTTTTTTTTTTAAATATTGGCGTTCTCCAATATTGATAATCATTTTGAATAAAGGTTTCCATTTGGAACCTTTCGTTGTTGTCTTAAAACAAACGTCAGGTGTTTATGACCAATAGTGAGATGAGATGCTGTCATACTCACGGCACAACCTGAGCCCCCTCGGCCTTGGTGATTCCTGGGGATGGATCTGAGGGTGTGCGAGTGCCCATGCCGCGAGGTCCACACCTGTGCCTTGAGCACCAGGTGGATTTGCTCAGTGTTGGGGGGACGGTGGGGAAGGAGCCTGGGATTGAGGCCTGAGGGATTCACGTGTCTCTGCCCCTGGCTGTCGGCCCTTAGGGAAGTTAAGTGTTCTAACTTGAGCTCCTCATCTACAAAATGGGGTTGTTAACATCCACCTTAAAGGATTCCGAGAAGGAAAATACCATGATGAATTCTTTCATGAGGGGAGGGGTGAAAAGTGTGTGCGGTGCCGGAGGACAGGACAGGCCCCAGGCTCTGTCTGCCTGCAGCCTCCTCCCTGCTCTACCCTTTGCAGACAGAAAGACGGCCCTGAAATTTATATGGGTCATACCCAGCCTTTGAAGTCAGACCACCTGTCGGTAGGGTAGTTAGAAACTGTGACCCATTGCTTTAAATCCTGTCTTCGTGTCCTATTAGAAGATCCAGGTAGCACCAAGATGGCTCTTGCTCCCAAGACACACACTTGGTCCTCTTGGTTCGACTTCTTTTCAGACCAGGACTTACTCAAAAGAAAAATCTACCCTTGGATTCCCCCCTCAATTATATTTAGGATTGATTTTGGTTTTTTTTTGTTGTTGTTGTTGTTTTTGTTTAATTTCCCTAAGGGAAACTTTCAAGAAAAAAAAAGAATTAACCATAATAAAGACTGAAGCCTTTTTTTTTTTTTTTTTTTTTTTTGGTCAGGAGCAAAACAAATGGAAAATTCTCACTGTGTAAGGGTGGGCTTACCAGTTTAATCAGCATCTCCAAATTTGGATCATTGTTGCTGAGACTTGATTTTGTGTCCTGTGGTTTGTCTTCTAGAACATTTCTTTCCTGAAGATTCAATGCAAAGCTGATTATTTGGGGACAGGCCTTGAGCTGTCTGAACGGCCAGCGGGTGCTGTGCCCTTAGGAGGCTCCAGTAGCTGTCTGCACTGAACCACGCTGTACCCCGAATACAATGAATGAAGCATTTGACACATGCGATGACTCTCTTATATTAAATCTTACATTGAGAAAAAAAAAATAAACTTCAGCTTCCTAAGAACTACATTATACTTGACAAACAAAATTCAGGGCAGCCCCCTTTTCCCCCCGGGGAGGCAGGGGACTGATGCTCAAGGAATCCCACCCAATCCCGGCTTCTGCCTCATTTCGTCCCTTGTCACCTGAGGGCAAATGGCTTATCTTTTGAAATTGCCAGAAGAAAGCTCAGCACTTTGTAAAATCCACCCCTTTTTTTAACTAATGAAAATGTGTCAGAAACAGTTCTCACGCTCTCTCTAGACCTGTTTCCACATTTAAATATAGCTTATTCCTTCTTCACTTTCCTTGTTAGCTGTTCTTGTGGCTTCCATATAAATTAGCACATTAGAAAAAATAGTCCTGGGGTGCCTGGGAGGCTAAGTGGGATAAGCCACTGACTCTTGGTTTCGGCTCAGGTCATGATCTCAGGGTCGTGAGATGCAGCCCTGTGTCAGGATCCGCACTGGGCAAGGAGCCTGCTTAAGATTTTCTCTGTCACATTCCCTCTGCCCCAACTCCTTGGCTCTATCTCTCAAAACAAACAAAACACAACAGTCCCACCTGCTGCCTGCGGGGTCCACCCAAACAATGGAACAATGGCCCCCGAGGTTGACATTTCCGATTACCACAGCTGCCCTTCCCCGTTAGGGACAAAACTACTCATGGTAATCCCTTAAGATCTACGGGTGAGACTGGAAGAAAAACATCAATTAATAGCCAAGACTTTTTTGTTTTGCCTTACTCTCCTCAGACAAAACGGAATTTTCATTTTGTATCTGCAGCCGTGCTTTATGGCTGCCCGAAGCCTTTGTGTAAGAGCCAAGGTCCCCCAGTGCAGCAGGCAGACTTCTCCCCAGTTTGCACTTTTTTCCCCCAAGAGAAGGTGGGGAGTAGGGGTGGGGGTAGGGGGGTGCAGTGAGAGCCAGAAAGAGAATCTCAAACAGGCTCCAGCCCAACGCAGACGCCACGCTCGATCTCACTATCCTGAGATCAGACCTGCAGTGAAATCAAAGGTCAGATGTTTCACTGACTAAGCCACCAGTCGCCCCTAGACGATTTTTACATAAAGATGTCATCCCTTACTTTGTTTTCAGGTATGAATTCAGAGGAAGTAACAGGAACAGCAAACTTGGCACATTTATAACGGAACTCTTATTTTTGGGTTGGTGGGCCTTTGCCTAGGCTCTCTCCCTGAGACCTCTGATTCATGGTGGGAGTCTTCCTACCTTGTCTGCCTTTTCCAGATACATCCTAGTTATTGCTGATGCTTCTCCCAGAAGACACTCAGCCCCTAAATTAGGGGCCAGAAGTAGTTGTGCACATGACAGGTAGAACTCAGGGACCACTACGATTCTGGCTGTGGCCTCTCACTGTGGCTGTAGAGTATCAGGGTAAACACCCCAGCTAGGCCAAGCCGGGAGTGAGTACGGACTGGGCAGTAGTGGATGGGTAGGATCTGACTGGACAGAGGGTAGGGACACAGACAGACAGGCACACATACACACCTATCTATATGTACTTATATGGGTAGAGTCTGGGCCTTCTGGAGGGAGGGAAGGCCCTGTCTGGTCATGGCTTTGCACACAGCTCCATGTGTGTGTCTCTGGTCCTGGGTTTGGCAAGCAAGCTCTCTGATGGGACCCCTATGGAAGGGTCTTTAAAACAGTTTTCTCAGTAAACGCCATTACTGCCCATTCCTAGGGCTGTGAGTTTTGGTGTGCCCTTCAGAGTAAATATCTACCGTTTAAAAAATAAACTCTAATGTGTGCAGAAACTCAGTTTCTCTATTTTATCTTAATTCGGTACCTACATTTAAGCCATGGTTTTTCGTCCTGAAAGTCCCCAATTTTGTTTCATGGGCTTTGTGCACAACCTCTTAAGTGTTAAATGATAGAAAACCAAATAAGAATCTAATACATACCTTGTGTAATTTGATTTTTTTTTCTTTTTTTAAGAAATCCTAGGCATTACAGTCTTCCACTTCTGTAGATTTATTACAGGTGGGTGGTGTCACACTAGCAGGCCTGTTTTCCTACAGCAAGGCGACTTTAAGCCCAAACCTGCTATACTATTTTATTCAAGTGATTAGGTGTTTAGGTCAATAGTAGGTTGGAAAGACCCAACTCACAGTGAATCTTATCTGCCAGAGGATAGAATGCAAGTGTCTTTGAGAGGAAATGCTCCTAGTGACCATTCTTTGAGGTTTCAGAGTTTCCAGACATGGTTCTTGCCAATTGTCTTACAAATGGAAAAGAAACACTTCAGAGGAGGAAGTGCTGATCATTTTTGCCCCCTCTGCTTCCTTCTAGTGTTCAGGCTTCAAAGAGGAACATTCCTGGGGTCTATGTGCCTGGGGTTGAGGGTGACAGCTGCACCCTTAAGAATAAAGGGGAAGCGTGGGGAAGAACCTCAGAAAGATTTCCAGGGAGTCAGGAATGACACAGACTTTGTGAGGGCTTCAGAAGAATGTGGACCCTGTGGGGTGCAGTTGCACATTGGGCATCCCCCTTTGGGAAGTAGGAGAACACCGGTGGTTCTAGAGCCCAGAGAGCTGTTTTCCAAAGGCTTTCACAGGCTGAAGGATGAATGGAGATAACATCCACCTTTTTGGGAGACTAATCCCCACCTATCTCAAAAGATAGCAGCTGCCATAATAAGGTAAAAGGTCTCGAGAAGCAAAAGGAAAAATCTCGATTAAATACCCACTTTGGTGTTCCGATTCCCTCCTGTGCACCCCGGTAACAGGCACCAATCATCCTGTGTATCATCCGCTTCTGTGCAGGCTTTATCGACCTCAACGCAGGGACTGTCTTACTGTGTTGTCTGTTTCCAGGGTACAACACAGTGCCTTGCATTCCCATCAATACTTAGAGAACGGAACTGGGAAGACTGAGAGGTGCGGCGGGGGGCACATAGTTAACTGCTAACTGAGAAACTGTCTGTGATGGTTAATTTTGTGTCAACATGACTGGGCCACGGGGTGCCAAGACATTTGGTCAAATCACTCTGGGTGTATCTGTGAGGGTGTTTTTGATGAGATTGCCACTGAAATAGGCAGACCGAGTGATGCACCTTGCCCCTCCATAATGTGGGTGGGCCTGATGCAATTAGTTGAATGACCATAGAATGAAAAGCCTGGACCTCCCTCAAGTAAGAGAGAATTCCCCCTGCCTGATCATCTTCAAACTGAGATACTGGTTTTCTCCTGCCTTTGGACTTGAGCTGGAACATCAGCTCTTCCTGGGTCTTGAGCCTGCCAGCTTTTGGACTAGAACTGTACTATTGGCTTTCCTGGGTGTATCTCCAGCTTATAGGCTCATCCTGCAGATTTTATGACTTCTTAGCTTCCATAATTATGTGAGCCAATTTCTTATAACAAATCTGTGTTATATACACATACATGTATACATATATACATGTATATATGTGTATGCTATTAGCATATACGTGTATATATGTATATATGTTTATATGTATATATGTATATACGTGTATATATGTATGCTATTAGCATATATGTGTATACATAGTAAACTATGTATATAGTATTCTACATACTATATAATATTATATGATATACTTACATAGTATAGTATATATGGTATAGGATATTATATACTACTGTATATATATAGCATACTTATAAATTATAAATACACACACATACACACACACACACACGCACACACATACATATACTATTTGTTCTGGTTCTCTGGAGAATCCTGAGTGGCGCATGGTCCATGAGAGTTTCCCGACCTAGCGCAAGGCACATGAAGCAAGCAGGGCTCTGGCTTAAAAAGGCTCAGATGTCCCTGGAAATGTGTTAGGACTCTTCTTGGAAAGGAAGCTTATGCTTGGGAAATATAAGTCACCTTGGCGGGGAGGACCGTGAAAGCCAGGATCCTTCCCTGGTAACGGGCGCACACCTGCGGGCCTGCCATGTTGCTGCGCAGGTCTGCAGCCTGGCCGAGGGGACGCCGCACCCAGCAGCCCACCTTGTTTGCCCTTCCCTGCACTGTGCTGTCTTCGAAAGACGTGTGAGCAGAAGCTTCCGGAATAGCAGGTTAATAGGGCAACAAATTATTTGTCTGCTTGATAGAACTCCCAGGTGTATTCCTACCAATAGTTTCCATGGGGCTGGGGTGGCATCCCCAGCCTTCGATCATCCTAGAGCTGATTTTTCTATGAGCGTCACGTGGTTCTGAAATGACATTTTCATAGCAACCAGCTCTCTGAAGGACAAGGCAATTTTCCGTGTTTTCCGAATCCTGATTATTTCACGGAACCAAGGGGGATGGCTGGGTTCTGAACATACTACTGGCAAAATTATTCTGGTTTGCTTGAAGAACTGGTTTTCAAAGCCACTTTTTTTTTCCTTTTAAGTATTGGAATCTCAACTACGAAAAGAAGATCGTGCCCTTATTTCACCAAAAATGTGTCCTAAGCTGCAAATGAAAACACTCTCTTTCGTCTGTGCCAGGGCTCTGCCCAGTGAGCGGATCCATGCCAGTGGCGCCGGGGCGCCTCCCGCCACCCCGCCGTGCTACCCTAGTCAGTGAGGCGGCTTCCACTCAGAGGTGCCTTAATGTCACTCTCGGTGTGAAACTACAAAACACCCTTTTTAAAAATAATAATCCGTGAAAGGGAAGTTCTTAGGAGAAAAGAGAAGCTGAAGGCTTTCCAAGTAGAATTATCATTATTGTTTATGAATTTTCTTTCTTTCTTTCTTTCTTTCTTTTTTTGTTTACAAATTTCTTAACCTCAGGTGTTTAACTGTGCAGCAAAATAACGGCATAAAATTGCAGCGGTCACTTTACCTTCAGGAGCAAACTGAACGCTGCCTTTGGACCACATTTTGTTGGAATAACATTTTCTTCAAAATCCTTGCACCCTTTACCACACCGCTTCAGCAGAAAACTGGACAAAAACTCCAGAGGTTTGTCCTAAAAAACTCACCCCCACAACACATCAAAAGAAAAAAGAATTTTCGGTTAAAGCATTCACCTGCACAACAGGTCAATCCAGGTACAGCAGAAAAAAGAACATATTTTTAGTTGCGTTTTCTTCTTTCTACCTAAATGATAGTCTAGAAAACAAAGTATTTTTCAGTCAAGATCTGTAAATGGGACTTTGTAGTAATTGCAGTTCTCTTATTGTCACAATCCAATTAGGATGCCAAGGTCTTGTGGGAAGGTCTCAAGATGGTCAGAACCAAAGTGGCCCAGGTTGGCCCACATCAGTCTCAGGGCCAGATGAGGAATGTGACAGAGGGGAGCCTGCTTTCTCAGGGTGGGGGAGAGAAGCACGGAAGGGACCCTTGCAGTAGGATGACAGTGCAGAACAGCCTAGGACACCCCCACATGTGGTTGCATCTCAGGCTACAGGTTTGAGTACCCATGAAATGACGTCATATAAAATTATTTTATTTTATTTTATTTTTACAGATTTTATTTATTTATTTGACAGACAGAGGTCACAAGTAGGAAGAGAGGCAGGCAGAGAGAGAGAGGGAAGCAGGCTCCTCCTCACTGAGCAGAGAGCCTGATGCAGATGCAGGGCTCGATCCCAGGAACCTAGGATGGTGACCTGAGCAAAAGGCAGAGGCTTTAACCCACTGAGCCACCCAGGCGCCCCAAAATTATTTTAAAATAATTTGGTTGGCAGTAAGAACACTGGACCTATACCAAACAATGTTTAGAAATTCTTTGGTCTGGTCTTTCAGGAGATCTCGGGGTCATCCTTATGAACATCCCTGGTCATTTTACTCCCCTGGCTGCCGATGCATAGCTGGAACAGTGAGGAGCTGGGTCTTCAGGGTAGACAGATCATGGCCACCTGCAGCTTCTCAGCCTCCACACTGTGCACAGCTAGCTCCGGAGATGCCTGCTGCTTCCCCAGGCAACCAACTTGAAACCAGAGCAGACCCCTGGTAGATAAAGAACACGTGCAAAGGTGATGGTAAATTCATCCACAAAGTAGAATTAACTACAGTGGAAGAGAAGGATTGAGGATCATTCTGTGGGGAACTGAAGCCCTTATGTGGCATCAGGTACATTGCTATTGTCCCTGATCCTAGCCTGTTCTCCAGTTCCCCAGAACAGAGCTGCATAGTCTGTGGTCCTAGAGCCTTGCTGTTGTCTCGGGGCAGACAGAGGTCTTGGAAACGGTCCCCCCTCACTATTTCCTGATGTATGGACTGACTTTTCTGGGAGAAGAGCCAAGACTGGTCTCTGAAAAAAATGCTTCTTCACGCTTCCCCAATGCCTGTCCCCAACCAAATTATTGATTTGCTTATTTCTGTTCTTTTGTGTTCTCTTCCCCACCGTCTCAGCTAGCCTTTTTTGCACTTCATCATTTTCTATCGGTTTCATGCTTACTTGTTTTTCCTATCATACTATTAATGGTTGAAACTGTTGAGTAATGTTTATGTGAATCATAAAGCCACTAACATGTTATTTAAGGAAGTCACTTCTTTTTTTTATTTTTAAAGATTTTATTTATTTATTTGACAGAGAGAGAGATCACAAGTAGGAAGAGAGCAGGCAGAGAGAGTGGGGGGGAAGCAGGCTCCCTGCTGAGCAGAGACCCCCCCCCCCACCCATGTGGGGCTTGATTCCAGGACCCTGAGTTCATGACCTGAGCTGAAGGCAGAGACTTAACCCACTGAGCCACCCAGGCACCCCAAGGAAGTCACTTCTGACTGAAATTAATCATAAGACAGAAAACAGTGCACAATGCAAATATGTTTTAAATAACCTAGAAAAGTTTTCCTGTTTGACTATTTTTTAAAAAAAGATTTTAGTTATTTATTTGAATGGGATAGGGAGAACACGAGCAGGGGGAGGGGGAGATAGAGGGGGAGAAGCAGGCTCCATCCCAGGACCCTGGGATCATGACCTGAGCTGAAAGCTGATGCATAACCAACTGAGCCACCCAGGTGCCCCTATATTTGTCTGTTTTGTGTACCTAATACATTTTGGGCCCAGAATCTCTCAGTGGCTATTTTTACAACCTGATGTAATTTCTCAGAGGAAATTGTGTCTCCCAAGGGATAAATTGGTTAAAAAAAAAAAAAAAATCAGCACAAACTAAAAATGTACTTAAGTGTTAGGTTTTTAAAGTTTGCTTTCTTCAAGGAAACACTCACAGAATTTTCTTTTGAAAGTTCCATCAATCCATCTGCCAGAGTTTGTGCAATTTCTTGGTTATTCAGAATGTTAGCCACATGCATGTTGTCAGAAGTAAATTGCCCTGTAAATATATAAGGCCATATGCCTTGGAATTAATTTATTAATTAATAAAGATGTGATCATGAGATATGATCAAGAAAATAGCTTATTCCTCACAGTTGCTTTTTAGTGTATTAAAAAAATGTGAAGCATAAAAGTTAAAATTCTACTATGCCGTGGGGATTATTCCCCATGATAAAATATGAATTGAGCAAGAGTAACTAAATGTAAAGCATATTAACAACTACCCACCCTGGTGAAGCCATATTAAATAGAATCTATAAATTGGACAATAAGGAGAGAACATGTGAACATTATAGACCCTATAAGTTTAAATTTTAGATTCTCCTTCCCACCAAAATTTCCTCCTCACACCCCTGTATCTTTGAGTTCAAGACTTAAATACTTTGAGTCTACAGCAAATAACATACAACTATAGTTACACAGACATCTTTTTATATTTTTAATACTTTGAACAATGTGCATTGATATGCAAATGTTTTTATTCCATCTAACTTCTCATTTCTTACAAATATCATCAAAGAATACTTCTATCTTGAAAAACGCTAAATTTTTTTCTGCTTTTCTCTTTGGTCCTTAGTTATCTGTGTAAAAAACCAGGAGAAATCATTTCTATATAGCCTTATAAACTTTTTAAAATACTGGCTGAACATCTACTAAGTGTGGTCAAGCAGATAGTACATAAAGTCAAGAAGACATCTCCCTGATTTGGAGGCATTTATGTAAAGTGATGTAGGACATGCACTGACATGAAATCTCTACATGCAAACACCCATTGTGTAGACAGTCATTGTGGTGATAGGACCTCAACAGGAAGCAGAGCAAGGAGGGAAGAAGGAAGTAAGATGTAATTAAATAATGACTTAATTTCAAGGGTATTTTAGTCAGATGGGAAGAGTTAGGGATAAGATAAATAGGTGGTTAAAGATGGATGCGGTGGGGGCGCCTGGGTGGCTCAGTGGGTTAAGCCTCTGCCTTCGGCTCAGGTCATGATCCCAGGATCCTGGGATCGAGCCCCACATCGGACTCTCTGCTCAGCGGGGAGCCTGCTTCACCCCCCACCCCCGCCTGCCTCTCCGCCTACTTGTGATTTCTGTCTGTCAAGTAAATAAATAAAAAAATCTATCAAAAAAGATGGGGGTGGTGGTCATTTAGCCAGATGATAAGTAAACAAAACAAACCAAAACAAAAATTTCATCTTAAAGAATAGACTGATTTAGGGGAAGCTCTGGTTGACACAGAAAATGGCTTCCAAGACTCTATTATGATAGATTTGTCATGTGTAGGGACTGCAAATGGGATGATAAATTCAGTGATGTCCAATAGGTTCAGCAGAGGTCTGGGGAGCCCCCACCAAACCGAATATTTTATATAGAAAATGCATAGAGCATAATCGTAGAACAATTTAAGTAGTGGGTGCTGTGTCTAAGAGGAGCTTAACTTTTAGAGCAGGCTGCAGTGAGAAGAAGGGCAGAGCCCTCTGGCTTAGCAAACACTCTGTGAGCTTTGTCTAGTCAACCCACTGACTGGCATAGGATTAGTAAAGCACCATTATTTAAAAGGAACTACCTTCAGCATTTTGAAGATGAATATACTTGTTGTCAGTGGATAGTCATTACCTTTGAAAGGAGATATGAAAAACAAAGGAAAGAAAGTTTTACTGAACAGGTATGGAAGCCAACGTTTGCTCGAGCCCTTCCTGCCCTGGAATTCCCTCCAGTTACGAAGGACCTTCATGAAGAAACTGCAAGAGAAGCAGCGAGAGTTCTTACCTATTATCCTGGCACTGATGTTCTTCTGTAACTCCTTGAAAAGAGGACTTAACTGTTTCCTTACTGATTTCAAGGTGTCTTCCAGAAAATCCGTGAGACTGGACCACGTCTGCAGCTTTGATTCCCTGAAGTAGATGGAGCAGGGAGCCCTTTCCCACGGTCGTTCCAGCCAATCACCTAGAACTGACACGATTTTCTCCTTTTAGTATTGCAGGTCGGAGCTTCGATGAAAGAATTCTTCTTGTTTACAGTACAATAAAAACTAAGTTGTGTTTACAGCAGGCTTATTCCTCTCTCTCATTAGAAGACTAAGAGAAACACCCATCATCTGCTTTCAAACGTAAAATTAGAAGTTCAAGAAGGAATAATTTCAAATGCTGCCTATCTGTTCTTTGACACATAAGGTTGACATGCTACATTTGAAATCAAAATTGAATAGCGGTGGGACTTGTATATCAGGAAGCAGAGTGGGCAAGAAGGTGCTGCTTTTTCTTTAGATCCTAAAATGAACATACAAGAAAACCCCACTCTGCCTGGTTTCCCCACCCTGCTATCCGAAGTCATCTTGGGCTAGCCAAACCTATGGCTTCCTTACATCATGTCGGGTTGCGCTCTCTCTTTCTCTCTCTCTAAGTTTCTCTACATGACTGTAGTGGGTGCTTAAAGAAATTCTCCTTGGAAGTCAATTACCGGATGATGCTGGGACATGTGAAATCTGATTTTGTGTCCTCAATAGATAGATAGCCTTATTTGATTCCCCTTCCCCCTTTTTACAGATAAACAAGAGCAACTCTCTATGACATGCTTTCCTAGAAGAAAACTAAGACGACGAAAGGGAAAAGGAAGATGAACAGAAGGAAGAGAAGACAGAGGAGGAGAAAAGGAGGAAGAGCTGCCCCATAAAGAACAGTGTTTGCTCCCTGCTCCCCGATGCAAGGCTGCCGTCCTCTCCGCAGGAGGCCTAGTGTGTTGTCTAGCACTTGGTCATGCAGCTACAGAGCTGAAATTAATAAGTGACTTCTGCTACAAAAATCTAGCAGGTCAATGTGCTTTTCTGTAGATACGTGAAATCTTTTCCCTTACAGGTTTCCCATCATGCCAGTTCTCCCCAGGTTTGAAAGCCCCTTCAAATATGGGATTAGCGATGTCTTGCTTTATGTGGTTTCTACGTGGTCCCAAACCCTATGTAATAGGAAGCCAGGGAGTTTTAAAGGGGAAAATGGTTCTTGTTACTTTAGCAGAGCAGTGTGGGTTTTTTGTTGGTTAGTCAATGTTACATGCGCATTTAATATCTGCAGCTTCAGTATCTAAGTGAAACTAATTCCAGGTGTATATTTTATCCTTGTTCTTCCTCTCAGATAATGCAGTTGAACTGGAACCTGATCAAGCCTTCGCTCTCTCTTCAGAGCTGCCGTTCTTATTTCCAAAGGAAACCACATTGATTCCGTCTCACTAAGAATAACTCTTGGTACTTGTTATTTCTCTAGATCAGCAACTATTCATCCCTAACTATTAAAAATGACGTTTTCAACAGGGTTTGTGTACATGATGGCTTGAAGCAAATATTTGTAATAAATAATCCCTTTCTAAACACTTGATAGGACAGTGGGCAGTGGGAAATGACACCGTTTGGGTAGTGACAGCATTCCTTTTGAGAGGGAATGGAAGACAGTCACATGCTCAGCCCCCATATACACTTACTGTGCTGGTAAGAGCCGGTTGCAATTCCAGTAGGCGCAGTAAAGAACGTGCCAGTTAGTTGAGACAGCTGGGAAAGAACTTCCAGTCCTGCCTCTGCAGAGTCAAAAACACTTTCATTGGTTTACTCACAGGTTTTTCCTTGGAAACATTAAGTATTACTTAGGAACGCTAAGCTGGCCAAGCAAGACTGCTAGGATTTCTCATCTTCAATTCAAATCCCTATGGAACAGCCCATAAGCACTTTATAGCCCACCGCTAAGTGCTGAAGTCCAGACGCTTAATTAACGAGGACTAAACAACAGAGTGGAGAGACCGTGCAGGAAGACTGACCTGGTGCATATTTTCAAAGTCGGAGTACTCAGGACAGAGACAGAGAAAAGTCTATGTATATTTTCTAAAATAGTCTGACTCAAAGGAGATGTCTCATAAGAGGACAAATTTAAAACTGTTGGAACCGCTCAATATGATGGTCAAACTTGAGTGTGGCATTAATTTCACCCCATCTTCAGCGACCCGGCATAAAGATTGGATTCATCATATAGAAGGAATTACTTTGATCGAAATTAATACACTGGGTTATATTTTTTAATTCTTTGTGGTCTAAGAATAAACAATTACTCCAAATTGGTTGGAACAAGATGGCAGTGGCTGAAAGGTTGGGATGTCTCTCATGTATTGGGGTCTAATTTTTTAATTGGAATGGATCAAAGAAATCAAATAGAATCCCTAGGTATACCTACATCCGTGTAGTCAGTTGGTTTCAACAAAGATGCAAATCAAATGCACTGAGAAAAGGATAGTCTTTACAAGGAATGGTGCTAGAAAAATGAGATATCCATGAGTTAAAAAAAAAAAAAAAAAAACCACGAAACTTCAACCCATACTTCTAAAACTCTATGAACAAACAAATAAGTCAACAGCTCAGAAATCTAAAAGTCAAAACTATAAATAGTTTAGAAGAAATTCTTTATTTCTAAAATAAAGAAAATATTGTGAACTTCAGTCAGATAGTGTCCAGATACGAAATTAAAAGTATAACCTAAAAAAAAAAATAAATTTGACTTCACAAAAATTAAGAACTTCATCTCTTCAAAAGGGACCGTTCGGAGAAGAAAAACATAAGTCACAGAGTGAGAGAAAATATTTATAAATGCCTTTTCTAGAATACATAAAGAGTTCTCAGTATGAAAACAACCTAATTTTAAAAATGAACAGAAGATTCGGACAGACAACACACAAACGAAGACCAATGAGTGGCAGGTAAGTGCATGAAAAGATGTTCAGCATCATCAGTCATGAGGTAAATGCAAATTCAAACCCCAGTGAGATACTCTGGCACTCCCACGCACACAGCTAACATTAACAAGACTACATACCCGTGTGGGATACTATGCAACTAGAGTTCTCATACATTGCTTGTGGAAATGTAAAATTATACAACTACTCCAGAAAACAGTTCAGCCAGTGTTTAAAAAATTAACACCTTTCATATTGACCCAGCCATTCCACTCCTAGGTATTTATCCAAGAGAAATAAAAGCATATGTTCACACATAGTTTCATAGCTACTTTCTGTGTTAGGACCCGGGAACTGGAAAGAACTCAAATATCTATCAACAAGTGACTAAATAAACAAATTGTGGTATATACGTACAATGCAGTAATTCCCAGCAATAAAAAAAAACAAGGAGCCATTGATACAAGCATCAAACAGAGGAATCTAAAATAATTCTTTTGAGTGAAAGAAGCCTGACAAAAAAGAATGCACGGTGTATGTTTCCATTTGTAGAAAATTCTATAAAATACAAACTAATGCATCATGAAAGAGAGGAGATCTTTCACAATGTGAATTCAGGATGGGAATAGGGAGAAGCAGGAGGAAAAAACTGCAGACTGGCATGAGGAAAATTTGGGGAGCGGTGACTATGTTCCTTATCTTGATTATTTTATGGTTTCACATAAAATATTTTCACATGTCAAAATTTATCTAAATGCACACTTTAAATATGTACAATTTATCTTACATTATTTAGACCTTGATAAAGAGGCTTGAAATTTTTTAAAATTTTATTTATTTTATTATTTATTTTAGAGAGAGACGGTGAGTGAGCAGGGGGAGGGGCAGAGGCAGAGGGGGAGAGAGAGAATCTGGAGTAGAGCCTCGTTAAGCAGCAGCAACAGCAGCACCTGGGAACTCGTCAGAAATGAAAATTCTCAGCCCCCATGCCAGATGTGGTGAGTGAGAAGTGCTAGGATGAGATCCAGTGGTGTGTACTTCAATAAGCCTTCTAGGTGACTCAGACAGATATTACCATTTGAGAACCCAGGGTATAGTCTCTATGGAGGTGTATCTAGGTTGAGTGTATACAGGTGAGGGAAAGTGTATGGTCTCGCTTTCTCTCTTTTTAGCAGAGGAGCTGGCACTACAGGTGTTCCTGGTTTGATAGGAATGACCGAAGAAAGAGGGGGGGTTGAGGCTGTCGGAGAGAACTGAGTGTGGGAATGTGGTCGTGAGGAGGTGAAAGGGGTTGGGATACAGAGCCCAAGTGGGTGCTGACTTGAGCAGAGCTGCTTCTTCCTTCGGGACAGAAGGGAAGACAGAGAATGAAGGTAAGAGGTGGGATATGTGGTGGGTTTGGTGGTGGGAGGGAAATTCAGGCGTTTTCTCAGGGCAGTAAAAGGTGAGGTCAACAGCTGAGAGGAAGGTTCTCGAGCGATGGACGAAGGAGGGGAGGGGATGATGTAGTCCTCTCAGAGAGCGGGAAAGAAATTTACCACGGGAGGGTGGGGGGATTCGTTGTCAGTGCCGCAATCGCATTTGATATTTATGGCAGTGAAGTCAGGTTAGATGAATAAGAAAAGCCACAGCACGGTTTTCAACCCAGCTGCTTCGTGCAGGCAGCGGAGAGCATACAGACAGTGGTGTTTAAGGAGCACTGGAGTTCAGCCCGAGAAAGGCAGACAAAGAAGTTCAGATTCTTCGCACCAGAGTAAGGATAATGACAACCATTGAATCCAGGTTTAACAAAGAAGGAGCAGAGGATGGAGGCGTGGAGACAAGAGAGTGGAAACGTGCGAGTGTGTGCCTTGGAGGTCTTGAGGCAAAGGGCTGACACAGTAGGAGTATTTGGAACATGGATGTTTGGAATATTTGGTGCATGTTTTGGAGGTGGTACTCAGAGAAAAATGTTGGAGATCAAGCTCTCGGAGGCCTTACTTACAGCTACTGGGATGACAAGCTCCTGAGTGATGCCTGAGGTGGCAGAAGAGAGATTTTTGGACTGAGAAGCTGAGGTCTTTCATCTGAACCAGGGTCTTGATGGCTTGTCCAGGTGGAAATTGTGTTTGATGAGTTCAGGGGATGATTTGGGGGCCAAAATGGTGGTGAGAAATTTGCTGTTCAGTGCCATCAACTTTCACTTGAGACAATTTTTAAGTCACCAAATCTATTGTTCTTTTCCCCCTTTTGCCCTATTCCTGTTCCCTTTCAATGCCTTACTTTCCCAAATCCCTTCTTTTTCTACTACTCCGGTTAAAAAATGTCCTTTGCGGGGGCGCCTGGCTGGCTCAGTTGGTGGAGTGTGTGACTCTTGGTCTCCGGGTTCTAAGTTTGAGACCCTCGTTGGGTGTAGAGGTTACTTAAAAAAATAAAATCTTAAAAAAAAAAAATTGCTATGCTTTCCTTACGAAAGTAATACTAGTTCACTGGAGATAAAAGAAAAGGAAAAATAATAAAAGGAAAGAAAAGTTCCTTATCCAACTGTTGTTAATACAGTTCGTAGGTATCCTTCCAAACCCTTATCTGTATCCTGCCGCCCTCCCCCACGCACGCACGGGTTTTAAACAGAGGAACCCCACCCTCCGTATTCTGATTTCAAAAGTAGGAAACCTGAAAAACACATCTGGAGATAGATGCTGTTAATAATTGTGTTATATTTCCTCCTAGATTTTTCTATGCATATTGTCTTTAGTTAAGATTACATTAATTGTCATAACTGTGTAAAAAAGTTTTTTTATGATTTTATAATTTGTTTTCTTTTAAACCCCTTCCCATCCTTTTGTTTTTCCCTTTCCCCTGGTTGAAGCCTGCCAGAGGCATCCTTGGCATGTACGAACAGTTCAGGGAAATGTGAGGATTAGAGCGAACTTTAAAACTCACAGTTCCCTAAGGAATGGGAATAAGAAACTGTTAGAGAAAATTTAATTTTATACTCCCTCTGCCTTGCTCTGCTTGGCATTAAAAAAAAAAAAAAAAAAGCCCATGAATGCAGAGCTTTTATTGAACAGATGTCTAAAAAGTGAATTTGTCTTAATGTTTCCAGAGTTTCTCTTCAAGTACTGAAATCAACTTTGAGTTCTAGGGACTGATATTAGACAGATGGGCACTTAAAATGATATCAGACCTTTGGGATCAGCAACCAGTCTCCTCTTTACCAAGCACTTGGCTGTTTTTAATATTCAAATATTATTTAAGTCTTTATTTTTATTGTATTTTAAGTGTATTTATTATAAGTATTTACATTATTTTGATACAAGTCTTGTAAGGTGCTACTATACTAACTTTCATATGAGGAAACAGGTCCACAAACTTGCCTAAGGCCACACAGCTCAAGTGGCACGTGTGGGACTCAAGCCCAAGGTCCTTGGTCACCAAGTTCATGCTCACTCCTTCAGAACACATCAGGGAGGCTTTTCTCAGACCAGTTGATTATGGGTTCAGACATTTTCCCCTGTGTAGAGGAGGCTGGTTTTATTATATTTTCCAGAAGAGCTACAGATAATATCCCTGGCTGGCTCAGGTCACTAGTAACCTTATTCTGCAGGGACAGTTTCCTCAGACAAACTAACCCCAGCTCTTTCCCCCTTAAATATCTGAGGGTATGAGGTGTAAGAGAAAAAGAAAAAAAGAGTAAAATGTGACTGAATTATTTGAACTGAAGGCATTTCAAAAATTCCCAAAATATCATTGGGGGTAGGCATGACCACTGCCTTTGAAAACTGACCTGATGCTCCAAGAGGTACAAAGAGGTCCACATGACCCCCTTCTTCTTCAGGGGCCACACAGCTTCCTAGTTTCTCCCAGAAGTCTCTCACGTCAGGTCTCAATAAGTTTCCAATACCAATTTTATAACCTGAGGAAAAACTCAAAATGTCATATTAGTTTGTAACTTTATCATGAGCAGAAACTCTTAGCACTCTGGGAAAATGCAATCCTAATTCAAAATGCTAGAGTCTGGGGGCGTCTGGGTAGCTCAGTGGGTTAAAGCCTCTGCCTTCAGCTCGGGTCATGATCCCACGGTCCTGGGATCGAGCCCTGCATCAGGCTCTCTGCTCAGCAGGGAGCCTGCTTCCTCCCCTCTCTCTGCCTGCCTCTCTGCCTACTTGTGGTCTCTGTCTGCCCAATAAATAAATAAAGTCTTTAAAAAAAAAAAAAAGCTAGAGACTGCTCGTAAGAGCCTGATCTGGAGCTTGCCCGTGCTCTCATGCTACACCATATTAGGGTCACAAAAGGACTCCTGCATGGCCCACACTCTCCTTCATGTTCTGGATTTACTGGACACTGTGCACTTAGTTTTAGGACCTTGTCTCTCTGCCTCATGTCCTGCTACTTTTGCCACCAAGTTGCAAAGTGAAGATGTCAGAAAAAAAAAAAAAAAAAAAAAAAAGTCATTCAGAACAGAAGACTCCCGAAAGGTGGTAAACATCACTGAAACTCTTACTTCCTGGGAATTCTGTATGATGATTCAGTGAATCTCTATGTGTCTAGACCCATTTCTAAAGGTGTCCCAGAGACTCTGAATTCTTAAATCCCAGGAACGAAATGAAAACAAAGTCAGGCAAGAATCTCAACACTTCAATTCTTTCCATCGAGACATCTAGATACAGAATGGAAGGACCTCTTTGGATGCCCGGAGTAAGAGATTTCATTTTGTTGTTGGTTTTAAGACAAAAGCTCCTGGGGAAACACAATGATTATTTAAAGGGAAACTTTAGTTTTCAGTTATTTTGTTATGTTACTCTTGATTTAAAAAAAAAAAAAAAAAAACCAGTGCGGGATGCCTGGGTGGCTAGGTCGGTTAAGCATTCAACTCTTGAATTCCGTTCAGGTCATGATCTCAGAGTGTGAGACTCAACCCTGCATCCGCTCTGTGATGGGCATGGAGCCTACTTAAGATTCTCTCTCTCCCATTACTATCTCTCTCTCTCCCCCAACCCCCCTTAATAAATAAATAAATAAATAAGAAAACAAAAGGCAAAGTTTGGAAATCTTTCTCATGTGCAGAACAAAAAGTCTGAGATGTTAGAAAACCCTAATGGGTCCTTCTACTCCATGAGAGGTAAACCCACTACACTACAGTGTAAATTTGTAATCAATAACTCTCCTCCGTCATTTAGAGAAAAGCTACCATGTAATTAATCATAAATATAAACCCCACACAACAACTAGTGCTGTGCTTTACTTTTGGGTGAATATATAAAATCTGATGTGGAATACAACTTGCTTCAGGCATAGGTAAACTAAACAAGACAAGACAAAATAAGGTAGCAATAAATCAAAAGTAGTTTATTTTGTTAATAAAATTTACTAAAACTATTCCAAGCATGCTGAATTCTAGCTGTAAGCAAGTCTTCTTGCTCAGCTATAGGGCCCAAGAGTTAAAACCAAAAATAGACAAGACTGCTTAACTCCTGCTTCAACGAAAACCCATTATGCATATTCCTTTTTGCACTTTCTGGAGGCATTGATGAGATGTTTTGCAATGACTGGAGCATTCCAGTCAGAAGGGAAAGCCCTGATAGCAATGGAATGCCTAGAAGACCACATACCCCCAGGTCCCTTTCCCTGCCTGTGATCGTGGGCTGAATATATCCCTGCCCCCACTCACGATCACTTGCTGCCTGCCTGCTCCCTGGCACGTAACCCGCTGAACTTGTCTCCATAAAACTCCAGTGTCCATCTTGCAGGTGGAGAGGTCAGTCGTTAAGGGTTGAGCCTGCCACCTCCCCTGGCTACTGGCACCCAAAATAAGTTTTTTTCCTTTCTTTTTTCCAAACCCTTGTCTCTTGCACTCAAGAGACAATGCACTTTGCTTGCCAGGAATTTATCTGAGTTTGCTCGGCAACGGTGTGGACAAACCCAGCCAGGAGCTAAACTTTCCAATCATACAGCCCTCTGGGGATTCCCCCAGATGGAGCAGTTGGCCCCGGCAAGGCACCAGGCTTCCCTGCTCGTTTCCTGAGTTAGCAGCTGGGACAGATCATTGGATAATGTAGCCACAGAGACAATATTTGATGGGTGATTGAGGTATATACACTGTGCCATTTTAGGGGGTCCCCGCCAGCTGGATCCTTGACCATCTTATTCCCTTTCTCCCCTCCTCTCACAAAGATGGAAGATTTCATGCTAGTAAACCTTAAAACCATTCTATCTTAGGTATAACAAGGAAAGATGTAAGTTATAGTATAAAGAAGAGTAGAAGCTGAAAATTTAATTCTAAAACAGTCATCATCTCCTTCCTTCTGAGAAGCATAACCATTGACATTTTTAAAAGATGATCCTTAAAGAGTTAATGGTATCAGCCAATCCTTTTCTTTGTGGGATAAGCCATTTGGAAATATAATAAATGCTGTTTGTGTACACCAACTTATAGATCTTGGGGTTTGCTGCTATTAAAATTATTACACTTTCATCAAACTTAAAGCTTTTGTGCACCAAAGAACATAATAAACAGAGTAAAAGGCAACATACAGAACGGACAAAATATTTGCAAACATCTGATAGGATTAATATCTAGACTATATATAAAGTATGTCTAAACTCAATGGAGAATATCAAATAAACCCATCAGAAAATGGGCAAAGGACTTCAATAGATGTAGATAAAGAAGACATACAAATAGCCAATATGCCTATGAAAAAATGCTCAACATCACTAATCAGTAGACAAATGCAAATTAAAGCCATAATGAATATCACCTTAAACCCATCAAGATAGTTACTGTCAACTAAAAACAAATAAAAACACAGAATATAACAAATGTTGGTGAGGATGTGAAGAAATTGGAGCCCTTGTGGACTATTGGTGGGAGTGGAAAATGATGTAGCCACATGGAAAATAGTATGGAGGTTCCTCAAAAAATTAAAAATATAATTACCATATAACTCTGCAATCCCATGTATGGATATTATATCCAAAGCAATTTAAAGTAGAATCTCAAAGAACTGTCTGCACACTCGGTGTTCATAATAGTGCTATTCTCGATAGTCAAGCTAAACGGCCATCAGCAAATGAAAGGATAAACAAAATGTGGTCTATACATACAATGGAATATTATTCAGCCTTAAAAAGTGAAGGAAATCCTGTCTTAAGCCACAACATGGATGACACTTGATGACATTATGTTAAGTAAAATAAGCCAATCACAAAGTGAAATACTGTATGTTTCACTTATGTAAGGTATGTAAAGTAGTCAAATTCATAGGAACAGAAAGTAGAATGGTAGTTCTTAGGGGTGGGAATAAGAGGGAAAAAAGGAAGTTCTTATTTAATGGTGTGAGGCTTAATTTTACATGTCATCTTGACTGGGCCATGGGGGTGCTCAGATATTTGGACAAACAGAATTTTGGATGTGTCTGTGAGAGTGTTTGGGAATAAGGTTAATGTTTGACTAGACAGTAAGTAAAGCAGATTACTCTTCCCAGTATGGGTGGGTCTCACCCAATCCATTGGAGGCCTGAATAGAACAAAAGGGCTGACCCTCCCTTGAATAAGAGGGAACTCCTATATGACTGCTCTGAGCTGGGATATCAACTCTGTTAGCAAATTGAAAGATAAATAGTGTTCTGAAGGTCATACATGTAGACAAACACCATATTCGTGCAAAGTTGGTTGTTGCTTTCAATCTCCAGGCTTACCTTGGAGTAAATTGATTTCTCTGCTGTCTCCATCACTAAATATCCCCATACTCTGTACCTTCTGCCCGTCCAAAGCTTTTTCTATGAGATAAAGCAGGCTCTCCAAGGTTAAGCCACTATGTTCGTACACCACAAAAATGATACCTGCCTTAATGCTGTCCACCACCATCTAGAAAATGAAACCAAAGCCCATTATTTTAGAATATTTATTCATAAAATAAATACAATGGGTATGTAATCTGTTGTGATTTTTAAACACCTTTTTTCCCAGAAATTATAGAAAGAGGAAGATAAGCTTTATCATTTCTTGGTTTCTTTTTCAATGATTTTATTTCTTTTTTAATTATGAGAAGAAAATTAAGTAAACTTGTAACTCCAGACCTCAGAGATAAATATTATAACAAGTTAAATTATTTTCTTCCAGCCTTTTTATTGTACATACTCATGAAGAGACATTGAAGCAGCTCTTTAAAAAATAATCAAATTGAGATAATATGATTTTGCAATGGATGTTTAAAATAGATTTAAAGTTTTCCTCTTAATCATGAATTTCTGAATTATCAATATTGATTAAATATTTTCCATTTAAATAAATACGAAAACCACTATGCTTTGAACTCAGCAACCAAATAAACTTTTCATTATGGTAATGTTAATTCATTAGCAGGAGATAGTTTGGAAAGTCATTAAAGTCAATTGTCTTTTATTTTTTTTCTCCCAAACCTCATGTAACTTCCTGAAGGTCACAGTTCAAATTGAGCAGAGGACTACCACCTGGTTATGTCCTGATTTTTGCCTAAGCACCCAACACATTCATAATAAAAAAAAGTAATCATGGCATAGACTTACGTAAAGAAGACAAATAGAAGAATGAACTTACTTTGAACTAGATTTTTCACCAATGCTCTGTCACTAGTTATCCTTTGTGCCCAGCCTGATGCCCATTATTAAACATTAGGAAACTATTTGGGGCCCACATGGAGATCAAAAGTCTGATCTTGCTTTCATATGGATCCACGGAGCTGGCTAGTTATAAATGATCTGAGTCAATTTCTAGATGCCCAGAAAGAAGACTGATTTTGTATATTGAAAGCAACCATTTTGTTACAAGGAGGAATTTTTTAAAAACTTCCTAAGTAGGCCAATGAATGGAACCTAAGGAATGTCATCCCTTACAATGTCCCTTTTTGTGTGTCATATATACACACATATATGTGCATGTCATAGACACACATGTGTGTGGTATATCCATGGTGTCATATATGCATATACACATACTCACGTATCTAAAAAATACATGCTTCTATGTCTTCATTGTGCTTCCTTTATTTTTATTACTTATATTCAAATTAAAATATATAACTTCATTATAAAAAGAACATAATTTAATGGCACCTCCCTGAATAGACCACAAAATAGGATTTCTGACTTTTTCTTGTGAGAAATCATGGTTATATGATAGTATTTCGTTCCTTGGGCATTGCAAAGAGGTTTTAAAATAATCCTTAATCACCTTGCTCTTTTTTGGGATAAGTGCAACAAATTCAGTTCAATAAGAATTCACCAGATACTTAACTAAATGCAAGGTAGTTTTGGCCTTTAATGCTTTATTTATTTATTTATTTATCTATCTATCTATTAAAAAGATTTTATTTATTTATTTGACAGACAGAGATCACAAGTAGGCAGAGAGGCAGGCAGAGAGAGAGGAGGAAGCAGGCTCCCTGCTGAGCAGAGAACCCAATGTGGGGCTTGATCCCAGGATCCCAGGATCATGACCTGAGCCGAAGGCAGAGGCTTTAACCCACTGAGCCACCCAGGCGCCCCTTTAATGCTTTTTTTTTAAAGTAATTTTGATTTATGATTATCTTTATTGCTTCTGATTTTTAAAAGTGCTCTGGGTCTGTAAATTTCCACTTACACCATTTTCCTTTTAGAAGAGGAATCATTTTCATACATATGGAGGCCAAAAGATTGTTACACATCCTCTCATCTAAATGAAAAACAAAACAAAACAAAACACCCGATTCAGAAGAGGGCAGGCCTCCTAACACACTCTTACCTCAAATGCAGGAATTCGAGATGATATTAGTAAGAAGTGGGGCTGGGAAGCATATGAAGAGCTGTCATCATTTTTCTGAACTCCACGCCAAGTCTTCTTCAATAATGAAGGGTAGGAATGGCTTCCAGAAACATTGCTTCTGTAGGGAAAAGAAGGGAATAAGTGAAATGTAAATTTCCTATCAACTGGATTTTGATAACTGAGCACCAAAGTGTTGTCTGGGCATCAGTTATACTGAACAAGGCACATGGCCTTTCAGAACTCAGTTGCTCCCTGCAGTTTTGGGGAACAACAGCAAATGGGGCTCCTGGGTGGGGTGGGGCCAGAGCTGGCTTCTGGGCCTCTCTTCCTCCATTCATGGGATACTGGAAAGGTCTCCTGGAACTTATTTAGCTTTGTTGGGCACTTAAAATGAATGTACTGACATACTGAGGGGTTCAAAATGACATTTTAAAAGAACAGCTGAGAGATTTAAAAATTTCCTAGATCATCTGGTTCTCCCAGCTTTCTAAATAATGTCTCCATTCTCTTACCCTTAGTCCCAGATTCCCATTTGGATACACTTACTCCAGGAAAATCAATTCTGAAAACAAAAATATTACTTTTGCTCAATAAATTGCACAGAAAATGTACTACATCACTGCCTTTTTGCAGGGCCAAGAATATTTGAAATATAAAATTTGAATGTTACAGATTTCCCTCGGAAAACATGTCAAAGACCACTGCTTTTGAAGATTAAAGAGTTATTTCTTTTGCTATCTCATAGGATAGGAGCCAGATGATTATACAAGCTCCCTGCGAGTTAGCTAAATTATCCTAGAATGAATTCTTGGTATCATGGGATGGTCTTGAGCCTTCAGGAGATGGAGGTTTGCTTACCGCTTGGGCAAAGCTTGTAAGGATGCCAAAATTAGCTGTTTCTCCAAAGCTTCATGTAATCCCACTCGATCCCTCAGAGCCTGGGAGAGTCGTGGCTGGCATTTGGATTTTAACAATCTAGAGCAGCATGTTCCGCTCACCCAAGGGGGTCGAACTTTGAATAACTCCTCTGAAAAACAAACAGCAGCGGCCTCTGTAGTTTACTTCATGCTTCTCTCCGCCAAGTTTACATAGATAAAGGCATCAAAAATAAAGCTGTACCAGGGCACTATTCCAAATGGCAATAATTATAGCCCTTTTTACAGACTCTATTTGGATTTCTTATCCTCTCGGCTCCAAGTTGTGGCTCCAAGTTACTAGTCCTGTCAGGTCAAGAAACAAAGCTCAGAGAATGAACACCTCTTTTCTTGTGGAAAGCAGTTAATAGATTTACAGGTTTCACATCCATTTCTGCCCTTCTTCTTGGCTTCAAGTAATCTCCTGTTTGTTATGATCTCACAGAGGGTGAGTCAGTGAAAAAAAGATGGCAGGACTCCAGTCACTTTTGTTTTTCTGTTGTGCACTGTGCAAATCAGAAGGCTTCACTGAGAGAGGCTCCTACTCTTCTTGCCTTCCTACTTTTCTTCTTTTAATGCTGTTCTTCCTGCTTCCAATCCCACTTTCACTTCTCCCCTCTGTTGCTAATCTCAATTCTTCTCTCCTGCACCTATTTCCTTGTTTTTGCCTACGTTCCTTGTTCCCTCTCCTTGTTGCTGTTGTTTTCATCTCATAAACCTGATTGTAACCAGAGGAATATGGAGGCACCGATATTGGACTTTCTGTATCTCATCTGAAATCTTTTTCTTACTCATGAACTTGAAATATACGGGGAGGGGGTGGGGAGGGGAAGAGCTTGCTTTAGAGAACGCCACCTACATGCTCTTCCAGGAAGACTTAGCTATCCTCCAGTTGGGAATCTGTACGTAAATCCATTTGTTTCTACAATAGTTGGGTAAGATATCATTTTAAAATTCTACTTACTCTTACGTAGTGCAATTTTCTCCCAGATTATTTTTCTTAAGCACTTTTCTCTTTGTCTCTCCAGCAGCTCCTCATCTTCTGTTTTGGGCTCATTCAGGGTCCCATAGACAGCAGAGGCTTCCCTAGGTATTAGCCAATCTAAGCTCGACACACACGCAATGTAATGACGCTTCCAAGCACCATACTCATTATCCGTTGGCGTATAGGGCAGAAACCACCCAAACCTAATGCATTTGGGCATCCATAAGCAGTCCTACAAAAAAATAAAAAAAGGAGAAATATAAATTGCAAGAAATTTTTAAGGACCGTTTCCTCGTAATAATGTTTCCAGCTATGCAGATAATTTTTCTTTACATTGGGATTTCTCGTGTGGCTGACTTGTCATCTAAATTGGACACAAACAAAAAAGAAGCATACCTTACTCCATACAAGAATAGTCTTTGATCACAATATATGTTATATATGAATAAACGTATTAGTCATCTTTTGCACCTGGTCCCACAGCATTTGGTTAACCCTAGTAGTAGAAAATAGTAGTAAAAAATCAGTTTGTTTCAGACCAGACCTCCCCCTGGAAACACCTTCGGTTGGACCATATGATATTGCCAATACACAACCAGCTTTGATAAGTGGAAACAGCAAATTTCATGTGGTTTAGTTGAATTAAGCATCTAGACAAAATACCATAAAACAATTACTTAGGCCTGTAGAGCTACCAGTGCAATAAGGGCTCCTGTGAACATGACCCCAGAGAGAAGGGAAACTAAAGAGGTAAGCCTGATCCCTGGCATTTGACATTTCAAGGCATTTGACAGTTCCAAAGTAAAGCTCAGGCTGAGAAGAAGAGTAGAAAATTATGGCTGAATGACATGGAACCTAAAAAGTATTTTTGGCATTCTCACAAAGAAGAAAGGAAACAAATTTAAATTCAGGACCCACTAAGGGGAAAAGCCACCAGGCTTTCAGTTGAGATGGTTATCAGCAAGGGTAAGGAATTACACCACCTCTCACAAAGACTGAAACTAGTTTTAAAATATCTCTTTTTCTGACTGGATTTAAGTGATCTATTCCTAGCCCTAACCAAATGCCAGGAGCAAAAACCAAATTCTCTCAGGAGGAAGAGAACATCAAGCCAAGGCTCAAATTATTGTATCGATATTTTATATCTAATATCTAGTATCCAATACCAGCCACACAAAAGGATAACAGTTGTTTATTTCTCCTTTTGTCATTTATTATCTTTTATTAAGTAGAGAGAGACCCTTAAGAGAACTATACGTTGTAATTGTTAGGCAGGAACTTAAAAAAAATAAACAGTTCTATAATTAATACGTCTAAGAAGTTAAATGGCTAGGTGAGAATTGTGGCAAAAATAATCAAGTCAACATTGTAGAACTGAAAAATATAATAACTGAAATTTAAAACTCAATGGACCAGTTTAAAAGCAAATTAGAATCCAGCTAAAGAGATAATTAGTAAACAAAAAGCTAGAAGTAAAACCCAGGTAGAAACACTGAAGGCCAAAAAGATGGAAAAGACACAAAAAACAACATGAAACTTGTGGGAGATGGTAAATCAGTCTACCATGTAAGTATTGGAATCCCACAAGAAAAAGAGCAAAAATAGGGCAGAAAGAATATATATATATGGAGATGCTGTGTGAGAATTTATCAAAACTGATGGGCATTAAATCTCAGATTCAAAAATCACCAAAAAACATAAAGTGGAAGGCACACACACACACACACACACACACACTTCTGGGTACATCATAATAAAATTGTGGAAAACAAAAGACAAGACAGAGAAAAAAAACCAAACCCTAAAAGCAGCTAGAGAAAATAAAAATATTGCCATTAAAGGAACAACAATAAGACTCCCCACTTCTCAAAAAAAAAAAAAAAAAGGTTTATGGAAGACAGAAAACAATAGAAAAATTTCAAAGTTCTACAAAATTAACTGCCAACCTAGCATTGAAATTCCCTGTGAAAATATTCTTCAAATACGAAAGTAAAACAAGATATTTTCAGACAAAAATAAGAGAATTTGTCAGCAGCAAGTTGCACTACAAGGAATATTGAAGAAAATTCAAACGGAAAATGATCCCAGATGGAAACTCAGAGATGCAGGAAGATATGTGTGACAACAGAAGAAGTAAATATGTGGTTACTTATAAGTAAATATCGACTATATCAAGTAATAGTCGTGATGTGTGTGTAAATAAATATACATATATAAATTTAAATGTATTCTATGTGTATATAAAATTAAAATATTTGACAACAGTATTGAAACTGGGTGGGAAGGGGACTGAAGGGGAATAGAGAGAGTTAAAGGGTCCTAAGCTCTTTGCATTATCTCAGAAGCAGTTAAAAAAAAGGCCCTAGGATGAGTGCCGTAATCCTAATATAGCCATGAGAGAACTGCTAGATAATTTATAATTAACAACTTAAAAAACATTTATGTACTCTAAAAGACAATTTTTTAAAAAGCCAATAAAATAACTGGAACAAACAAAAATAACATAGTAAAATGGCAGACTGAAGCTTAAATAGATCCGTATGTACACACATGTAAATAAGAAATTACCCTAGCTAAAAGCCAAAGATTGCCAAATGTTAGATAACAAGCACCAACAACTATATTCTGTTTACAAGACCTATTCCTTAAAGATAAGTACATAGGTTGAAAGGAAAAATCAGTGCAAACACCTCGCCCAGGTCTTTAAATGCTGTAAATCTAGGGCTCACGGTTTGCGCGTGGCCTCTCCATAGAGAGCTAAGTATTGTCTGAGCTCAGTAGCTCAACGCAAGCCCACTCTGGGAAGTCTGCTCACGTTAAAGAGGTAAATTATTGACGTGTCCTCAAAGTATGTCTGCCATGACATTTTATTAAATCTTTAAAAAGAAATGAGACACATAGAGCAGAGGCAGAATTAATGGCAAAGGATGTTGAAAATCTCTTCAACAGATGTTAGCCAAAGAGCGATCAAAGAACACTGTGGTGCAATAACAATTTTCAGGGTGAGTTATCACAGGCAAAATAATATAATAACCATAGCTTACCTAATATCTCATGAAAAAAGTGGACATCTTTAGTCAAGATAAAACATTTTCTAGATAACTACATTGAGTAATATGAGATTATTAAAATTACACAGAATTATTAGAATAGTGTATATCCCCTTACTTACAAAATAAATTCTTGTATTTAACTTATCCCCATTTTTTTCTCTGAAGGGTAAGTTAATTACGTTTCAAATACCCTCTGTTACTATCTTCAGGGAAGGAAGGTACCTCAACTGCCAAATGACAGAATATAGTGGTATTTGGGCCCTATTACAGAGAATTGACAAGTAGTAAACCTGTTCAGTTAAAAACTTCCAGGGCCAGCTGACTTGCGCAGCTACACACAGCTCTTTCGGATTCAGAAAGGAAAAGATATAGAGAGAAATGAAGCGTGGTAACACTGTAGAGAAATCCACTTTGGCCACTTGCGTCCTTTCTGAAAACCAGTCTTGGACAAACCTAAAAAGAAAGATACAGAAATGTAGTTCAGAACACTAGTGTCTAAAACCGATCAAAATTCCAGTATAAGTATTGGTCCTTGTTCTTTCTAGAAACCTCTAAATATATATATATATATATATATATATATATATGAAATCCTAAATAACATAGGGCTAGATTTTTTAAAACACTATATCTACTTTCACTGATCCATTCTAAAGAGGAAATGAATAATAAAAATATCTAAAATCCAGAGAAAAAATCTGAAGTACATTTAAGCTGTAAATGTGGATTTTCTTTTTTTCTTTTAACTCCAAATTCAATAAATCAGCAAGTCCTGTCAGCTCTACAAATACCTATATCCAAACCCAGCCACCTCTCTCCACACCCATTGCTGTCAGTCTAGTTCAAAACACATCCCCCTCCATTCTGCACAACTGTAACAGTCCCTCCTGGCTCCCTGCTTCTCTTCTTCCCAGGGTCCATTTCTACACAGTAGCCCAAGTGGTATTTTAAAAAATGTAAATTAGATAGCATCACTTATGCAAGTAAAACCCTGTGAATTCCTGGTGCAATTAGAATAAAAATCTATATAGTGACCACATCACACTTAGTGGTGAAATATTAATTCCTTCCCCCTAACATCAGGAACAAAGCAAGAATGTTCATTCTCACCACTCAATTAACAGGTACAGGAGGTCTTAGCCATTTCAACAAAGCAGAAAAAAAAGTAAAAAATATACATATTGGAAAGGAAGCAGTAAAACTAGCTCAATTCATGTATGTGGAATCTACAAAACAAGGATTAAGAACAACTCCGGAATCTACAAAACAACCATTTAAATTGTTGAACTTATTAGTATAAACTTGTGAAAGTTTTCCGTTATCTTTATCATCTTTATGATATCTAGAGCAATATTTTCTTTTTCATTCCTGATATTGGCAATTTGTGTTTTCTCTTTTAGCTTGGTTATTCTTGCTAAGAGTTTATCAATTCTACTACTATTTAAAACCCAGCTTTTGTTTTCATAGATGTTCTCTATTCATTTTCTATTTTATTGGTTTCTATTCTTCATTATTTTTTTCCTTCTACTTAGTTTGGATGTGATTTGCTATTTTTTCTAGTTTTTTTTTTTTTTTTAATCTAGTTATTTAAGGTGGAAATTTAGAAAGCCCCTTTTTCCTTTTCTAATATAAGAAATTAAATAATATATTTTCCTCTAAGCTGTGCTTTAGCTACATCTTACCCATTTAGATGTGTTGTATTTTCATTTTCAATCAATTTGAAATATTCAAATTTCCCTCATGATTTCTTCTTCAGCCACAGGTTACTTATAAATGAGTTAATTTCCAAATATTTGGGATTTTCTTGATATTTTTATATTTTTTAACCTCAAATTTTATCGAATTATTGTTTAAAAATATACTTAATTAGATTTTAATAGTTTTGAAATGTACTGAGTCTTATTTTTTGAACTAGGAAATTCTGTATCTTAGTGAAAGTTATTTTGATCATAAAAAACATGTTTGGAAGTTGTTGGGTTTAGTTTTCTATGAATATTAGGTCAAGGTGGTTGAAAGTTTGCTCAGTTCTATATTCTCCCAGATTATTTTTGTTTAATTGTTCTATTATAATTCAGTCAGTTTTGTTTCATGTAATTTGAAACTCTATTATTTGGTCCATACATATTTATAATTGTTATGACTTCTTGGTGAATTGATCCTTTTCTTTTTATAAAATGTCCTTCTCTATCTTTCTGTGAATATTCCTTGTCTTGAAATCCATTTTGTCTGATATTAATATCGCCATCCTACTTTTATATGCTCAGTATTTGTTAGTATATCTTCTCCTATCCTTTTACTTTCAACCAGTGGACGTCTCTGTATTTAAAGTGTATCCTTTGTGGTAAGTATACAGTTGGATCTTGCTTTTTGTTTTTTTGTTTTATTTATTTATTTTTTTAAAGCTCATTTGGCCACCACTGTCTTTTGTTTGAGGGTTTAGTCCACTTATATTGAATATAATTATTGATACGGTTAAGTCCAGGTCTTGATTTTGTTCTTTGTTTTTGTTTTCCCATTTGTTTTATGAAAATTTATTCCTCCTTTCCTGCCTTGGTTTGAGATAATGAATTTTTGTACTCCATTTCAATTCGTTTGTTGGCTTTTAAGCATTCATCTTGTATTATGCAAGTAAGTTGTTGCTAGGAAGTGCAGTATGCATCCTTAGCATTTCATAGTCTCTTTCAAATGAATATTCAGATAAACTTAAAGAACAGTGCAATGGTATAGTTCTTGCTATCCGTTATGCTTTTGTCAGAATACTGCCCCTACTTATGTTATAAGCCCTATAATACACTGGTTTTGCTTTACACAGTCATATATCTTTAAAATAACTTGAAAATTTTATGTTTTTCCACACATTACCATTTCCTTGGAAATCAAGTTTCCATCTGGTATCAATTTCCTTAGCCTGAAGAATTTCTTTTGGCATTTCTTCAACGCACATCTTCAGGCAACAAATTTTATCAGTTTGCTTTTTTATCTGAAAATATCTTTATTTCACTTTAATATTTGTAGTACAATTATGAGATGCATTAATCAATTTTAATAACTGTCATCTTGCAGCCAGTCTGGTTCCTGCTGTATCATCTTCTCCTCTTCTTCTCCCTCCTCCTCCTTCACTCCCATTTTATTTTAAAGCAAATCTAAGACATGGTATCACTGTATTCATTCCACCCACTTAGATGGGGTGTATTTTCATTATCATTCAATGTGAAGTATTCTAATTTCCCTTGTGATTTCTTCTTTGGTATTTCAGTGTGCCTCAGTAAACAGCAAGAGCATTTTTTTTTAAAAACGTATGCTATAATCATCAACATGCTTAAACAAATTCAACAATAATGTCCTAATGTGATACTACTTTAACTTTTTTTAAGGATTGATTGATTGATTGATTTCAAGAGAGGGAGGGAGAGAGCATGTTCACATGGGGAGAGGGGAAGAGGGAGAGCGGAAGCATACTTCCTGCTGAGCACAGAACCTGACCTGGAGCCCCATCTCACCTACCTAAGATCATGACCTGAGCTGATACCACGGGTTGGTTGCTCAGCTGCTCAACTGACTGAGCCACTGCAGCCTTGCTATGATATCTATTTTAAAAACTTCTTAAAAATATGGCATCCATTGAGAAAACATCTTTTTTTTTTTTTTAAAGATTTTATTTATTTATTTGACAGACAGAGATCACAAGTAAGCAGAGAGGCAGGCAGAGAGAGAGAAGCAGGCTTCCCGCCGAGCACAGAGCCCAATGCAGGGCTCCAGCCCAGGACCCTGGGATCAGGACCTGAGCTGAAGGCAGAGGTTTTAACCCACTGAAGGCAGAGGCTTTAACCCACCCACTCAGGTGCCCCGAGAAGGCTTCTTTTTTAAAAAGATTTTATTTTATTTAAGTTAAATCTATTTTATTATTATTAATATTACTATATACTATCATATATTACTATATAATATTAATATTTTATTATTTAATTTAATTTAATTTTAAAGATTTTATTTATTTATTTGAGAGAGAGCATGAGCTGGGAGGAAGGGTTGTGGGAGAAGCAGGTTCCACACTAAGCGAGGAGCCTGAGGCAGGACTCGATCCTAGCACCTTGGGATCACAACCTGAGCCGAAGACAGACACTTAACTGACTGAGCCACCGAGGCACCCCCATTAAGAAAACTTCTTACATTCCTCCACGCATGCCACCTAACCACAAATGGATCTTGAATGTACAGAAAATCTAAGGCTCCAGCAAAATGATCATATTCAAGGCTATATAGGCCTTAGACCAAAGAGACATTTTATGGCCCACAAAGGAGGCACTGCTGACCCTGTAGTCACCAACTACAAAAAAAGAGATAATACCTGATTGCCCTCTTTAGATACTGGCAATAAACATTGGTTATAGTCCCAAACCACCAAATAAGTCATCATATTTGAATAAGAATCACTGGAACAAAAAAGTTTGGAAGTAATCCCGTGTTGGTAAATCAGACTCTTCCCTGGAACCACTAATCTCCTCCAAACTCAGTAACATTGTAGATGATTGTGGTCAATCTCACAGCTAATTGGAAACATTGGCAATAAGGGTTTAGCAGAACTCCTTTATCTCAAGCCATTGGTACTCCAAAATTATTTCTCATGGCTCATTGGCCACTGCTGCCCTGGTACCAGCTTGTAATGGACACAGATAAACTCATTGAAAGAAAAGTCCTATCTCTGAATAGCTCTCGTTCTGCAGTGTGTCTTCTCTGACTTTCTCTGACCTCTAAATGCATAAACTAAATTCCCACAGGGTGGGTCAAGCCCAGAAAGTTCCAAAGTGAAGTGAAAATGATACCTCCAATTAGGAACAAAAATGAGCTTAGTTACCTTCATAAACAAGCTGCTGAACACCCAGGAGACCCAGAGACAGTCCTCACCATTAATTTACCCAAACTGCTGGCCTAACTGGGGCCTCATCCATAAATCTTGGGAGAAGGAAAAATTCGAGCTTGCAACAGAACACCAATTAATAATACATGTAGAAGCAATTAAGAAGTTAGAAAATGAGCACTTGGCAGCTATCACAGTAAATAATTATGTCAGAAGAGAGTCATCAATGGAGACTAAAATTGGTGGGTGAAAATACGATGAGGAACAGGGTATTTGCATAGATTCTAATACTTTTAAATTAATTTAAAATTAATCACTCAAGGACTTTTTAGTTACTTATTAATTATTAACACAGTACTTAATAATGAATCATCTTAACCAAGTGATAAGTCAACATCACAAGCCATGGGACAAATCGACATCATATGCCCCTGGTGTGATCTGCTGAGTGTCCCTTCTGTGTAATTCCTGCCAAGAAGGCAAACCCTGAATGTAATCTTAAGGAAGTATCAGCCAGAATGAAGTTGAATGAAGTTCATTCAACCAAGTAGGTCTGTACTCTTCAAAAGTGTTAAGTAATAAAAGACAAGGAAAAACTAAGGAACTGCTCCACACTGAGGTGGATATAGAGACATGAAAAGTAAATACAATAGATGACCCCGGATTGGATTCTGGACTGAAAAGGGAAGGATGATTATAAAGGACACGGTTGGACTAGTCAGGAATACTCGGGTGAAGTCTGTGGATTGGACCCTAGTATTGTACCAATGCTGATTTATTGATATTGGAGGATATACTTTGATTTTTCAGCAGAATGTCTTCATTTTTCCTGGAAATGCATACTGACATGCTTAAGGTTAATGGGGCATCATGTTTGCAGCATATTCTCATGTGACTCAGAATAACAAGGCAAAATGGTAAAGTGTGAACAGTTGAGGAATCCAAGTGAAAAGTATAAGGAATTATTGTACTATTTTTGCAATTTTTCTACAAGTTAAAATTTATTGCAAAATAAACTTTTCTTCTTTTTTGGCTTTGTTTTTTGTTCTTAAAGAAAAGGCTACCTGCTTCCTTTGCAAGGCTTAATGATTGCCTATTATTTTGTGTTTTTCTACTCCCCTGACTTTATTTTAGGTCACTGCTCTTTCTTGATCCCTCTCCATGCACCTTTATCACAACCTGAGATAGAATAGAGTGGTTTACAATGAACTTGTTTGACCTCACCCACATGTGTCATTAAAGAAAGAAAACAGGGATACCTGGTGGCACAGTTGTTTAAGTGTCTGACTCTTGGTTTCCGCTTGGGTCGTGGTCTCATGGTAGTGGGGTTGAGCCCTACATCGGGCTCCACACTCAGCATGGAGTCTGCTTGAGTTTCTCTCTCCCCTTCCCTTTTCCTCTGTCCTTCCCCCACTTCCACTCTCTAAAATAAAAAATTTAAAAAAATTTTTAAAAGAAAGAAAGAAAAACAGGAAGGGGAGAAGGAAAGAAAGAAGAGAGGGAAACAAGCCATAAGTGACTCCTAAGGATAGAGAGCAAACTGAGGGTTGATGGAAGGAGGTTTGGGGAATGGGCTAGATGGGAGATGGGTATTGAAGAGGGCACTTGTGATGAGCACTGGGTGTTGTAAATAAGAGATGAATCACTGACTTCTGCTCTAGGAACCAATATTGCACTGTATGTTAATAACATTTAAATAAAAATAAAAAAATAAAATGAATCCATTGGAAAAAAATTTAAAAATGAAATTAACCTGTTGGCATGCAGTCAGGGGAAAAGTGTGTGTGTGTGTGTGTGTGTGTGTGTGTGTGTGTGTGTATTAGCAGGAGGGCAAAGAATGGAGTTACGGAGTTGGGTTTGTACTGGCAGCATATAGTAGCCACAGACAAAAGTATCACAAGGGGATCCTCTCATTGTTAATAGATTAACAATCAAACTGAATGAGGCATTGACAACACCAAGAACAGTGAATCCCAGTGGGTCCCTGACCTAACTCCCCAGTGTCCCAGACAGGCTTCACAATCCTTTCACTGGCCCTTGGAGGACAATATGCTCTCATTTAGAATTATAAAACAGATCCATCAAATAAGGTGCAAAACAAAAATGTTTTCTGCCTCTTTTTCAAAGGTGGGTCTCAGTACCTTGGTTTTCCATTCCCAGCCCGCAGCATCTACTGTTCCCTCCCAGCCAAGCAAAGGAGAAGAACTAAAACTGAATTACTTTTTATTTATTTAATTTTTAAAAGATTCTATTTTTAAGCAATCTGTACACCTGGCATGGGGCTTGAACTCAACAACCTTAAGATCAAGAGTAGCAGACTCTACCAACTGAGCCAGCCAGCCCCTCCAAGAATATTTTTTAAAGTGGACTTCAATTATGCATGTTTTATATTTGTTACCAGCCTGCACTGCTGCAAGGACACATGCAAGTATAATGACTCTTAAGCAAGAAAGAAGGAAAATGCTTCAGTCACATTAAAAAAAAAAAAAAAATCAGTCCCCAAGCAACAGAACTAGGCTAGTTTGCAGTAACGACATTGTGGCTCACTGCATTTTAGTTAATGTTACAAAGTAAGAGATCCGTGAAGAGAAATAAAAACATGTAAGGAGACAATGAACAAAATGTGCTTTGCTCCTTTATTGTGACAAGGATAGCTTCATTTAAATAATTCATGACACTGCTTTGCAGTGTGCTACTGAATGTACAATGTGTACTTTGCGAAAATAACAAGGCTTAGTAATACAGAACTTGAATCTAATTCTCGGCTCTTAAATTTATGATAAGAACTAGAGAGAAGCTGCCCACATGGTGAGGGAAATGACCGGGAGCAGAGCTTGCAGAGGTGGCCTGGAGAGGGTCAGCCGAGTCGGCAGAGGTCCCTGCCTTTTTGTCGCCTGCGCGGCCCTCGTGGTCTTGTCTGGTGGCTTTACGCACACCATCTGGCATGGCCGGGGCCTGAAGTGGGCGGGTTTCCACACGGATGCCAGCGTTGCACAGACTAATGACTAGGTTTGGGGCATAAAGCGAGTGGAGAACCAGGTGCTGAAGTCTTCAGTGAAAGAGAGAGCGAAGCTGGGTGTAGGGAAAGCAACAAGGAAGGGCCACTGAAGAGGGTCTTTAAAAAGATTTTAAAATAATGTATATGCTCTGATTCATAATTACATGGATGCACATAAGCATAAAAAAAAGCAGAAGGTTCTATCTGGGGGGTGTGATTATGGGTGATTGGTATTTTCCTCTTTTTGCCTATTCATTTTCCAGTGCCTCCACAAAAGCCTGGTGTTATTACTGAACAGATAGAGAAGGCCCTAGGCTCCCACACGTGTCGTCCCGGCCAGGAGGCTCACCCATTCTCCAAGTCTCTGCTTGTCGGACCTCCTTGGCTTCCTTCATACTCCGGCCAAAATGTCAGATCCTCAGGGAAGGCGGCAACCCATCCCCTGGGCTGGCGGAGGTTGCCTTACTTTGTCTCTGTCTCTTAGCACAATCGTAGCTCTTTATCTGACATCTGTTGGGCTGGCTAAGCCTACTTGGACTGTGGGAAATAAAGGAGAATGCATGCGCACAGACCTGTCATTATTATAGAAGTGCTGTATGACTTCTCAAATATGATCTATACGGTATAACTTATGGCCAGTGAAGCCAGATGGCGCCGGGGAAGGAACAAGACGGTGTGTGTGGAACCAGTGTGGTAGATCTGTTATGTGGCTAGTGGAAAGCTATTTTTGCAACAATATGGGTGACCATATAAGGTAACAATAGTGAAACTTTAGGGGTACTAACAGAATCCCTCCTCCCCAAGAGGCTGACCATTCCTGCTGCCCAAACACTTGCCTGTAGGAGGCGGCCACCACCACTCCCTCAGCTCTGCCTCCCTGCTGCCTTCTTTAAACCTTTGCTGAAACCCGTCATTTACACTCCATGTGCACTGTACTATAATCTAAGCACGGGTTTTGAGTTTCCGTTCTTGCTGACCCTCACACTCAATCCATTTGGGGGCTCACTCACTATTTATAGTCTTTCTCTTCCACTGGGCTACATGCTGCATGAAAGAAGGCGTGGGGTTGTTCTGTTTACTGCTCTGTCCCCAGCACCTGGTATGGTGCTTCTAACTTGGCAGGGGCGAAAGAGATACGTGTAAGTCAGAATGCAGAATGGAAAAAGTAAATAAATAAAAAATAGAATTTCACTGCTTATATGAAATTTCTGTTCATTTTAACCATTACCATCGTTGTAGTGGCCCAAAGCAGTATACGTTTATTTTTCCAGAGTTCTGGAGATCGTAAGTCTGAAATCAGTTATGATGGGCTAGGTGTAGGCAGGGCTGGCTCCCTCTGGAGGCTGGGAGAGTAGAATCAGCCTGCTCCTCCCCTTCAGGCTCTAGAAACTGCCTGCCTTTCTTGGCTTATGGCCCCTTCTTCCATCTTCAAAGCCAGCAGAACATTGTCCCGTGTCCCCTTCTCTCCCACTGCTCCTGACATCACGTTGTCTTTTGTCTTGCCTCTTACATCCCTTAGAAGGACCGTTGTGATTATGCTGAGTCCCAGTGAGGCAGGGTAATGTCCCCATCTCAAAATCTGTGATCACGTCTGCAAAAGGCCTTGGCCCCGTAAGGGAATATCTGCAGTTTCCAGGAATGAGGGCATGGACATGTGTGGAGGCTAGTATCAAGTCTATCTCACTGTTCCAACTTCTGAGACACAGAAAACACTCCCAGATATTTAAGGTGGTGCCACGTTGTGGCACCAGTGTCAGACAGCCAGTGAGAGGCATGGATGCTCCCTTGTCCTATTTTAGGATAAGATTTGTTCCACTGAAATACAAACGTCAAAGGGCAGGAATCTTCTACACTCAGGTGTTGAATCCCACGCACACAGAATTGGGCTTGGCACAAGGTAGGCACTCAGCAAACATTTGCTGAACGCTGGATGAACAGACAGCACTCTTCTGAGTTGACCCATTACTTACTTCCCCTTCTTTAGGTAAAATAACCTCACTTCTTACGTGGTGGTCCACATGGTCCTATAGAGGCTGACTCTATCCTGGGCTCCAGAAACAGCATATGATCAAGGCTAATTCAATTAATCTGGGTCAATCTCCTGGCCACGACAACTGACAGAAGTGGGCAGGGACGGAGACTAGTCCAACCACAGTGAAGCTCCAACAGAGAAATTATTTTTATTTCTGTACACAACTGAGGAAACATAATGATGAAGCCATGACTGCCAAAGGCAGAGCAGAAGAACAGGAAGAATGAAGTCGCTGGGTTTATTACTGAGCCTCTGAATTGAGCTTCAGCCTCAGCCAAACCTACTCTGGATTTTTCAGTTATACAAGAGGGAACCTTCCCTTTATTATGTATGTTAAGCTTAGGGTTACTTACAATGATGCATTTGAAGACCACTATGCATCAGCGCCAGAGAAAGATGGAAAAGGCATCTACAGACACTTAACAGGTAATTCTGTTTCATTGAGAAGAGAAGGCACAGGGCGCTCATGCCGTGCTCCTGCCTCTGAGAGCAGGACTGAGAGGTGGAAGAAGCCTTGGGGCCTTCAGGTCACCCAGGCCAAGTGTGTCTTACACTTGGCCGTGTTCCACATCACTCGGGGAATGGAGGAAAAACTACTTTTCCAGCTCCATCCTCATGGGCTGAGTTAAAATCTCCATAGGTGGGGCTCAGAGTCCGTGGTTTCACAAACTGTGAAAGATCCTAATGGGCCAGCCCTTCTTAACAGCAGTGGATTTGACCTCACAGGGCAGCAGGTCTTGATGCTTAGGCCAGGTCAAGTGCAAAGCACTGAATGTGTGTGTGGTGGTCTTAGGAGTAGGTGTAACTCCTTGAGGCCCTGAGCTAATTGAATACCGAGCCACTGGATGACAGTCTGACAGGCTCTCTCCTGCGCGTGAAGAGCATCGGTTGACTGCTAAATGCATGTTGTTTTTCTAAATGTAGCTGATTCACAGCTAAATTCTGGAGAGTTGATATGGTCGGAGAAGGTATCACTAGACCCATTTTAAACCTATTTATCTTCCTTTCACATAAGCAATAGGGAAAAATCAGGGCAGCTCCAGAGTTAGTGAATTCAAGCCCTCAGGGAGGTAATCAGGGGCCAAGGATCTTCCATATTTTCACTTTGCCTCCTTGGTAGTTGGCTCTTGCCCTTAGCTTTGTCCCCTGAGGTAATTTCCAAATGACCACTGTGAGGAGTGAACCTCCCAGAATAGAAATCATTAGATGAAAAGGGCACGTCCCTTCCTCGAGCCCCAATTTAAGTCCCTCTGAGTGTGAAGAAGACTCTCCCAGAAGCTCTCTAGTGGCCACTCTCTATGTCTCCTTGGGCAGACTTAGTATCCACACACCCTTTCGTAATCCAGACACCACCAAGGGGGTGGAATCCTCGTTAATTCTGTCCAAGCCTGGTCACCTTTGGCGGGGCAGTGACAAGCCACCTCTGAGACGCATACAGCCTGGGGGGAAACTCTCCCATCAGGACTATGGGGAAGAAGCAGGAAATGGTGTGGGCAGGAGGGTGATCAACAGTGCACCGGCTAAGCAGACACTGAGGAGAAAAGGAGAGATCTCTGCAGCTGCCGAAGTGTCCGATCCACCCAGCCTTCACAGACACCTGTCCCTTACTGCAGAACTCGTGTTTAGCTCCATCCTTGCTCTTCTTTAACCTCAATGTATGACTTGTATGGATTTCTTTCTTTCTTTCTTTTATGATTTTATTTATTTGACACAGAGAGAGATCACAGGTAAGCAGAGAAGAAAGCAGAGAGGGAGGAAGCAGGCTCCCTGCTGAGCATCAAGCCCAATGCGGGGCTCCATTCCAGGACCCTGAGATCATGACCTGAGCTGAAGGCAGAGGCTTAACTCACTGAGCCACCCAGGCATCCCTTGCACGGACTTCTTAAACAGGTCAATGTGCTTCTAGTGTCTGGTACTGTCACTCTTTCTCTTATTTTCTTTATATGTGTGCTTTCCTTAGGGACCGCGATCCATTCTCTTTCCTGGATTAGCTTTAGAATTGGTCTCCCAAGGTCCATAAAAAATATCCTATTTGGGGATTTGTAAAGGATTGAATTGAACTTGGAGGTTAATTTAGAAAGAATTGGCATCTTCAAACATGGCACATCTATCAATGCAGGGTTGTTGTTGTTGTTGTTTAAAGATTTTATTTATTTATTTGACAGACAGAGATCACAAGTAGGCAGAGAAGCAGGCAGAGAGAGAGGAAGGGAAGCAGGCTCCCTGCTGAGCAGAGAGCCCGATGTGGGGCTCCATCCCAGGATCCTGGGATCACGACCTGAGCCGAAGGCAGAGGCTTTAACTCACTGAGCCCCCCAGGCGCCCTTGTTGTTGTTTTTAACGATCCCTTAACAAAGACTTATAATTTCCTCCGTAAAGGTCTTGCATTTCTCTTTTTAATTTTATGCAACAGACATGGGGATGCAGAGCTGAGAGAAGGCGGGGTGGGGAGGGGGGCTCAGGCAAGCCCACCAGCCCGGGGAGCATTGTTTGAATCCAAGGATCTAGCCCGGCCTGAAGTTAGACAAATCTTAAGTCAATACATTCCCATTTCTTCTTAAGCTGGTTTGAATTCCATTTCTATTATTTGCACTTGAAAACATTCTGACCATGACACCAAAAGTAATACCCAGAGAGAGGAGGAGGAAAGATGACCAACACCCACTCGGGGTACACTCAGGGCATTCTACTTCTGCTTCTGCCCGCCACACTCCTGGACATCTCCTGAAGAGATTCTTAAATACAGAACAGAGACAAATGTTTTCTTAAAACTTTCTCCATTTTCCTATGATGTGTCTGTGAATTTGACTCCTCCTATGCAGAGAAGTCTCAGTAACCAAAAGGATTCTTCGTAGATGTGGAAGCTAAATATCGTGTATTTTATAAATGGCTGGTGGTATTAATTCTCAGGGCTGCTGCATTTGGGAAGTTGTGCCGTGAGCAACTTCAAGAGGGGCCATTAGCACAGACGACAGTGTGACACGCCATCCTTGGGTATTGTAACTGTGCATAATTCCTTTCGGAATTCTCTTATAGAAGTCTCAAGTCAATTAATTAACAAAAAGTCTTGAATGAAACAATATATTAGTGATCTCCCATATTCGGGAACTAGTAATATCTTGAAAAGTTTCTTCCTCCCAGAGAGCTACGTATGAAAATTTTTTTCTGATGATTTTTTTGTTATTCTTGATATTAGGAGTATTTTAGACATTGTCCATCCAATATGCATTTACTGGGTGGCTACTACATACTGGCTATGGCTTTCAGCGTTAGGGACACAAAGAATCACCAGAAAAAGTTCTTGCCCTCATGGAGCAGGGGTCTAGTAGAGCAGGCAGACAGTAAATCAACAAGTTCTGTACATAACATAATGTGGGGTGGTATGTAAAGACAAGGTATGTAAAGAGTGTTGCAAAGACAAGTCAGACATTATCAAGTGTGGCTCCACCCCTGTAGAGAATGGTACCGCTTACAAAATGGGAAGTGAGAATCACAAGGGCACAGGCTTGGCCTCGCCTAAGACAGTGACCTTCCCACCGTCCTCTCGCCCTCTGTCCCCATCCCCACCCAGTGAAACAGCTCGGGGCTTTTGGGTTTCTCCTTTTTCCTTCAGACTCAAGGATTTTCCTTCTTTGCTTCAACCACCTCTCAATAAACCGTCCCCATGACAAATGATGGTTGTCCGTGAGCATCCGATCTGTGTGGAAGGAAAGGAGCATGTCCAAAAGACAGCGCTGAGGAGAGGGAAGAGTCAGGATGACCCAGATTTCCAGACTCGTCTTGGATGTTTAGGAACCCGGTGTACGTTTGAATACGCCTCTCTGCCGGCCGCTGCCTTCACCCAGAAATATTCCCCTTACAAATGGGGAATGCTCAGGAACTCAGCGACATGAAGCTGCTCCATATTCAAAATATACCCCAATGTGCATTGTCTCTGAGACATTTATACACCAGATTTCCTCACTGTTCACAGATGAGATAGACCTCGTCCCCTGAGCTTTCCCCGGGACTGCTTGGGAAGAGTGGCCAGGAGCAGTGAATTGGAATGGGGGGGGTGTCTTTCTTAGATGTACATCAGTTGGATGATTTTTCTGCCTTACCCCTTTTCCAGTCAGCTCTGATGGAGACAAATGACCAGAGCTGATCCTTCACGGCTTGTGATCTCACTCCCCCCTATGCCACCACCTGCACAGACAATCCATCTGTGTCTTGGGACTGCAGTTGCATGAATGTTGCCCCAGGGACCCACCAGGGAAAGCTACAGGTTTGAACAGCTCCAGCCCTGGAATGAAAGGCCTTTGTATGGGGCGTTGCCTGCTGGGGAGCCCTGGCAATTTGAAACCGGTCCCACCAGTGTGGCCAGGAGATGCAAACTTCCCATGGGTTTCTCGGAGTGACACACAAACAGCCCAGTTTCCTTTAGGGAGTCAGGAAAATTCAGCCTGGCCAAGTGACAGGGAGATGACACCAGTGGAATCATTTAGACATGTGGCCATTTAAGCATAATGTGCTGGGGGAAAAGCCATGATAGACGTTTGTAAAAATTGCTGGGAGTGAAAGACGTTCAGGGAAGGCTTCCCAGGGAAGGGACCATCAAAGTCAAGGTGAGGAAGAGCTTGCCCGAGCTACGATATAAGAAGATGAAGCCTTGAAAAATGTCTTAAATATCATAAAACTCCATTTAAGAAATCTTAAAGCTTTGTACTCATTTTTATCATTCAATAAACTTTACTAGTGTTCAATAAACCTCACTTTGCTGCCCACCAAAATAACAATAATAATAATAAATTGAAAAAATAAATCCTAACAATATGGAATATAAGGACAGAAAAGAAAAATCTTAGATATTGGAATACATCTCATGGAGATTAAGAAGAAACTTTCAAAGAAAACTGTGACAACACAGTCCCAACCAATACCACAATATTCTAGTTAAGCTTTGTAGCCGTAAGTGCCTGGTTTAAAAAAAAAAAAATATTCAGAAATTGCACAAATCCAGCCTAGCTTACACAGAAAGATTTCAGACATTCAAGTAATGCTGAATTCTCTCATGTATTCTCTTGCTTTTTAAGTGGTGGGGGAGCAGGGACTATAGGAATAAATAAGTTTCAAAAGAAATGCTTGATAATTAAAAGTTGATTGCACGGTCACTATTTGACCCAGCGACAGATCGAAAAGTTAAATAAAGACATCCATATAGAAAAACCGACACACGAATGTTCAGAGCAGCGTTATTCACAGTAGCCAAAATGTGGAAACAACCCAAATGTCCATTTACTTAGGAATGGATAAATAAAATATGGTATAGCCATATTTTATGGTATAGTGTACCATGGCAGATCATTTAACAATAAAATGGAAAGGAGTATTGATATGTGCTGCAAAATGGATGAACCTTGAGAACATTGGGTTTTTTTTGGGAAAAAAAAAAAAAGGAAACCACAGTCCCCAAATGGTGTCACGTAGACCAAGTTGCCAAACTGGGCTTAATACCAGATCTAATTGCATGCAGTTTCAGCCTCCCCCAGAAATGGGGCTTTAACCGGTCAGTCAGGAACATGTTTCTTTCCATATCACCCGGGTCTTCTCCATCCCCCAAGGAAAGATGAGGTAATCTGCATGATAAGACATGCTGCTTCTCCCCTAGCAAACACCCTTGTTTGGAACAATCCTTTTCTTTTGCTAATAACTGTCTTGCCCCCTATCCTCCATCCATAAAAAATCTTCCTTCCATTTTGTTTTGTATAACCTCTCAGAGTGCCGCTCTACTTGCTAGAGGGGGTGTTGCTGGATTCGTGAACCATTCATTTGCTTATTTAATAACATGTTTATTTCATATTTTTGATGAAGCCTCTATATAATTGAGAACATTTTTTGGTAAAGATTTTATTTATTTCTTTGACAGAGATCACAAGTAGGCAGAGAGACAGGCAGAGGGAGAGGGGGAAGCAGGCTCCCCACTGAGCAGAGAGCCCGATGCAGAGCTTGATCCCAGGACTTTGGGATCCTGACCTGAGCTGAAGGCAGAGGCTTTAAGCCACTGAGCCATCCAAGTGCCCCTTTGAGAACATTTTTAAAAGGTTTTATTTATTTTTTTTTTGAGAGAGGGAGAGAGAGCACAAGCCAGGGGAGGGGCATAGGAAGAGAGAGAAGCAGACTCCTTGTTGAGCAGGGAGCCCAATGTAGGACTTGATCCCAGGACCCTGGGATCATGACCTGAGCCCAGCGCAGATGCTTAACTGACTGAGCCACCCAGGAGCCCTCATGAACCATTTAATAAGGCCAATTTGATCTTCACGTGTACTTGGTTGCTTTTTGTTATTTAACAAGATTATAATACATGAAAGTAGCCAGTCTCAAAAGACCACATGCTTTAAGACTGCATTTATTTGAAAAGTCCAGAAAAGGCAAATTTATAGAAACAGAAAGTAGATTAGTGGTTGCCCAGAGCTGGGGATGGAGATGCGGAGTTAACATCTAATGGGTAGCAGGTTTCTTTTTGGGGTGATGAAAATGTTCTAAACTTAGAGTGTGGTTATAGTTGCACAGTTTTGTGAATACACTAAAACCACTAACTGTACATTTTAAATGATGAGTTTTACTGTATGTGAATTATATCTCAATAAAGATGTTTAAAAGGAATTCAATTGCACTAACTTTAAAAATTAAAATGAATTGGGCTTTTAGATTTAATCAAAATCAAGCACAACTCAAACTGGGTTAGACTGTCAGTAAACGGATCCTGTAAATCTTGGCAGGAGAGAAGACATGGCTGACCCAGAGAGATGGGGAGAAAGTAGGAGAAGAAAGACCTAACCTGGACTTGGGGGAATAAACTAATTGATGTTCAACAGCAAAATCCACCACTACAAGTTACAGCTGGCTTCAGGATGCCAGCTCTAGAGACCAGAAATTGACATAACTTCTAAAAAAAAAAATATGGAATTATAGCTTCATGCAACGATGGTAGACAGCTCTCTGCAGAAAGCCAGCTGCTACAGAACAGAGCGAAGTAATTCCACTGAACGGATTAGTTCCATATCCTTGCGCCATAGAAAGAATTCTGGTACCAGACAAAGGATACAATTTCCAGTGACAAAATCTCAGTCCTGATGTTAATGAGCCTCAAAATACACCACACGATCTCTAATGACCTCCAGTGGTTACAGCTAAAATTGCGTGGTTTATGATACATGAGACTAGAACATGATGTACCTACCACAAGCAATTACAGATTTGGGTTTTGGTCTGTTATTTTATCTTGAAAGCTGTAAAGTTGGAGTAAAAGGAAACCTAGCCAATGACTGCTATGAAAAGTTCCCTTCCCTGATTTTTAAGCATTGACGAAAGAGCCTATTTTTTCTGTGGCCTGTCGTCGCAGCCTCTCTCAACACAGCCGGGAAGGTGTCTGTTTGCTTCCAGTAACCTGGTGACTCCAGCAGGGTCAGTCTCTTAGTGACCCACCACACACTCCCGGATGCAGGTGAAAGCAGACGAGGGAGAAGACAAGCAAACAGGTAGGAGAGATGAAATGGCTGATTGAAAGAGCCGGATAAAGGAAGTGTGAGAAAGAGTGCAAGGCAGGTATTGCAAACTAAAATAAGCCAATTTGGTTTTGCATAACTCTGATGCTTTCTGGAAGCTACCTAAGAAGTTCAATGGTTACAACCTTACCACCAGGTTGTACTAAAAACAGCTAACCCCAAATGATGCCATACCCGGAATTTCCCTAAACAAACCTAGCGAACAAACCCCAAACACTCTATACAGTCTCCTCCATGGGCTTGATGAAGTCCCGGCTCTCTGTCCTTTGGGCAAAGGTTTACTCAACTGAGAAAGTACAGTGTTCCAGAAACAGGATTCCATTATTACCCTCCTTGAGAGCCTCAGGCTACCAGAAATCCCTAGACTGACAAGGCCATTTACCTGGGGATAAAGCCCTATAAGCACCTGCTACCAGGCTGGCTGGATTCCTCAACCAGGCCCAGGCATGTTGGAGGGCTCTCCGAACATTTTCCATCCCACATCTGAATACCTTTAATGTCTCCATTTCTAACATTCCTCTGACAAATGAACAAGCCGCTGGCTGCTCTGATGATAACGGATGTCTGATATTGGCTCTGCTCATTAGCCAAGTATCTTGTAATAACTGAGACATTGCGACCTTTCCAATACAATGCTAGCTAAGCACCCTGAGAGTATTAATTCCTGATCAAAACGCTAGCTGCTCTTGCATGTAATTTCAACCAACGCTTTCAGATAGCACCCCACCTCTGCTGGAGTATCTGAACGCAAACGGCAGACACTACGGGAGGCCAGGGCAGGAATAAGAACGAGGACCCACTGGCAATCACGGCCACTGCAATACGAGTCTCGTGCATATTCCTAAATGTTGCGACCATGGTCACTCCTTGGGTATTTTTCAGATCCATCCCTTCATGTTACAATTATTTCTGGACTGCCTGTGTGCCAGATATCTATTTGAAATATATTGTTTGTCCGTCTGATGGTTCTGAGGAGAATCCAATATAGTAATTCACTGGCTGAAGCTTCTGATGTTTACAAAAACCAAATATCCCACTGCGGTTGGAAGGTGTGAAAGCCCCCAAGTTTCCATTTCATCCTCAAGAAGGAAGCAGCACTAGAAGATTCTATCTATAAACTTTAAAATGCCAATTGCTTTATTTGTTATTTTGGGGGGGTGGGAAGGGGAGAAACCCTAGAAGGTTAGATAAACATTTTACCATATTTTATTTCCTTTAAGAACACATGCTAATTGCATCCTTAGGCTACATTTACCTTAACTGTGATTTGGTGCATCGTAAAAAAATCGTGAACAAGAATTCTTGACGTTGCTTGTGAGTCCAGAGGTCAAACCAATGACTTATAAGAGCAACTCTTTCCTGAAAGAGCTGTAAGGGGGAGAAAATATCACTTTCCTGTGAAGTTCAATCTATTTTTAGTTCCTAAACAGTCCTTAGGCCATCTCGCAACCTCACAGCTAATAACTGCACAGCACATTACAGTTCACAAAGCCCTTTTCACTGCGTAGTAGGGGTCTGTCCCTCCAGCTTAAACTGCTTTTATCTGGGGATGGAGACAAGCCCAGGCTTGTTGGGTGGGCTGGAGGGAAAGGCTGGTCAGGGGATGTAATTACAGTGGGTCCTTAGGAGGGCCCCTTTGGAAAACAAAGTGGTAAGGAATCCTGGCTCTTGTTTCTACCTAAACAAATGTGGCCTGGGGTAACAGATTCCAAACACTTCATCATGAAAACACATACAGGCTACACTTGAATTGTGAAAATGGGACCATTTGAAGAAGGTATGAATTTACTAACAACCCACAGTCCTACATCCTCACAGTTCCTACCAAAACAAAGTTAATAAATATTGCTAAGTTGCCATTGTTAGACATGTCTCTAAGGAAGAGATACACCAAGGACAGCACCCGTGTCCCCCCTCTCCCCTCCAAATCTAGGTTTCAGTCCAGCTTTGCTCAGATGATATACACAAACCAACTGGCTTTCTTCCTGAGTCAGGCTTGGGCCCTAGCCTGGCTAGTCTCCTTCCCTTGGGAACAGGACTGAACCCACATCTGCTGTCAGCCTTCTCCCTTAAGGGCTGCCTAAGTCATCCGGTGACTTACTAACAACCTTTCACAGGAGTGGGCATCCCCAGGCCATCAAACTGACTGTTGGCACGAGAAAGAAGAGAGGATTAAAGAAATATGCACAGAATTAATTACACATTAATACTCTCCACACCAAATGCCACCAAAAGCAGCTCCTCTTGTCTCTCACCCAGCATACTATATGTTCTGGAGGCTTCTATTTTGTCCCTGGAGGTACAGAGGAAAAGGGAGGCAGACCTTGAGCTTCCCCATAAAGTAGGAATTGGGGACTGAGGTGAGAAGAGACTGTCTTTGGTGCAGACAAATACAGGTTTACTTTTGTTTGAAGCGACTCCAACACTAAATTCTTTAGAGGTTTGGTGTTGTTGTTTTATATGGCAACATGAGACCCAATTTATTACAGTAAAATTGCCTTACAAATTAAACTTGTTTTGTTCTAGAGTATATAACTTACCTGTCTGTTCAATGACTTGTTGCCGAAAGGTGTCCAGGCACTGAATCTTGTGTGGAAGCACTCCATTTCCAAGGTTTTTCTAGAAGAATCCCCTGCTGACATCTCAGCAAATTATTTTCTCCCAGACCTAAGAAATATAGGTTCATTTCAATAGATGCTTAATGATGATCACCTAGAAACATTCAGTATATTAATGTTGTCCTTGTAGGAATCACATAATTGTAGCCATTCATTTACATCTCTATATTTACAGAGAAAAAATTATAGCAAATGATGTATGTGTGCATCTCCGTGGTGGAAAAATCCATACAAATATGCACAGGGAGTTCATGAACTCCAAGTCATTGCAATTTACTCTGTCCCCATGCGTTCACACCCAAATGTGGATCTAAATCAGGGTTGTTTTTCACTTTGCTGGGAAAATGACTCAGAATTGGGAACCATTCTGTGCCAGCCAGGAATACCTTTTTTTCCCTGGAAAACAATAATTTGAAGGGCTTAAAAAGGGCACTCCACCTGCCTATCTTTTTAGGACACAAAGAGGATAGAGAGAACAAACTTAGGCTAATGTAGTAGTTGTCCACTGCTGCATAACAAGTGACCCCAAAATTTAATAGCACAAAACAACAAATCCTTATTATCTCGGATTTTTCATGGGTCAGGAATCTACATAGAGCATAGCAGAGTACATAATCTGTCTGCTAGGGCTGCTGTAACAGAATATCACAAACTAAATGCCTTGAACAAGAGAATTTTATTTTCTCATGGTTCTGGAAGCTAGAAGGCCAAGATCAAGGTGCTGTCAGGGCTGGTGTCTAATGAGACCGCTCTGCCTGGTTTGCATATAGCACCTTCTCTCTGTGTTCTTACAAGGCCTTTCTTCTGTGCACACCAGGTGGGATGGGTGGGGAGTAGAGAGAGAGAGAGAGCGAGCGCTTTGGTGTCTCTTCCTCTCCTAATAAAAACATCAGTCCTATCAGATTAAGGTTCCACCCTTATAACCTCATTTAACTTTCATGACTTCTTTATACACTCTGTCTCCAAATAGAGTTACAGTGGAGGTTAGGGCTTTAACATGAAATTGGGGGGAAGGGGCACAATTGAGGCCATAACAGGTACTTGTGCTTCAGAGTTTCTCACAAGGCTGCACTCAAGGCGTTGGCTAGATCTCCAGGCTCATTTGAAGGGTCTGAAGCTCTTTCAAATGGTTGTTAACAAGATTCAGTTGTTCATTGTTTTGATCAAAGGATGTTGAGAAAGTGAAGATGTGTTACTTCTGGGTCTAGGCCTTAAGAAGATTTGCAGTTTGTCTTTTTGTAGGCTTGGGATCTAGCAGCCGTGTAAATAAGCATGGGTTACATTACAGAATAATGAGAGACCCTATGGAGAAACAGAGGTCGAGGCAGCCCAAAGCTGTTTCAGCCACCTCAGCCCAAGCACCAGATGTGTGAATGAAGCCATCTTGGTTCTTCTCTTTCAACCGCGTTTCCAAGTGAATACAACCATATGAATGACCCCAGGCCATAATAGGCAGCAGAAACAATGCCTAGGTGAGGCCAGCAAACCCACAGAATCATGAAAAATAATGATTTCTGCTTCAGGCTACCTGGTATTTGTTATCCAGCACAGACTGACAGAGCCATGTGCTGGTGGACATCCAGAAGAGTCTCAGACAGCTGGTGAGTGTACACACTGGTGTAAGTCCTTTGAAAAATGATTTGGCATTAAGGCCTAAAGTTGAACATGTGCATACGCTAGACTCAACAGAAAAACATGAACATGTGGACCAAATATATCCACAAGCATATTCACAGCTCCGTTGGATAGCTCTAAACTGGAAACAATGGAATCATTCACCAGCAGTCAAATGGGTAAATATATTGTCATATATCCATGTGCTGGAATGCAGGATATCAACGAACAATCTGCCACGACACAAAACAATGTGTGTGAATCACACACAGAAGACATTAAACAAAGAAGCTGGAAGTAACAGGCTACATTATGTATAGTTTAGTTTATACAAAGTTCTACACTACAGTGTTAGAAGTCAAGATGGTGGTTCCCTTTGAGGAGGAAAGAGAGGGTATGACTGGCAAGGACACGAGATGTGACTCTGGGATACAGGTCCTGATCCAGCAGTAGGAACCCAGAGGAGTTCACTTTACAATTCATTGAGTTCTACACTTAGGATTTGCATATTTTGCTACAATCTTCCTAGCAATGTTTTTAAAAAGATATCACTTATTGGGACACTGGGTGGCCCAGTCAACTGAGCATCCAACTTGTGGTTTTGACTCAGGTCATGATCTCAGGGCTGTGAGACAGAGCCTTGTGTCAGCTCTGTGTTGGGCATGGAGCCTGCTCAAGATTCTCTCTGTCTCTCTCTGCCCCTTCCCCCACACTCATTCTTGCTCTCTCTCTCTCAAAAGAAAAAAAGATATCAGTTATAAAACACCAGAAGCTATTAAGTATCTGAAAAAAAATCAAAGTACAGGGGCACCTGCATGGCTCAGTTGGTTAAGGATCTGACTCTTGAATTCTGCTGAGGTCATGATCTCAGGGTTGTGAGATTGAGCCCTGCATTGGGCTCTGTGCTCAGCAGGGAGTCTGCTTGTGCCCTTCCCTCTTCTCTCTCTTTCTCTCAAATAAATAATAAATAAAATCTTTAAAAAAGTAAATTAAAAAAATAAAAGTACAAATTTTATGAATAAAATTATAAAATTTGGGGGTGCCTGGGCAGCTCAGCTGGCTAAACCCAACTCTGATCTCAGCTCAGCCAAATATATTAGTCATCTCAGGGTCATGAATTCAAGAACCAAGCCCTATTTAAAAAAAAAAAAAGTTAGAAAAGAAAATTATAAAATTTTATGGAAGAACATTTCCAAAGAACCTAAATAAATAGCGCTATATGCTTTTTTCATGAATTAGAGAATTCAGAAGAATGAAGAGATTAATTTCCTCAAACAGATTCACTAACTCAGTGCAATCTCAATTTTAAAAATCCTCAGAGATATTGTGGTATGTGGGTATAACTTGAAAAGCTGATTCTAAGATATTTATGGAAGTTTAAAGGGCCAAAAATAGTCAAGTCAGCCCAGAAGAACCAGAGAAGGCGATGCGTTTCTAGATATAAAAACTCACTATAAAGTCAGAGCAATAACATGACGTGACATTAGTATGGAGACAAATATCTAAGGCAGGGGGACAGAAGAGAAAGTCCAAGAGAGAATCCTGTATACATGGTACTTGTTAGAGGATAAGTCAAAGAAAAGATGGATTTTTCCATTTATAGAAAACAGAGCATCTGTTTAACAAAAAAAGAAATTGGACGCACCCCCTTCCCCACACTGTACATACAGACACACACACATCAACTATCTGAAGGCTTTTTTTTTAATGTATAAAATAAATTACACATGGTTTGTGAATCCCTAGAAGACAAAATTAACAACAATGTATGATATCAGAGAGACAGATTTTGGAACAACCTAAGTGGGAAAACAATCACTTCAGCAGCATTAGCTGTCTCTGGAGGTTATGTCCATTACTGGAGATACTAAAACACAAACCGGATGACCACTTGTCTAGTGAGGGTTCCAGCATCAGAAAGGTCTAAGCTCCTGGGAGTTCCATGGTGTAATGGTGAGCACTCTGGACTCTGAATCCAGAAAGGTCTAAGCATCTAAGCAACCCTCTGTTACTATATATTCCAAGAAGAGAGGAACAATGGGGCCCAGAGTAGCTGAAGAAACTTTATGGGAGAGCCAGAAGATTTTGAGAAAAAGACAAACATTGGCAGGTCCTCTGTTCTTACCACACTGGAGAGAGACGGAAGAGTGTTTTAAAAACAAATATCTTGGAAAGGCATGTACCAGATTGGGAACTATTTTATTGTATTTTATGTTTAAGATTCTATTTATTTGAGAGAGAGAGGGGAAGAGAGAGAGAGAGCAGGGGGAGGGGCAGACAGAGGAGGAGAGAAAGAATCTCAAGGGGACTCCCCGCTAGGGCGCAGCCTGACTTGGGGCTTGATCCCACAATGCTGAGATCATGACCTGAGCCGAAATCCAGAGTCGGATGCTTAACAGACCCAGGCACCCAGGCGCCCTGGAATAATTGTGGAAATACTATAATGACGACACTGAATTTGGATCCCTGTTCTGACTCTCCTTTCCCCCAAGTGAAGCTTTACAAGTAATTTAGCATCTGAGCCTCAGTTTCCTCATGTGGAAAGCAAAGCAATGCAATGCTGTGCCTTAGCAAACTACAGTGTAATAATGTGTTGTTCATAGGAAAACCTCATGGTAATGTGGGAAATTAAATACCTCCTTCTGAATCAACATGAAATCAAAACAAATCCTTCGTTTCCTAAGATGCCCAGCTGTTGTTATGTGAAATCCCTCCAAGAGCCAACATAAGGAGTTTTGATTTAGCAAGTTCTTGAGATTGTTATTATCCTCTGTGTTAAGGGATCAGTGAGTTACGTAACAAGCAGAACATTGCAGAAAGAATAGACACCATCTCTGTTGGTGGGTGTAAATATCTGAGTATGGTACATCATATATAGATAGAGATGCAAATATAAAGATAGAGATACAAATACAGAGATGGGGATTGGGATATAAATTTCCATGGGATTATTTATATTCTTCTAAGATGTCAGTTTTGTGGATTAGTTATCCAACCCAGGGAGAAATGGCATGTTGGCAATTATTACTTCTTTATTTTTTTTTTGAAGATTTTATTTTTTTTCAAGATTTTATTTATTTATTTGACAGAGAGAGATCCCAGGCAGGCAGAGAGGCAGGCAGAGAGAGAGAGAGAGAGGGAAGCAGGCTCCCCACTGAGCAGAGAGCCCGATGCGGGGCTCATCCCAGGACCCTGAGATCATGACCTGAGCCAAAGGCAGAGGCTTTAACCCACTGAACCACCCCAGCACCCCTCATTACTTCTTTAAATTGGATGATTTCTTTTCATATTCCAGCATTTTGTATTTCTCCAAATAGTCGCTCTGTAAGATATTAATAGGCACTCCCCAGAAAAACGGAATCTGTGGTTAAATATGCTTGGGAAATGATTGATTGAACATAATTAAACAAGTTTTTTTTTTTTTTTTTTGGTAAGATGTTTTGGACACCTTAATATATTGATACTTGTGAATCTCCAAGAGGAGGAAACGATATACAGCATTCCCCTTGTTCATTCTTTTTTTAATTTCTAAAGCTTCTCTTTATTATATGACAGAGAGAGACACGAGAGAGGGAACACAGCAGGAGGACTGGGAGAGGGAGAAGCAGGTTTCCTGCTGAGCAGTGAGCTCAATATGGGGCTTGATCCCAGGACTCTGGGATCATGACCTGAGCCAGAGGCAGACCCTTAACGACTAAGCCACCCAGGCGTGCCTCCCTTGTTTGTTCTTATAGGAGCCTATCATGATGTGTATCGGCTTTGTGATATGGTGATCATGGTGGTTACCTCGTGCTGTGTAACACAGAAGCCTAAAACTTAGGGGCTTAAAATAAGGAACATTTATTATTTCACAGTTTCTGTGTCAGGAGTCAAGGCATGGGTTAACTGGGTCCTTTGCCACACAGTCTTACAACCAAATTTCAGATGGGGCTATAGTCATCCAAAAGCTGGACAGGGGAATGATCCACTTCAAGGCTCATGTCAGTGGACGTTGGCACAATTCAGTTCCCACAAACTACAGGACAGAGTCTCAGTTCCTTGCTGTTAGCTGGAGGATTCCCCTCCATGTGAGCTTCATTTGCTTATTAGCTTACAAAATGGCAGCTGGTTTCCATCCAGGTGAAAAAGTGAAAGGGCAAGACAGAGCAGGCAAGATGGAAGTTGGAGTCTTTGTGTAACATAAGCACAGAAGCATCACATTTTGATTAATCAGAACACAAGTAAGCAAATGTGGTTAGCAGCCCATATTCAGCCTGTCAACCACATTTGTAAATAGTTTTATTGGAATACAGCTAGTCAAAATGTTTTACATATCGCCTATGGTTACTTTTATACTGTAACAGGAAGAACTGAGTAATTAGGGAGAGACTGTAGAGGTCACAAGACAAAAATATTTACTACCTGACCCTTTACAGAAAAAGTTGGGCAACCCCTGCACTAGAAACAAGTCTAGCCCACACCGGAGGGGAGAGGATTCATGAGGGCATGGATATCAGGAAGCTGGGGTCATTGGGAGCCATTTTAGAACCTGCCTACCACAAAATGCCTGCACTGATTTGGCATTTGGAAAGTATTTGTTGAATGAGTAAGTGAGTAATTGTTTACATCCCCGAATTTTCAAATTCAAGGGCTGAAAAGCAAGTTACAAGCTAAAACAAAAAGCCAAATTCCTTCACAAATTATTAGGACTTGACACCTGTGTCACAACTGTGACAATTATCAACTTGTGTAGACCTTATTAGTAATCTCCATCAAGATGTTAAATGAGGTAGGTGATAAAATAACCTTAGGACTGAATTAATATGTACATCTGACAGATGATTCTTTAACAACATCAGCAAACTGGAAGAAAGGGAAGGTTTTAAGGTGTTCATTTGGAATGTGAATTCTGGGGCAAAAATATTTCCTGTGAATTATGTTTACAATATGGCAGTCCCTGATATCTTCTATCACCAAGAGCGACTCAAAACCTCAGTGTACGAAACCTAATTCTCATCCATTCTTCATCTTTTCTCTGTACCCTTTCTCCAAGAGCCAAAAGACTGTACCATGAAGTTCTTCCCTGATCGTTTAGGATTTCTCTTGTTCTTACACAAAGTAGCGAGTCACGCCTAGAAAAGTAAAGGTCCAGCAACTCCCTTGCTTAGAGCCCAGGAATCCACTGAATGGAGGCCCTAGCATGGGTGACACCAACTGGATACCCTTTCTTACCTGACCCTGGAAAACAAGGGCTCTAAATGTTTCCAAAGTGTGTCGCAAGAAGGAAATGAAATTGGAGACCCCGATCTGTGGTTCTTCTCATTTAGAACTAGATCTAACATACATGCTGTTACAAAATCAAAGTGGGGAGGGAGCCGTGTGAGAAAAACTATGGTTATTTTAATGTTTGTCTGAGTGGCTACTCTGACTTGCACTGTGCTCATAAATCTCTCCCCCATACTCCAGCTCCTTCACTTCTCCCATTCACCCTGGCAGTTAGATGACAGAGGAGAAAGACAAGCATCCAACGTCAGACAGGGAATAATTGGTTGTTAAGTTTAAAAATTATACTGGATTTTCCCTAAAGAGCGAGTGTAACTTATGGGTTCATTTGGAAATAAAATTTCTTTTACATGGATGACCATACAACTGGCTATTGATGAGGAAATCAGTAACTTTTGCTTAGCAAAAGTTCACAGTTCTTTGCTTAGCCAAAAAAAAGGGAGGGAGGGGCGCAAGGTGGGGAAGAGCTTGTTGTGTGACAACCAAAGCCAGATTAAGGGTTAGGATGGCTGGGCAATTGGCAGGCCCATCCAGAGAGCTAAATTGTCACTGGGGTAAAGCAGAATCTTACTGCCATTAACTGTTTCCTTCAGCGATTTCTTACACAGCAGGAGAAATGTAAATTCGCCTAGTCCTGCTCCATGGCAGGACTCAAGTGCTCAAGTGATTTAAAGGGAAATTAGAAACAAAACATTGTTCCCTGCCACAGAGGTACCTACATTTGAGTTCTCTTATGATCCACACATGCAAGTTGTACCATGATTCATTTATTCTCTACAATTTAATCCCTTGAGCATGTTCTATATTTTCAATATTTCAGAGGCTACGCAAAGTCACCTAAACTTTCCAAATATGTACCTGACATTCCTTCCCTGAGAAACTTTTAGATTCTATGCACTGGAAAAAAAATTCTATAGAAAGTCTTCCTCTTGCATCATGAAGAAGGAATAAACTACTCAGAGTGGGGCAGAAACCCCAATTTAACCCCTGAAATATGCCTCTCAAGAGTTTTCTGGGAGGAACCTGGGGGGTTCAGTTGGTGAAGTGACTAACTCTTGATTTCCACTGGGGTCATGATCTCCGCTGAGTCCTGAGATAAAGCGCTGAGGCTAGAATCTGCTTGAGATTCTCCCTCTCCCTTTGCGTCACTCCCCCACGCCTGCTCAAGCATGTGTTCTCTCTCTTTCTCTCAAATAAACAAATCAATAAAATCTTTATAAAAAGTTTCTGGTTCTAAAGATTGCAAAAAAGAACCAGATGCCACGTTTGTGAACCCAGACTGGACACAATCAAATGCTGGATTGGCTCACTGATAAATAAGTTTAAAATTATAAAATTAGGGGCGCTTGAGTGGTTCAGTCCTTAAGCATCTGCCTTGGGCTCGAGTCCTGGTCCTAGGGTGCTGGGATCAAGCCTTGTATCAGGCTCCTTGCTCTGCAGGAAGCCTTCTTCTCCCTCTCCCACTCGCCTTGCTTTTGTTGCTTCTCTGGCTGTCTCTCTGTCAAATAAATAAAAATATAATCTTTTTAAAAAATAAGTAAAACTATAAAATTAGAGCTGCAACAAGAAGCAGCCATACTATTTAAACTCGTTCAGGAAAAATGAACAGTTCTGGCTGTTCTCAAACTTTCAAGTCTCTAATCCCTACTTTCTCCTGAAATAAGTTTTAGAGCATGATTTTTGAGGTTCCCAAGGTACACAACTGTCAAGACAGCCCCGAAAACAGTGGCCTGGGTTGTGCTGAACTTGAATAGGGATGATGTCAGGTTATTCTGTTCTGATACTTAGGCAAGAATGATTAGTAAGCGCAGCATGAATATTTTTCAAAAAGAAAAAAATATATAAGTATCATGTCTTTAATTATTTGTCCTGTTCATCAAATCTTAGCATATTAATTCCTAGAGCTATGCAGTTCTAACCAGGCACCGTATTCACACAGAGTCTGTATTTCCCTTCTACGCCCACCCCACCACCCGACTCCCCACGCAGCCGGGACTCCAGGGTAGGAGAGTGAGAACTTGAGAACTGGCACAAAGAGAGGAGTTGGTGTGAGCCAATCCGGGGTGGAAAGAAGATCAGTGCTTTCCAAAGTGCTCAATAACTTGACTCCATTTCTATCCCAGATGAATGCTCTGGAGGAGGTTCAGTTCCCTTGCCACCGCCCAACTCAAATCTACTCAGATTTTTGTTTCTCCCCAGAGCCACTGCAGGGTTTGTTTGGATAATTGTGGGGCTGCGGATGTTCTCAAGGTCATGGCGGGGAGGGGGGGCAGTGTCCTCCTCAGGGTCTCCTTAGGGTCTCCCAGGCGTGGCGAGGGGAAGCCCGTGCCCATGGGGTTCCAAGCAGAAGATGCGCGGCCCAGAAGCAAGGGCTTTACCTCCCAGAGGTGGCCGAGGGACGGGCCCGGAGCGACTGCCTCCTCTTTCCACCGCGGAGTGAAAAGCAGGAGCTCTAGCTGGCGGCCGCAGCGGGGCGCCGTCTCCATGGAGACCGACAACACCCCGCCCCGCGCACCAGGCTGCGCTTGCCTGCGCCTGCGCGCGGGGACAGCTGGACAGTGTGTGCCTTCCCCGCCTGCGGCGCGGGGAGCCCTGCCCGGTTCCCTCCCCGTCCTTCGGGGAGCCTAGGGTGGGACCCCTGAAGGCTTGGAGCAGAGGGGCAGACGCCGGGTAGCGGGACCCCAACCAAGAGGAGATGCGACGCTGAAGCCAGCAATATTAAGGCCCTGGGATGGGAAAGTTGGGGGATTTATCTTTGGCAAATCCTCAGACTATTTTAATACTTATTATCAATTTTAGCGTTACACAGGAGGCACCAAAATCAAAGCAAACAAGCTTAGGGGATCTGGAAGCAGCACAGAATATGATAAATGGCTTGCCCTGGTAGTATTTTTTTAAGTCATTGGTAATTAAAATTTGTCTACAGGGAATACACAACATCTATATAATATATAATTTTGTTCTAATACAGTTTTGTTCTAACCCAGGCACCTCTTTTTTTTTTTTTCCCCTGCTGCCTTTAATATGTTTTCGTATGAAAGGGTACAAATTAGATAAGCTAAAATGTTATTACCTGAGGCCCCCATGGGGCTCCTTGACACAAAGGACAAATAAACCAAATGAATAAACAAGGTCAATTTGATGCTCTGTCGCTAATCCACAGGAAACAGCTTTTGCTTTACTCTGTCTCAGGACCCATCCAAGAAAAACACGTCACATGGCAAAATTTCCTTTTGCTCTGTCGGGTCCAGAAATGCTATTTCCCCACCCTGGAATCCCTGTTTTTGCAATCCACCTGAAAAGTTTAGAAGATTGTCCTTAACGTTCTGCTAATTTGCTCATTTTTAAAAGGGGTATCAAAAAGACCTACTAGATAAGTCGGTCAAAATTCTTTGAACTCAGAATGCCAAAAATTACTAAAATCAAGATTTGTATCATTCAATGACTTTCACTCTCCCACCCCCCGAATAGGTGCTTGTTTCTCTATCCTGGAAACAAGAAGCAAGCATGGGCCTTTTCTAAAATGTGAAGGCAATTGAGCTATGATTGAATAAACATAATGTGGCATATCTACACAATAGGATATGATCTGGTTATATATATAAATATGTGTGTGTATACATATGCCATATATATATATATTGCTGATCCACGCATGCTACAACACAGATGAACCCTGAAACCCTGAAAATACTGCATTAAGTGAAGGAAGTCAGTCATAAAAAACCATGCTTGATTCCATTCATACGCAATGTCCTGAATTGGCGAATCCATAGACAGCAACTAGATTACTAGTTACAAATGGCTGGGTGGGGGGGATATGGGGAGTGACTGCCAATGGGCTTCTTTTTGAAAAGATGGAAGTGATAAAAATGTCCTACAATTAGATTATGGTGATGGGTGCACAAGTGTGAATGCAGTAAAAACCACTGAGCTGTACACTTGAAAAGATGTATTTTATGGTATATGAGTTAATTATTTCAAAAAAGCTGTGTAAAATGGGCAATTAAACTGATGATGTTTGCTGTGTATTAGGGGTGTTAGCTGTTGTGATAAGCAACTTATACACACCTTTTTACTTTCTCCTCATAACCAGTACAAATTGGTTATTAATCTCATTTCTAGATGAAAAACAAAAGTTAAACCCAAAGAAACAAAATAAACGTGCATGAACAGAAAGCTAAGGGGGCAGAATAGGGATTCAAATCAAGGTCTGACTTTAAAGCCCATGCTCTTTTCATGCTTGACACCAATACTGAAATGTGCACAAGGTGCAAAATCTGGAAGAAAATTACATAACCCAAAATTTTATAAACACAGTGTACTTTGGAGGATGGAACTCTTGTATCCCCAGACTGAAAGACTACAGGGCTCTTCAAAATAAAACAATAAAGACCAATTTAAAACAATCACTTTTATTAAAAATAGCAAATTTCACAAATACTCATTTACATTTTGTTGTCACTGGCCACTGGAAAACACCAGTGTGTGTACTGATTGTCTAACGTAAACTGCAGCGGGGCTGCCACAAAAAGCCTGTGCATCATCAACTTATAAGCAACATGGGAATAAGTTTGGTGAGCTCAGGAAGGAGAAACCTTCAGCCCTATTATTAACATTCTGCACAATGCATTTCAAGTATAACCCCCATAAGGCAACAATGGAAAGCATAGCAGCACAACCTGATTAAGCCTTCAACAAGGCCGAGGCTCCAGTTATGATGAATAGCAGCGAGTCAAATTTACTAAAAGCAGGAGTGAAAACAATCATTGCACTGGCACTTTAATCACTTTATTCCTTATTGTGGAAGGTGATTCTGCTACTGGATTCAGCTGGAAAAGTAATGAATGCTGCTCTTCTTCAAGCCACAAGAAAGCAACCACATGTCGTTTAGCTGGTGGAAGTATTTGGAACATCTTGTGCATCAGCCAAATGTAGCTTTTGTCTGAGTTTATCGTTAAGAAGATTTTCATTCTGTGATGAGGACTTCTTTTAAATTATGGGAAATTACACTCAGGAGCTGAGAAAAAGTTATTAAAATGATTTAAAGGGCAAGTGCCTATGTGGCTGAGAAACCTGAATGTAGCAAGACAATTTTTAAACCTGAATGTAACAAGACAATTTTTAAGCATAGTGAAGTTATATATATATATATATACTTATATACACGTATCTATATAAATTATATAGATACATATATATATATAGTTTATACTACTTATATATACTTATATAAACTATAGTTATATAAATATAGTATATAAATTAGAGATATATGATAATAATAAATATTACTATATTAATTAAATAAGTATAATTATATGTAATTATTATAATTATAAAATATATTAAATAATATATTAATATAATATAATAATATATATTACAATATAAAATATACAAATTATACTATATCTGAAATCTGAAGACTTAAAAATAGTCACTAAATCAGGATTATGTTCCAGGTTCTAGTAGAGCACAGAATTATTTTAATGTGGCAAGAATTATTTTAATGTGGCAAGAATTATTTTCATGGTAAGAACTAATAAGAGGTAAATATGAAAACTTACCAGATATTTTAAAAAAATCATTTGAGAAGACAATACCAGTTTATTATCCTTTGGAAAACAACTTCTTTGTAAAGGTGAAAAATAAAATTATATCTCTAAATCTTTTCTTATAATCTTCTGAATTATTCTTTAAGAAGACTGGAAACAGGATGGAATTCCTGCAGATATTATTCCCTTTCCTTCTTATCATTGCCTTTCATTTTCCTCTTTCATCTCTCTGTATGATCCACCTGCTACCTATTTTTTCAAGACCCAATTCAAACAATGAAATGAGAACAATTCAATGTTAGCAAGACACACACGGCAGAAATTGCTAAAATACATAGACACGAGTATTGGCAAAGACATTCTTGTCCAGTTGGAAAGCTGAGATTTAACATATACAAAAACCAACAGATACTAAAATAGGCAGAATGCTAGTCTGAGGTACAGATAAAATGCTTTATGGAAGTGGACAGCTTTGGTGTTACTGGATAAGGGAAAGGGGGAAGCCAGAGCAACTCTAGGTAGAAGTACAACCTGAAAAAGGCATCACAGTAAGCATGAACATTATGTCTTCTTTGATATCCAGAGAACCAGCTTAACAGCAATGAAAAATATAAGAGAATATGTAGGTTGTGATCATACTACTGAGAGTCTTTAGAAAGTCTGACATGGTAAAAAAAAATTAGTTTAAAATAAGAATGGCAAGATAACAGAGATGTTTTTAGGAAAGAATTATTTAGTGGTATCTAAAGTCTACAGCAGCACTGTCGCAAAAAAAAAAAAATATATATATATATATATACACACACTGCAAACCACAGATATAATTTTTAAAATATATTTTATACTAATATATCAAGAAGCTATTTCAGCATATAATCACTATAAAACATACTGAGATATTTTATATTCTTTTTGTAACACTAAATCTTTGAAATCAGATGTACAAATTATAGTTCTAGCACATTTCAATCTGTATTAGCTATTTCACCCGCTCAGTAGCTACATAGCTAATGGCTGCCATATTAGACAGTGCAGCTCTAGAGGTGGAACAGAAGAAATTTGAAAGGTTATGGAATAAAGTGATGAGGGTGAGGAATGAAGAAAGAATAAAAGGCAGAGCTGATGATGCCTGAAAACTAACTGTAATCAATAAATGGCAATAATTTCCTGCCCACATCCAGGTTCAATGGCAGAGAGTACCATGAGTAGCAATGTCTGGTATAGTCATAGAAGGAATTTAAATAATCTTGGAGACTGAAATAACAGAGGCAACTGATGACAGAGAAGGAAATTATAAGGGGAAAGTCTGAGTACAGAGAGAACAATTATTACAAATGAGGAAACTAGGGTTGCCAACTTTGCTCAAGGCTACACACCTGCTTACCAAGATATGAAACCAAACAATTCAAAGCCCATGCTCTTGTAGTCTATCATGTTGCCTTGTTCAACCGTGGTGACTGAATCAAGCCAAGTGGTAAGATAAGTAAATCTAAATGTTAAACAAAAACTCAGAGGCTAGGAGATACTGGTGTGTCATATGCATAGAAAAAAAATATAAAGCATAGAATAGAGAGCTCAGAATGAATATAAGGAAAAGAAAAAAGAACTAGGAACTACTACTAAGAGAAGCCTCATAATTAACTCATATCGAATCCTCAAATTAAATCCTTCTTGGTAATGATATTTTACATTAATGTCTCCCACAGTTTATGTGACTTCTCAAAACCTTATTTTCTCCATCTGTAAAATGATAAGTATAATACCACATACTTACAAGGGTAGGACCAAATAAGGAAATGCATGTAAAGTCCTTCATAAAATACTTGGCAAGTAGTAAGTACTTAATTAAGATTATGATTTTTATTACTAGATTTGTATATACCTCTCTAATTCTTCACTGTTGTTACTGCATAATTTAGCATTTTTTAAGAAAGATTTTACTTATTTGACAGACAGAGATCATAAGTAGGCAGAGAGGCAGGCGGGGACGGGGGGGGGGGGG
>NC_081561.1:87005036-87175696 GCF_022355385.1 Mustela nigripes | reverse complement strand
ATATATATATATATATATATATATATATATATATATAGTATTTTCTACAGTTTGGAAAATTTCATATACACATCATTATATGTAGCAATTACCCCATATTACAGAGGACACTCTGAGATGTTAAACAATTTACCCAAAATTAGTATCAAAACCAAATTTCAAAAATCAAATCTCCTGACTCCACAACCAGTATCCTTTTTAGTATCGCATTATTTAGTCCAGAGGGACTAAACTCTCAAATTAAATGATCTTATAGGCAGAATCATTTCTTATTGTTCTTATATATCTCACATTGTATCTGCATCTCTGTCCAGAAATACATTTTGTATAGTTCCTGAAATAATTGCTCCAAACTGAAATGTCAAAACCTGCATATTTTACATATGCCTTGGTGCTTTCCTTTAAGCTAATCCTATAATACACTTTATATATGCATCTAAAGTGTTCTATGTAATGATAGTAAATTAAGTATGGCATTTTATGTCCACATATCCAACTGCTCTTTAACTCAAGAATCTAAGATTCAAAATAATTTCTATGGCAATAGCCTAATCCTCAATTCTCCTGATTAATATTTTTTAAATTTCTTTTAAAAATCTAAAAACAGGGGCGCCTGGGTGGCTCAGTGGTTTGGGCTGCTGCCTTCGGCTCGGGTCATGATCTCAGGGTCCTGGGATCGAGCCCCACATCGGGCTCTCTGCTCCGCAGGAAGCCTGCTTCCCTCTTTCTCTCTCTCTCTCTCTGCCTGCCTCTCTGCCTACTTGTGATCTCTGTCAAATAAATAAATAAAATCTTAAAAAAAAAATAAAAATAAAAATCTAAAAACAACACAAAGCAAAGCAGAACAAACCAGAAACAAACAAAATGGCAACATACAAAAGCAACTAAAAATTCCATTTGGAAACCAAAGGGGAAGAGAAATGGCTCCAGTAATAATAGTAGGTGTCCTTGTTCACTTGATTGAGCTATTCACTGGAGTTATAATGTGTAAACTTTTCACTGTTGATATTAGACAAAAGGATACATGGAAGAATTCAGTTCTTCTAACTGTAACACAAAGAAACAAAGTTAATTTTGATTTTTATAAGAAAAATATCTTCAGTGGGTCATTGTTTACATATTTTAAAATAAACCATTTTTCCTTTAAGCTTTCTTTAAAAGAAAAAGTAAAATATTGAAAAAACTTTCCAAAAATTTCCAGACTAGGAAATTCACTTATACAAAGTAATTATAAAGTACCTTTAGCATTTATTAAACACATATGAGAAGAGAATGAAACCAGATAATAAAATCTGGAGTTTTATAAGGATTCTTAAAACCATGAATAATTATAACATCTCTATTAATAGTTTTAAAAAGTTGACATTTTCATGATCAAACTCTTTAAAACCTTTGTAGATTACAAAAAGATTTCACATATCATTCAGTTTTCAGGATGAGGTAGAGTTAATCACACCTATTTTACAGAAATGTTACAGAAACAAAGTTATAGAAATGTTAACTAAATTGACCAAGTTACACTGATATACCCAGACTAAACAAAGGCTTTCTGGTTTCAAATTCAGTGTTCTCACCATACCACAGTCACTTTCCTAAATGTAATGCAAAACAAGCCTGTATTTATTTATTAAGAGGAACTAGTAGAAGGAAATACTTGTAAGACTGAACACAGTAGATATAAAATAAACACACAGGCTTGAAACATTGAAAGTATGGGCATATCATTTCCTGCACATTTAGTTACTCAAAGGATAAAGAGAAGGAACAGAAATTAAACATTTTTGTCATTAGTGAATATGGAAACTATTCTGAAACTAAAGTATCAATTTTTCTTTTTCTTTTATTCCAAATAAATGTTTAAAGAGACCAATTTCATTAATACCTTTTAGTAGAAGAACCATACGTAGTGTTATAGATGGGATTATGTCCTCCCCAAACTCATACATTTTAGCCCTAACCCCCAATACCTCAGAATGTGAGTGTGTTTGGAGATAGGGTCTTACAAAGATGGAGTAAGTTAAAATGAGGTCATTAGTGTGGGCCCTAATCCAATAGGACTGGTGGCTTTACAAGAAGAGGAAATTGGGACATAGGCACCCAATGATAAAAGGGGAATGCCATCTAAAGATGAAGATGGGCATCTACAAGCCAAGGAGAGAGGCCTCAGAACAAACCAGTCCTGCTGATACCCTGATCTCCATCTCTGGGGCTCCAGAACTGTGGAAAAGAAACTTCTAGGGTAGCCAGTCTATGGCGCTTTGTTACAGCAGTTGTAGCAAGCTGATACATGTAGCATGTACTAAATTACCTTAAATAGCAAATACAGTTCTGTATTTAGAAATAAGTAACCACTAGATGAGTGAATAACATACAATGTATACATCATATCAGGATCTTCTATATATTAAAATCTTATCATATAAGGACAGAAGTGAATCTTTCACTTTTAGATTTGCCAGCATTCTCAGAATATATGCTTAGATGCAAATATAGCAATTTCTTTGAAATATATTTCTTTTTAAAAAAGGGTAGAATACAACATGTGTGAAACTTGAAAATACTACATTAAGTGATAGAACCCAGTCATAAAAGGAGCCACACATTGTGTAATTCTCTTTATATGAAATATCCAGAATGGCCACATCCACATAGAGAGTAGATTAGTGGCTGCTAAGGGATGAAGAGAAGGGAGAATTGAGAGTGATAGGGTTTCTTTTAGGGGGTGATGAACATGTTCTGGAATTAGACAGTAGTGATGTCTGCAAAACACTGTGAAGGTACCGAAAACCACTAAATGGTATACTTTAAATGATTAAAATGATGACCTTTCTTTCAATAAAAATTTTTTACTAAAGAAAGAATAAAGAAAAAGAATTCCACTCACGTCAGACAGAAGCCTGTCCAGATTGGAGTCACTGGCTGTTTTTCTCTTATCCTCAGGAAGTTCCTCTAACTCCCCATAGAGCTCCAAATTCAAGCGAGCTAATTTCTCCTGCATTCCCCGAACATGTTCCATCTGTTCAATGGAACATTCATTTCCTGGGGGAACATCCCAGAACATTAATAAAGATTAGGACAGTTCAAACTAAAAGCCTTGAGGAAAAACTTCTAAACTCAAGGTGCTCACAGGAAATTAGCTTTCTTTCTGTGGTGAATTACATTGGTAATGGCTGTGTATTTTCTGTGCATAATCACAAATCAAATCCTGTTTTCACAGAAAAACAATGATAATCTAAGAAACGACTGTGGGCACTGAGAAAATCAAATAGGAAAGATTTTCTGCAAAAAAAAAAACAAAACCATGACTCAGTTGGTGCAGGGTTGAGTACAAGCCCTGTAGCAGGGGTAGACATTGCTTGAAAATAAAATCTTTCAAAAATTAAAAGAAAAACGAAACAACTAACACCCAAAATCATCCCTTAGGTAAAGAAAGTCCTTTTTTTTTTTTATAGTAATATCATTTCTAGAAGCAATAGCGTCATCTAATCATGTTCAATTTGACAACTGTCATTTGAACTGAGTGACCTAATATTTTATAAGAATGAGTAACCTTGAGACTCCTATAAGAACTTCAACCATGGAGGGGTGCCTGGGTGGCTCAGTGGGTTAAGCCGCTGCCTTCGGTTCAGGTCATGATCTCAGGGTCCTGGGATCGAGCCCTGCATCGGGCTCTCTGCTCAGCAGGAAGCCTGCTTCCCTCTCTCTCTCTCTCTCTGCCTGCCTCTCCATCTACTTGTGATTTCTCTCCATCAAATAAATAAATAAAATCTTAAAAAAAAAAATTCAACCATGGGGAAAAAAAAAAGAACTTCAATCATGAATCATTTTGCCACCAATTATATATACCTCCTCAAAGAAATAAAAATGAAAATATTTATGAAGAATATTATGATGCATGAGAAACACAGTGTAATATTCAGTTGTATACTCAGTAATGCAAGACAGCTTAATTCCTGAAGGACAGGTTTTACATTATGTATTGACCAGAGTTGTCTGAGGTGGCATTATCTGTTCAGGACCGCTAATATATATATAGTACATGATATATTACATATTTCATACACTTTACGTATAGCCTCTACAACCTCTTTTTGTTTTTTTTTAAGATTTTATTTTTAAGGAATTTCTACACCCAGTGTGGGGCTTGAACCTACAACCCTGAGATCAAGAGTCACATGCTCCACTGACTGAGTCAGTCAGGTGCCCCTAGTCTCTACAACCTCTTGATACTAAAGTTTTTTCCTAAAAATCCATGGCTTTCTCAGAGGTATACTATAGCTCAGCTAAAGTTGAAGTATAAAATATAGTATAAAGTATAAAGTTGAAGTATATATCTTGAATCAATAGGAATTCATGTATATTACACTGTAATTTCCTCCAGCCAGCTTTATATCATCTTCATAAACTGACAATATTATGTTGACTACTGATAACTTTTTTTTATTTATTTGACAGAGACAGAGAGATCACAATTAGGCAGAGAGGCAGGCAGAGAGGGGGGAAGCAGGCTCCCTGCTGAGAGCAGAGAGCCCGATGCAGGGCTCCCTCCCAGGACCCTGAGATCATGACCTGAGCTGAAGGCCGAGGCTTAACCCACTGAGCCACCCAGGCGCCCCAACTACTGATAATTTTGAAGCTAGTTACAGCTCTTTAAAAGTCATCCTTTAAAAGTCAGATATTTCTGAGATATTTAAAAGCCTGATATCTCTGAGAAAATATCTTGTATTTCCTTTGTTTTTCAACAATTAGTAGTAATCTGGAAGGTCAAGTGGAAGAAATACCCCAAGAGAGGGGCATGTGTGTATATGTGTGTACACATGTATAGACTGGCACACATATAAATGCATCAATTTTTAACATACATAGATAGAGAGAAAGAGGGGGACAATATGGATTAAAAATACAAAGAAGCAGAAATCATAAGGGATCCAGGTGAGAACCATGAACCAACATGAGAATAGAAGCTCCAAAAGGATAAAAAGGAACAGATGGAGGTGGAATCAATTAACAGAAAAAATGTTCCTTTAGATGAAAATGAGCTGGTAGATATGAAGGGCTCACTGATTCTCAGGCAGAATTAATGAGAAGAGTTAAAGAAAAAACTTCCAAACATTGACCCCCTCTAGCACCATCAGCATTTTATGAAAGAACTCTTTTCTCTGAATTCCACCAGCAACAGGTATTACCAGTCTTTTAATTTTGCCAGTCTGCTGGTATGAGGTGAGATTTATTGTATTACTATTGCATTTGTGGTTGTTAAGCAGCTGAATTGCTCTTTTTAGGACCTCTACCCAGTTTTCTATTTGGTTATTTACCCTTTTATTGGTGGCTAAAAAAACCCAGCATGTATGCTGATGACATTTATGCATTTGTGTGAGATTCTTCATGTGTGCATCCAATAATTTTCAAACTGCTTTATATAAAATACATGTACATAATTTTATCAGATAAGACTAATAAGGCAAGTTGCAAACTGAATACAAAAACTGACTACATACTTTCAGAACTCATATGCAAAACTACCTACTCAGAGTTCTTAATGGGACAATCAACTGTTCTCTAGATTCATGAAAGAACAAGAAAACCAGATTCTTCAAATTCAAAAGTAAGGAATGGTGGACAAAAATTAAGTTTAGGCTTCAAAGAGTAAATAAAAATGATCCTGAGACTTTCCCTAACCAAAACATTAAGTCTCAACTATTTAACTGATGAAGACTATTTTTTATTTGTAACTTTCAGGATCGTTTTTCCATAATACCAATCCTACGTTAACATTTCAACCAACCCTCCCTCCTTAAAAAAACTTTTTCCTGGAGCCTGGTTGGCTTAGTTGGTTAAACATCTGACTCTTGATTTTGGCTCAGGTCCTGATATCAGGGCTGTGAGAACGAGCCCTGCATGGGGCTCGGTACTGGGCATGGAGCCTGCTTAATATTCTTTCTCTCCCTCTCCCTCTGCCTCTCTCACCTTGCTCTCAAAAATAAATAAACAAATAAATAACCCTTTTTCCTGAAACTTTCAAAGATAAATTATAAACCATGACAAATGAAATCTGGGGTGATTGCATTTTATGCCTCTGGACTCTGTTTTTTAAATAAAAGAAAATGATACTTTTAAAAGAAATGGCAAAACAAATGCAAACAAATAGGATGCAAACATCTTGAAAAGAAAAACAAAAGGGAAATATCTATGGCTTGCCGAATGCTTGAAGTTTTCCAGAGTGGAAATCATTCAAAAGGCTGAGAAGCCCTCTCTCCATCTCCTGAACGTCTGAGACGTCGGTGAGGAAGGAGTGCTGAATAGGAGTTGGTTGTGCACCTTTTCCTTCTCCACCCTGAGGTCTGGTCTTTTCTTTCATCACTCTGCAAAGATGATGCAATACAAACATTAATTGTATATGAGTATCTTTAAAAAGAGAGAATTATGCATATATATATAGTACACATAAAATACATGTATTATCTTGCTTTCCAAATATCTAATACTACAGAGTACTCACATACATACAGCTGTATTATATATCACACTTGAACTTGTTGCTCCTGTTTCCTTTAGAGCCTCAAGACAAATGATGGTCACCAAATATTAATAATGAGTTACTTCTAGGTAGTTTTAAATTTCTTCTTTGAACTTTTCTTGTTTTTGAATATTTACAATAAATATGAATCATTTCTATGACAGCAATGAAGCCACCCTTTTTTTAAAAAATAAAATTACCAAAGCACACTCAGCTTAGTTTAAAAAAAAAAACCCCAAATAATACATTATATGTTCACTAAAAAAACATTAAGTACAAAAAAATCCCCTGTATATTTTGTTCCATTTTCTGGCTAGTGCATCAACTTTGTCTATTTTCTCACTGAGTCTATTTTAATAGGAGACTAAGTAAGGGCCTTCAAACCAATCATTCATTCTGCATGTTCTAATCCCTACACATTGTAACCTTTATAATTTTCTTTTCTAAATCACATACAATATGTGCCTCAACTGTTTTGAAAGTTAAGCCAAGAGAAAAAAGTGTTATAAGAATTACTGGATTTAGTATTTACCTTGATAGCATGTTGCTGTGACATTATGAAAGAAAAAAAATTCACCTTTTTAACTTTGGTCGCTGTGAAGTTGACTGTGATGCAGGATTTGAAAACCCTATGCTTTTACTAACTGGAATTGCATTTTTTTTGGCATTAACCACCTGAGTAGAGTGGGCACTAAAAGACTTAGGACTCCTCCTCTTCACTTTCCGTTCCTCCATTGTTCTAAGCTCCTTACTGCACCAAGGCCAGCTTCTTAAAACCTAAGGAAATATAGCAAAATGATACATACTGGCTATAATATGCAAAACTGAAAGGGGTTTAAAGACCCACTTCATAGGCTGATACCAATATATCAAGAATTTCAGAGATCATTAGATAAAGTTAAAATAAAAAGCCCTTAAGTTTAACCTACTGTGCTATATATACAAAAAACCCTAAGCAAAATTGCCAGTTAGAAATTTTTTTCACCATTTTAAAAATTCACTCACCCCACAAATATTTACTCTCTTCCACCTCCCAGGTACTATTCTGAGTATTGGGAAAACGGTCGTTAACATGACAAAGTCCCTTTCCTCAAAAAGCCTGCATTAGAGAAGGGGAACAATACATAAAAAAATAAACAAAATAGCCATGTGATATTCTCAGCCTGACTCAAGCTCTAGATGGTCTTTAAATCTCCTGCTAAAATCTGTTCTTGGAAGAACCAGCTAGATTTAAACAGATGTGTAAATGAAAGGAGTATCTGCATTTTAACTAATAGCTAGAAAACTTATTTCAACCACCAAGCAGAAACTGAGTTTCTGCCTAGGGATAATACTGATTCTAGTTCCTTGATCAACTGAAGTTCTGTAAAATTAAACTTGTTCCATGACTATTTTGAATATATTTTCTCCACCTATTCCCAAGGATATATGAAACTGTATTATATATGTTTAGGTTTGCTAGTATCAAAAAAGTTATACTGTGAAGTTCCAACTGGCCTTACCATAGAGAACACAGATCCAATCTTTTCCCTTTACTTCATGTACTTACCAGCTTTTTTTTCCTAACAGCCACCTATCTAAAAATATCCTTCTAGCTTTGCGCAGTGGCAGTATTGTAGCCAATGAGGTTTATCTGAGGCGCGATGAGGCACGATTATTGCTAATTAAAAATATCCTTCTATATTTTCTTTTTACTTACGCACACTATTAAATTCTTAATTACATTGTTTCATGTATCAGGAGATGAGAAATTTACATGGCTATTTACCTCATCAGGCTGTAAAGTGCCTTAGCAGTATTAGCCCTTTTTGTGTACACTGTGAATCTAACTATGCTATGACCATACCAAAAGATTCAAATCCACTGATTACACTCCTAACATAATTGAGAATCTTGATGAAACCAGATTTTTTGCTATTGTCTAAACAACTGCCACCAGCACTGGAATTTAAACCATTTCAGCTCGCTTGGCTCAGGCTGACTCCAGACAATTGTAACTGGAGCTATGAGACTTCTAAAGAAGCAAAGGTTTTCAAGGAAAGGCTATAATGACTAGCCTTTAATTCCAGATACCAAGTGAAAATTCATTCAAATCCTGGCTAACAGTTTTTCCTTTAAGAAGCATTGTTAGTAACATAATAGGTATTTTTGCTGTTTCAGCATGCAACACAAATTAAATGGAATTTTAATAAGTAACTGAACAGAGACAATGGGTTATTAGTTCTCCAAGGAGGTAAGCATCTGTATAAACACATAAACACACTAAACTTTGATTTTAATGATGCTAAAACATATTTGGTGATACGAGAAAAAGAAAAGAAAAAGAACCCTACGAAGTAAAGCAATGCAAATAAACCAACAGTGGTTTAAACTACGATGTACTAAAGGGCCAGGGCTCGAAATCTGTTTTTTGGAAAGGCAAATCTCTGCCCCAAGAGAACCGAAATCTTTTCTGTACACCACGTAGCAAGGAAGGTTTTAGAGTAGGCCTTTGCAGACTGCTCACAGCTACTCACACACGGGTTTCGATTGCCAGGAACCCACAGCCTCCAAACAGGATTACTAGGAATCCCTCTTAACTTCACCTCATTCCCCTTCCCCAGTCAGCCGCCACGGTGACCCTTCAGCTCCCTGAATTGAGCGGTGGCCAGGGTAGTTGGTGAAAGGGGCCTAACGCGACACTGCCAGAGCGCTTTTGCTTCCACTTCATACCTGAGGAAGGAGAGGATCGGGGTCCTCTTTCTCAAACTGCAAAGACCCCGAAGCCTCCGAAGCCACTGCCGCAGCTGCAGCCGGCGACGCTACTGCCGCAGCTTGAGCCGGGGTCACATCCCGGACCCTGCCGCCCTCACAGCCCCTTTTGTTTACGGAAATGACGTGAGGAGGCGGAGCCTCCGTGCCCCTGGCGGGAGCCTCGCCTCTTCCTGCCCCACCAGTGGGGCTCGCGTCTCCGGCCTTGGCACCTCATTGCTTCCACTGCCGTGCCCTCAGCTGTACTTTAGGTGGACGTGGAAAGGAAGACTTCATAGTTGGGCTTTTATTTTGGGTTCTGTGGCCCAGAAACACAGAGGGCCAAGGGATGGTGGTACAGGGAGGAACGGGGAACTCAGCCCCCTCTCTGGAAGCTGCCCCGCCCCCTGGGTGAGTGTCAGTTCCCACGCACTACAATTCCCAGCATGCTATTCGAGCAAGCCCGGAGGCGGAAACGGAGTGTCGCCATAGCAACTGAATCAACTATCTCGCCCGGACGTCTCAAGGTAAACCAACTTCAACTTGGAAGGCAACGTGAAAAGCCGTGCTTCTGTGTAAGGACACTAGGCCAAGACCCTAAGTGAGATTTTATTACTATCAAAAGCTACTTTGGGGGCGCCTGGGTGGCTCAGTGGGTTAAAGCCTCTGCCTTCGGCTCAGGTCGTGATCCCAGGATCCTGGGATCGAGTCCCGCGTCGGGCTCTCTGCTCCGCAGGGAGCCTGCTTCCTCCTCTCTCTCTACCTGCCTCTCTGCCTACTTGTGATTTCTCTCTCTGTCAAATAAATAAAATCTTTTTTTAAAAAACAAAAAAGGCTACTTTGTTCAGGCCCGAGATTGTGCTGATTTAGAGACTGTGTGAGACAGAGCCACAGAGGTGCAATCTGGAGTGTTCTTTCTTTTAATATTTAGTTTTTTAAATTTTAATTTTATTTAATTTTAATTAATTAACATATAGTGTATTATTAGTTTCAGAGGCAAAGTTCAGTGATTCATTAGTTATATATAACACCCAGTGCTCATTATATCCTGTGCCTTCCTTAATGTCCATCACCAAGTTACACCATCCCCGCACCCCTCCCCTCCAGTAACCCTCGGTTTGTTTCATTTGATTAAGAGTCTCTTATGGTTTGTCTCCCTCTCTGATTTCATCTTGTTTTATTTTTTTTCTCCCTTACCCTACGCTCCTCTGTTTTGTTTCTTAAGTTACATATATGAGTGAAATCATACAATAATTGGGTTTCTCTAGTTGACCAATTTCATTTAGCATAATACCCTCTACTTCCATTCATGTCTTTGCAAATGGTAAGATTTCATTTTTTTGATGGCTGAGTAGTATATATATACGTGTGTGTGTGTGTGTGTGTGTATGCCACATCTTCTTTATCCATTCATCTGTTGATGGGCATCTTGGCTCTTTCCATGTTTGGCTATTGTGGACATTGCTGCTCTAAACATTGGAGTGCAGGTGCCCCTTCAGATCATTATGCTTGTATCTTTTGGGTAAATATCTAGTAGCGCAATTACTGGGTCATAGGGTAGCTCTATTTTTAAATTTTTGAGGAACTGCTATACTCTTCCAGAGTGTCTGTACTAGCTTGGAGTGTGATTTCTCTTACCTGAAATCTGGAGTTCTTCCCTGAGAGAAATTTGTTCTTTGAGATTTACTAGAATTTCCTTTAAACTGCAGAATCCCTCCTTTGAATTGTCTGTTAAATGGACATCTTGTGTAAATTATGCCAATCGGATGTCTTATTCCTAAGGACAATATTTAAAGTATAAGAGCTTTGATTAACAGCACTCTGTAACCCCACCACTAATAGACTCTGTAGCATAGGTAGGAAAGGAGGAGTGCTGTTGGGGAATCTCCTGGTAGTGACGGTGATGCCAGCACACCAGTTCACAGGCTATGGACATAATAAGCCAGACTCTCTCTTGGGAACTCCAGGAATCTCTCTTTTTTAAAAAAATATTTTTCTTATGGAAATTTTCAAACATATATCATAGAAGATGGACTAGTATAATGAACCCATTGTACCCATTATTCACCTTTGACTCATGACTAATCTTGTTTCACTTAAATCACTCCCCCTACATTTTCTCCTCTTCTCTATTTTATTGAAGCAAATCCCAACATTATTTAATCCATTATATTTCAGTATTGGTCCCTAAAAGATAGAAAAAAGTAACCATAATATCACTGTTAGCCTGAAACAGTAATAATTGCTTAATATTACTAAATATCCAGTCAGTGTTCAAATTTCCAATAGCATCATAAATGTCATTGGGGTTTTTTTTCCACATTTCATTTGAATCAGGAATATTTTTTTGTTAAGTCCTCAGGTGATGAATGGGTTTGGAAGCCGGTTTTTTACATCCTTATTTCTTGACATACAGACTTGCATTGTCCTTCCCCTTGAGAAGGTCACATTCTAAAGGAAAAGGCAGGTACCCCAACCCAAAGCAAATGACTACTCTACCTCAGTGCCTAGAGAAGAGTTATCGCCTTGTTGTTCTTGTGGTTCTTATATGGAAAAGGTTTTGTTTTGTTTTAGTTTGGAAACCTATTTATCATTTGCTTAGTGTTTCTCCACATACTTTTCCTGCCATATCAGTATGCCTAGGCCAGGATAGATCAGGCTCACTGCTGCTTTGCATGCTTGGCTCTGGAAACAGCTAATAAAAAAGCCCTAAAACAAATGAGCTTGCCATATTCACGAAACTAACAGAATGCTAGGGTATACTGGTCTTCTGTAAGATGTACATGTTAGGCGTTAGTGAAGGGCTCAAGAATAAACACAGAGATCCTTATAATTGTGTTTTACTGCCAGCTGCTTTGAAAAAACAAACAAGGGATGAAAAACAGACCTGAAAAATTACAAAGACTTGGACATTTACAGGATTCTTACATATATGGTCTTTGATTTATTTGTCTTCTTCATTAGCCATAAGTTCCTTCAGGCCAGATATCATGTTTTGACTTTGTATTTTAACTGCATTGCATAGAATGTGACATAAGGTAGATGCTCGATAAATGTGGGTATTATGAATTGATGACGTTCTCTAATTTTATTTCTGAAAGGAAAGTAATTTTCACAATCCCTCTTTAAACCCCAAAGTCCAAAGATCTAGGCCTAGTCTCCGTGCCAATCAGATAACATCACTACTAATGCCCAGGAAAATGCTCTTTTTTAGGTGGACAATTTGTGTTTTGGTACACCAGTCTTCATACCAAAGAGATATGATGAAGGAATTAATCTAAAAGTACTCAATTGTTAATTGAGTAATTATTTTTCAACTTAATATTTGGGATAGTTTAGTGTATGATTTTCCAAAACTAAAGTTTTAATGCAATTTCATATTCATACTTCCTTTTTATGTCCAAGAGTAGTTAACAGAATTAGAGAATGGTTATCAGCAAGAGGACAGTTCATTTTTCCAATATCTTTTCTCGAAGTTCTTGTCCTAGGAGCACTCCAACTTTAGAAGAGGACTTGTGTCATGGACTTAACCAGAAAACAAAGAATACCATGGACCAGCAAATTAGCTGTACTGCATGACAACCCTTCCATGCAGCTTTCTCTCCTTTGTTGAATTTTAATTTAACCATAGCAGTATTACTGAAGAGTACCACAAGACTAGTAAGAAATCCTTGTAGGGATAGCTTACAGTATAGAAGAGAAAGTAGAAGGTGGGGAGTGGGGGACGGAGGATAGGAGGAAGGGAAGAGTAGAAGGGACCCTCATAGCACTTTGTTTATATCTCTATCTAGCAAGGAAATTTTAAAATGTTATTTAAAACCTAAATTTCTACCACTCTGTCTTTTAAGAGTTGCCATAATTCCTATCAAGGAGAAATAAATCTTACATAGGGGGAAAGGGGGGATGAGGCTCTAGGCAGATGGCTCATTGTGGGTCATAATATAGCAATAAGTGTAGGATATGCACAGGTCGGCTGGAGGCCGAATTTAGGGATATGAAACTGAGAAAGTTGAATTGTTCCACATGGTAAAGTGGAAAGGATTGTTCACTGTGGTAGTGGGTAGGGGTTGGGAAATGTTGAGAAGAAAGGCAGCAAAGAAGGGAGCATAGTGAGAAAGGAGGGTCAAAGTTGTGGGAGGGATAGGACTTCAAAAGGATCAATGAAGTCTCTTGTCCAGTTTGTAATTGTTAGTGTTGCTGTAATTACACACACACACACACACACACACACACACACACACACACACATCTTCCATGCTTCCAAACTTCAGGATAAATCCCTTTCTAGCCCAAAGCTTTGTATGAATTAATCATTATGAAAATCAAGGAAAAAGCAGTGTGTTCTCCATCTTTGGGGAATTTACAACGAACAAGAGCAATATGTGTGTAACAATAAAGTGGTCAATGGTCAATGAACTGCACCTGTCTGGTGAAGCAGGAGCTTAGAGTCCAAGGTGATGGGGAAAATTACAAACCACAGTCTATGTTACAATCTTAGAAAGAAGTAGAGAGAGGAGTTTTCTACCACACAGAGACAAGTATTATATTCAATTTCACTTCACTCCTTAATATTTTATTTATTTATTTATTTTGAGAGAGAGAGAGAGAGAAAATGAGTCAGGGTAAGGGAAAAGGGAGAAGGAGAGAATCTGAAGCAGACCCCATGCTGATCCCCAAGCCTGTCACACGGCTGGATATCACAACACTCAGATCATGACCTGAGCCAAAACCGGGAGTTGGTTGCCCAACTGATTGAACCGCGAGGTTCCCCTCAATTTTGCTTCACTCTTAAAGCGTAAGGGGTACATGGGGTGACACCTGATATACACTCATGTCTCTTACTAGGAAGGAACTAGGTTTTATATATTTTTATATTACCAAAGCTTAGGGTAGCGTCAGGCATACAAGAGAAGATAAGAAAATATTCATTAATTTAATTAATAAATTAAAAATAGACCCATATGATGGCAAGTGGCAGAATGGCATTATTATTAAATTAAGTGTTACCATAAGTCCAATTACTTTCAATTAGATTTTAGATTGAGTCTTAGTCATACCTGCCTTTGATCTCCAGGTGGCAGTATTATCTCATATAAATTGTTTGAGCCCAGACTCCTTTTAACTTTTGAGAACATAAATTGATTAAAATAAAAACCCAGTTCTTAGTTTATTTCCGTAATTGTACAGAGCCAAAGAAATAAAATATAACCACATGAGATTATGGCCTTTTCTCCCAGTTTCAACACAAATGAGAATTACTGGTAGTTCCTAATTCAAGCGGTTTCCAGAACATTAATGGTAGATACAAATTAGGGTACTTTGTTTACAAAACACATGTATTCCTTCAAAGTATGAAAACGTGTGTGTGTGTGTGTGTGTGTGTGAGAGAGAGAGAGAGAGAGAGAGAGCGCGCACGTGCGAGAGGGAGGAAGTGAGTGAGGAATAATATGTCTAGAAATAAATCATCTCCCAACAAATAGGGTGCAAGATGGTCAGTTAAATGTGAATTTCAGATACACAAAGAATACTTGATTTGTAGAAGTCCCATGCAATACTTGGGACATGCTGATACTAAATATTCCTTGTGTATCTGAAAATCATCCTTCAAAGGGTTATCTTGCGTTTTTCTTTGTTAAATCTGGCAATCTTACTAACAAATATTCTGTTGTTTCTGTCTCCAAAATAAGCAGAACTTCACCAGGTCTTCAGGACACAGTGGTGTTTCCTTATTTGGAAATATGGAAAGGAAGTAGCTGGTAGGATTGCCTTCCTTGTTGTAAGTCCAACCTTCTGCTCCTGTGTAGATCAGAGTTCTTCAGCTGAGTAACTTATTTTCAGGAAACTGACCCCTCAGGCAAATGCAGATGGTATAGTCTAAAGAGGTTATTTTATACAAACACAGTATGTTTTTTTTTTGTTGTTGTTGTTGTTTTGTTTTTAGCATTTGTGAGTTTGATTGTAAAAGCCAAGCTCTGTGCATAAGCAAGGAGATCCTGGATCCTTTCACCTCTGATACTTTTCAGAGGTACCTGAGATATACCAGCTATATCAACAGAAATAGATGAGCTATTTATGGAATAAGCCCTATTTCAAAAAATCAAAGAATTTTCTGGTAAATTAAATTGGATGTCATTAGTTTTATGCACATTTGCATTTTTAAAAAGAATTTATTTATTTGAGAGAGAAAGCTCTAAAAATTATGTGTGTGTGCACAAACAGGGGGAAGGGCAGAGGGAGAAAGAAAGAGAGAATCTCCAGCAGACTTCCCACTGAGTGTGGAGCCCATCGCCGGCCAACCAGGCTCCATCTCAGGACTTTGAGGTCATGACCTGAGCCAAAATCAAGTCAACTGCTTAACTGACTGAGCCACCGCAGGAGCCCCACACGTTTGCATTTTTAATGTAAGCATTCCCTATCTTCCAGATAAAATGTGCTTCAAAATTTCACTTGCAAATATTTCTGAAATCAGAATAAGCTTTCCATAGAAACATTATTGAATTAGTCAGATCTTCAGGTTACCTAGTAAAAGTGTATTTAATTGGTTATATGACTGAAACACTATTTGTAGTTAAATTCTCTCTAAAGGTTAAAGTAATAAAAGTATTTCATTTTATTTTAAGATCTTATTCATCCATTTGTCAGAGAGAAAGAGCACAAGCAGGGGGAGCAGCAGGCAGAGGGAGAAGCAAGCTCCCCACTGAGCAAGGAGCCCAAGGTCCCAGGACCCTGGGATCATGACCTGAGCCAAAGGCAGACCCTTAACCAACTGAGCCACCCAGGTGTCCCATACCAGTATTTTTTAAAGAGCAAGACATTGAAAATGTTTTTAAAATGTTGAATATTCATATTTGAGGAAATACCAATGACCCATGTTTGTTTTGCTCTTGCTCTATACCAGAGCCATTAAAGACTTTAAATGGATTAATTCATTTAATCCTCATAATAACCCTAGGAGGTACATTCCATTATGATCCATTTCACAGATGAGGAAACTGGGACAAAAGATAGATAGTTACCCAAAGTCACACAGCCACTAAATAGAACTGGGATTTGAGGCAGGCTATGGCCACCTTATCCACTGTCCACCACAGCTACATTAATTTCAAATAAAGAGGTAAGGGAATTGTCTGAGAAGATTTTGAAGATGACACCTGTCTGATTACTGTCTAGGATAGTACACTGTATCGTTCACCAAGCCTGGAACAGTTCAAAGTGAATGGCAGGTCTTTTCTTCATTTCAATGCAGTATGAATATTACTTAGGTGTTCACTGATCATAATGGAGTTATTTTGGAGTTTATGAATGGAATGAAGGATGTCAGAAAGAGGGAGAAAGGTTTACCTAATGAGAAGCGGAAGTGAATTGAAGAGTACATCCTTGTAGGGTATGAGAAAGAGATTTCTGGGGTGGAAATCAGTTACTGAGCCGAGACCTGACAAGAAGAATAAAAAGGAGGAGAATTTGATTTTGCATGATTATCTACATGAATCTGGAAGGAGAGGTGGGAGGAATATTGCCTTGTAGTATTGTTAATTCTATTTAACTCCCTTAGATTTGTGATTACCTGGGGTGGTCTTTGTGCCCCCCAATTGTGGCAATAGAGGACTTGCCAAAAATCCCCACTGTAGATGGTGGTCTGTCATGTGCTGAAGGCAGAATCAGACTTCACAGTTGGTTGCCTCTAGACACTCTATCTACTCTTTACCCTTCCCAAAGAGGTAAGAGGTAGTGAGGGTGAAGGGGAAGCCCTGAGCTTTCTCTTAAGGGAGCAGAGCTCTGACCCTCCTACCTAACTAGTTCTCTAACCTTTGGCCTCTGTTTCCTAAGCTGTGAAAACAGTGATGATTTTACCCACTTTGTGATGTAAGCACCTGGCAAATATTAACTCTGGTCCCATTTAATCTTCACAACCATATGAGGTATCATTCCAGTTTTCCAGATGTGGAAAAGGAGGCTCAGAAAGGTGAAAGCCCTTGTTTGTGTGCTTTTCATAATGGTGGAGATAGGTACCCCTGTTGTTTAGCACTGATGCTGTGGATCTTGTCTTTGCTATGCTGCCTGCAGCAGAAAAGGAAATCACAGGAATAAAATGGTTTACAGTGTTTTTCCGGAGTGAAAGTTTTAAAAACCTTTTGCTACTGCAGTCCTGGTAAATAGAAAAAAAAAAAAAAAAAAAAAAAAAAGTAAAGCCCAGAAATGTATTTTCCTAAGATAACAAAATAAAAAGGTTTTTTTAACAGAAAATATAATGTTTATACGTGTTCAAAAAAGCTTTAAAATTATGATGAAATACACACTTGTGGCATTCATTCATTATAGTGATTTTTATTTGAAAGATTTATTCTTTACGCATGGGTAATGCAAACGTATTCCACATATATTTATTGAGCATGCGCTCTATGCCATGTATTTTCTAAGCTAAGTGAACAGTACAGACAAAAATCCCTGTTTTCATGGAGCTTGTATTCAAATGTGAGCATGGCCAATTATGTCGGAATTAACCAAATCATCGTTACAGAATAGAAAAGGTTGAGTGTTAGGGGAAAAGATTGAACTGGGAAAGGGGTTAGGGTTGTGGTTGGGTGGTTGCAGTTTAGACGGGGCATTCCAGAAAGGCCTAATTGGGCAGGTGAGTTTTGAGCAAAGACTTGAAGGAAGGGAAGAAATGGATCTTGAGAAAACCAAGGAGCAGAGCAGAGGAAGGACCAGCACCATGGCGTAAGATGGAACAGGCCCTGCGTGTGAAAACCAGTAAAGAGGCCAGACTGTCTGGAGGGGGATGAGTGAGAGAAAGGGGGAGAAGTGGTGGGGTGAAGATGCAAGGCTTTGTGGGCGGAGGGTGGGGAGGGCTGGTGGGATTACATGGGACCTTACAGGCTATGGGCTTCTTCTCTTTGAGAAGTAAAAACACCTGGAGAATTTTGAGCAGAAGAGTGACATGATAAGGTCTATATTTTGATATATCACTACATCATGCTGCTCAAAACTCTCCAGGTTGTAGAAGCTAAAGGGGAGAAGCAGGGAAGCCGACTTGGAGAGCATGGAGGTGATGATGCCTGGACCAGGGTGGCATCTGTGACAGAGGTGAGAAGTGGTCAAAACCCAGATGCATTTTGAAGGTAAAACAAGGTTTACTGAGAGATTGGGTGGGGACTGTGAGAAATAAGTCAAGAATGACCCCCAAGTCTTTAGCCTGAGCAACTGTAAGAAGGGTTTTCCATAGACTAAGATGGGAAGACTTGTGTGCTAGAAGTGTGTGGGAGGGGCGGGAAGTTCACTGTTGGTTGGGTTATGTTTGAAATGATGTTTAGGGGCGCCTGGGTGGCTCAGTGGGTTAAGCCGCTGCCTTCGGCTCAGGTCATGATCTCAGGGTCCTGGGATCGAGTCCCGCGTCGGGCTCTCTGCTCAGCAGGGAGCCTGCTTCCTCCTCTCTCTCTCTCTGCCTGCCTCTCTGCCTACTTGTGATCTCTCTCTGTCAAATAAATAAATAAAATCTTAAAAAAAAAAAAAAAGAAAGAAATGATGTTTAGACGTCCGAGAGGAGATATTGAATAAACATCGTATATTTAAGTCTGGAGCACAGATCTTGCCTGCAAATATAAATTTGTCTAGCATATTATTGGTATTTAAAACCATGAAATTCCATGAGATCACCAAAAAACATGCAGGCAGAGAAAACTACTAAGGACTGAGCTCTGAGAAAAAAGAGGAACAGCAAAATTTAAAAATGGAAACCAAAAAGACTAGAAAAAGAGAAAATTTAAAAATATCCACAGAATGTGTGCCATTCACATTTTGGCACGTATCATTCCAGATCTTTTTTCCTTGTGTGTATGTGACTTCCTTTTCGAAATGTTAGTTTTAGGAATGTATTCTAAATTCTCACTTTATAGCTCTCCTTTAAAAAAATTTTGAGTGGATTATTGTATGTATGTGATATTAAAGGAAAAGTTATTGAACGTTTTATAATGAAAAGGACCTCTCCTTTCCAGAGACAACCTGTGTTATCAGTTCCATCTCATGCATTTATAAGTATTTGAATATATGTGTGTGTCTGTGTATACAGATGTGTTTCCCATCCCTCACAGGTAGGCTATACACATTGTTCTGCAACTTTCTTTTTTCACTTACCAATGTATCTTAGGTGGTGCCTGGGTGGCTCAGTGGGTTAAGGCTCTGCTTGCTGCTCAGGTCCTGGGATCGAGCCCCACATCCAGGGCTCAGTGGGGAACCTGCTTCCCCTCCACACGGCCCCCCCACCGTCCCCAACCTCTCTGCCTACTTGTGATCTCTGTCAAATAAATAAATAAAATCTTTAAAAAATGTATCTTATATTTTGTTCCATATTGACATATACAGAGCTGCCCCTTTCTAAATATTGTAGTATATTAAGAGGTGACTTACCCCTGGGGCTAATAATACATTATATGTTAATTTTAAAAAATTTAAAAATTAAAAAAAAAAGGGGGACTAATATGATAGCTGCCCAGATTTTTCTAGTCAAAGCTGTCAAGTGAACATGCCCTGAGGGTCCCCTCCCCAACTCAAGGGTCAGGTCGGTCTGTTTCTCCTTTTATCCTGTTTTTCCTTCTCATCATTCAGTTCTTGGTTTCTTCTTTTTCTCCTTATAGAAACATGTCTACCAGGAATTTCATCCTTCCACAATTTTTCTTGTTTTCTTTTTTGTCTGAGAAATCGTAGCTGTTCATTTCACTGAATATGTAAGCGTTTTCTACCTCTTTGGAGTATAACATGAACTAGGGGACAGAGTCTACAGGAGCTCATGCCTAACGGGAGACGCAGACTTGTAAACAAGTGATTACAGTGCCACATGATACATGCGGTGACACAGAGAGGAATGCAATGCTTGGGAAGCGTGGGGAGTAGAAGTGGGGGGGGAGGGGAGACTAACCCGGCATAAAAGGTAAAGCTACTGTAAGACAGATAAGCAGAAGTACAGCATGTATGGCCAAATAAAATGGTTTCTCTCCTTGGGCCTAAGATAAGCAACAAATTCCTTGGCCTGGGTGAGCAAGTCCTTTATGACCTGGCTCTAAGGTGTCTGCTTTCTTTCCCTCCCACTCTACTTACCGTTCTCTGTCCTTGGAGGCACCTTCTTAACTCTGCTCTTCACACATTCTGTTTCCTTAGACTGCAATAGCCTTCCATAGCTTTTACCCTTCCAGAGCTCAGTATTCTTAGCATCACCATGAGAATGAGAATAGCCAAATGAGCAATACAAATAATTTTAGTAGCTAAAACCCATTATGTACAAATTTACAGTCTCATCTAATCCTTTTTTTTTTTTAAAGATTTTATTTATTTATTTGACAGAGAGAAATCGCAAGTAGATGGAGAGGCAGGCAGAGAGAGAGAGAGAGAGAGAGGGAAGCAGGCTCCCTGCTGAGCAGAGAGCCCGATGCCGGGCTCCATCCCAGGACCCTGAGATCATGACCTGAGCCGAAGGCAGCGGCTTAACCCACTGAGCCACCCAGGCGCCCCTCATCTAATCCTTTTAACAACTGTATGAGGTAGATACTGTGCTGGCTCTATTTTTTAAAATTAGGATATTAAGGGTAAAAGATATTAAGTAGACTATGAAAGTCACACAACTAGTTATAGTGCAGCAAGGATTCTTACCTAGTTTAGCTAATCCTAGAGTCCACCTCTCAACTTTTGTTGCTGCTCAGAATTAACTCTTTAGTAAAATAATTCTGCAACTTAAATATCTTAAACAAAAATTTCTTCATCTGTACTTTAGTAGCATTATCTCCTCACTTATTATACAATTTGCTTTTACTTTTATTTTTCTAAAAGGCAAAAGTTATGTCTATTATAGAAAATTTAAATATGCAAATAAGCAAGTTTAGAAGAATAAGGGAATTATTACCCATGGTCCCACATTCTGGGGGAAAGACAATTTTAATCAACAGAGTTCATCCTGTATGATTCCATTTATATGGATTCTGGAAAAGGCAGAGGGAAAAAGAACAGTGGTTGCTAGAGGGTGGGCTACAAAATGCATTAGGGCTGATATAAATGTCCTGTATCTTGATTATGGTGGTAGTTACAAGATTATGTATGTTAAGATCAATAGAAATATACACTAAAAAAAGTGCATTTTACTGTATGTAAATTATACCTCAATAAATCTGACTGAAAAAACATCTTGAGGTATATCTTTTCTCACTTTTTCTTATGCATATATAATAAATATATATCTTTAAAACTGATTTATTTTTTATTAATATATTTTTGAGAACATTTTAGGTTTATGAAGTTCTGAAATCACCCCTCATATTATTAACATGTTACATTAATATGATACATTTATTGTAATTAATGAGCCAATACTGATACACTTATTTTACTTAAAGTTCACAGATTGTTCAATAGCCTTGGTTTTTACCCAGTATTCTTCTGTTGCAGGATCCTATCCAGGATATCCATAATACATTCACTTGTCATGTCACCTGAGATCCTCTTGGTTCTGAGTTTCTCAGACTTCCTTGCTTTGATGACTTGACGATTTTGAAGTACTGGTCAGAGATACTATAAGATGTCTCACTGTTGGAATTTGATTTTTTCTCATGATTAGACTGGAGTTACAGGTTTTGCAGAGGAAGACCACAAAGGCTAAGTGCCATTTTTATCACATCGGTGTGATGCTTTATCACCCACTTTTCACTCAAAAATATATCAAAAACATATTTTATTCACTTCATAAACATGTAGCTGTCTTTTTTTTTAAAAAAAGATTTTATTTATTTGACAGAGATCACAAGTAGGCAGAGGGAGAGAGAGAGGAGGAAGCAGGCTCCCTGCAGAGAGCCGGATGCAGGGCTTGATCCCAGGACCCTGGGATAACGACCTGACCCAAAGGTAGAGGCTTTAACCCCCTGAGCCACCCAGGCACCCCAATCTGAGGGAGTCTTAATGGTGATAGTAATATACTATTGTATGGATGTGGCAAAATTCATTTAACCAATCACCTATTACTGGAAACTATAATATTTTACTATTACAACAAATGCTTCACTATGTATTTGTGTAGACATGTTTGCAAACTTGGCTGGTGATTTCCTTAGGGTGAATTTTGAACTCTGAGGATCTGCTGAGGTGAGCTATATTCACTTGTTATTGTTGTTGTTACTGTTGTTTAAGGTTTTGGCATGTAGTACTACAATGTCCTCCAGAAAACTTGTTACCAATTCCAGCTTCTAGCAATGGTGTTTCAGTGCTCTGCGTCCTTACCTTCTAGCTAATTCTGGATATTGTTCTTTTCAACCTTTGTCAATTGTAGTCGAAAACGTATCATGTTGCCTTGTATTTGTTTTCCTGTTGGTGTCTTCTGCCAGACAGGGAGCTCCTAAAGGAAAAAAACTATATCCTATTCTTTTTCCGATACCCACAGTCTAGGTTTCAGCCTGAAAGAAACAGGAACGCGGCAGAAGGTGGGGCAGAGGGCGGGCTGGAATCCATCCGCGACTGTGTGATCTGACAAGAGAACGCATGCTAAGGAGAGCGTTTTCACCATCCGTGGGTGCAATCGTATACTCTGGGCCAGTGCCCTATATGCATTATGTAACCCAAAGGCGTGGTTCTAATAGTGTGAGCTTCAGACCAGCTAGGAGAGAAATCAAAATTAGACCGAAAGAGGGTAAACAGGATCTTGCTGTTTTCCTCAAACAACAAGCATAATGGTTGCGGATTTATTTCACCATCTCTGAAAAAGAAAATCACTTGATAGTTCTTTTAAGTTATAATGTGATTAATATATTCCCATATCATAGCTTTTTGAAAAAATATATATATTTTTGAGCTCTAGATCTTTTTCTCTTAGTACCTTATGTATCAGTGATAACTGACAAAAATTTTATTATTCTTTTTATCTATACACTTCTCTAATATTTTATCTGCATCCTTTCTTGTAAAACCTTGAATTTCTCTCCTTTTTCATACCCTGCTCTTCCCAAATCTCAGTGTCACTTATAATACTTAATATATTATATAACCATACTGATAAATGCTGTTGTTTCAATTTGTCACTGGAAGAGGACACTATAGAAAAAGAAAAGGAAACAATTTTTTTCATATTAAATATTTTTAGTTTTGTTTTCTAGTTTTGGTTGATTCACTACTTATTAGCATCTGAGAAAAGAAAAATGTTTTCAAGTCCTGTTTGTAACTCAGCAGACTTTTAAGATTAAAATTTTCAATTTCAGTGGGAGATTTTCTCAATGTGGTGCTATTTGGAGTATACCTCACATCTAAGAATTTGCTTATGTTATTTGTAGAGACTTCCCCATCCTTCCCAGTTAACACTTAAACTCTCTCCAGGATGTAGGAGTGCCCTTCCAATCTATGTTACAAACAGTGGGACCAGATTGTGAGATGGGATGAGAGAGAGAGAAAGAGAGATCGTAACATATATTAGGACACAATGAGGAGAAATTCAAAGATCCAGACAAGTTCCTGGAATAAGAAATGCCACAGTATTAAAATTAACTTTACACTTTGGATCTTCTTGTGATCTATAATCTCTTAGTAGCTAAATCTATCAGCAGAGGAAAATAACTGATGCTATTTTTTCTAAGTAATCTTTACATCCAACGTGGGGCTTGAACTCAGGTCCACTAGATCAAGAGTCACATGTTCTACTGACCAAATCAGCCTCTAGTTGATACTATTTTATTACATAAAAGAGAGAAGTTTATAAGATGATGACCAAATGTCTAAAACAAATACTCTATAGTGAAACAAACCTAAGCATTGCTCCTATCAGTTAATTTATTATAAAATCATTTTCCTTTATATACACATGGAGTTATAGGCATTTAAGTCAAATGCTTTAAAAATATGCCTTTAGTTTTATCTCTTGTCCTTAGTAATTGCCACATTAATTGTCTTGGTTAGATGACTTAGAAATATTCAATAATTCCTTTCATGAAAACATCAATAATTATGGTATTTGAAAGGGTCATCGTCTCTAAGTTAAATTGGTTGATATTTTAATAGCATATTTTTGTTGCTATGAATAAATTATATTTATTATTCAACTAACAATGCTTAAACAACCTTACTCTTAACTCCTATAATCTAGAATTTAGAATTGAGTTAAGATAAATAAAAGTCAGAAGAATAGAATGTGGGAAACTTTTAAATTATCAGCATTTGTTTACCTGAGACTGTCACTGAGGGAGAAGGAAGAGGTTCAGAATTGAGTTACAAGAAGTAGCTTCATACCATTCCTATCTTTAAAGGATCAAAGTTGATAAGGATTCTAGAATGTTTCCTTGACAATCCGAGGAAAGGAAATGTGGACTCTAATTTTCCTCTGTGACACTAGAATTTAGGTATTTAATGATCAGCTGGTAATCATCAGACATTTAGGGAAACTAAAATGAACATATCTGACTGAATCCCATGACTTTAATTCCAGAATGTTAAATCTTTTAGAATAGATAGAATATTACAGCTGCATTAAACCTTTCATAAGTGAAGTTAGACATAGAGATTTCCCAATGAAGTATTTCCAAAGTTTCCCAGACCCTATTAAGGTCTTTGGCAGAGAAGCCTGCAGAATGATGTCATCTAGCCAAATGTTTTGATAAAACAAGACCTTCAGACGGAATGATAAATTTAGCCATTTTATAAATCAGTCAAGATTTTTTGAACAACTTTGCAAACTGAAGATGGCAGAGGCAGCTTTGCCCATATAACAATATGAAAACAATAAGTAGTGTTCTCTGTTGCCATTAGGTTTCTGCCCTGTCTGTCCCTACTTCTTAGAGAGGCATCTCCCTAAATCTCTGCCATGGAACACTGGTATTCTGTGTATTACTGGTAAGACAGTAATAGATCTTACTGAAAAATAGATGCCTGGGTAAAAACTTTTTTCTAAAATGTATTTTAAATTCTGTATATGTAAGAAAACTTCTAAACATCTTTAAGAGATTATTAATATGGGATAATCTTTGTTGAAGAAAAGGCGTGCCAACTTCTGTGCAACCAAAGTCACTTTTAAAAAGTTAAAAAAAAAAACCAGAGACTGAAGAAGTTACATGCCAGACATGTAACAGATAAAAGATCAGACCCAGAATATATAAAACATGTGGACAAAAGGTACGAATAGGTAATTCACAAGGGGAAAATCCAAATGATCAATAAACATGATGTTCAAATCACCAGTAATCAGGTGAATGAAGATGAAAATTAAAATATATACCATTGAATACTGAGATTTGCAAAAACTGAAAAGTCTGACAATATTGAGTGCTGTCAAGAACATGAAACAGTTCTAACTAACCTGGTTCCTCTCACACTGCACATGGGAATATAGTAAGTACCGTTCTGGAGAGTTGATTGGCAATATATCTGGTAAATTAACTATGCGCTTAATGCATGGTCCAGCAGTTCTACTTTTTTTTTTTCCCAGTAGTTTTCCTTCTAGGTACACTCACAGACATATTACTTCTAGGTATAGTCACACACAGTGTTCATTGCAACATTGTAACAACAAGACTTAGAAGCAATATACATGTATAAAATGTGCCTAAATTGGAGAATGAATATACCAGGAAATATTCATTCATTGACTCAAGGAGCATTTATTGAGCACCTCTGGTATGCTGGTGCTGTTCTGGGTATCAAGGATACATCACTAACCAAACCAAAAATATCTGCTCTCACAGAACTTAAACTTCATTGAGGGGAACTGTGTGGGTTGGGGAGAAGAGATAGGAAAAATATGATGTATAAGAGATAGTGAGACGTGTTGTGGAGAAAAATAAAGCAAAGAAGGGGAGTGGGGGTAGTTCTTGGGTCGTCAGGAGGATCCTACAGTGCAAGTGCCATCTGAGTAAGCCCTGGACAGGTGGGGGTGAGCCATTGGAGGAGTGTCCTGGGCATAGGAGGCTACAAATGTGAACACTTCGATACAGGTGGATTCCTGGAGAGTTCGGGAGACAGCATTGGTAGGACAGAGGTGGGTGAGGAGGGGGCCAGTGCCTATAGCCACGTAAGCCTAAGATCACTTTGAAAATTTTATTTATTTATTTGAGAGAGAGAGAGAAAGAGAGTACATGTGAGTGCAAGTGGGGGATGGGGGAAGGGAGAGGGGCAAGCAGACTCCCTGGTGAGCTCAGAGCCCGATGCAGGGCTCCATCTCATGACCCTGAGATCATGACCTAAGCTGAAATCAAGAGGCAGAGGCTTAACTGCCTCAGCCACCCAGGTGCCCCAGGTGTGAAATCACTTTGAAAACTACTGCTCTCATCACTGGGGCACAGGTTTTGAGCACTCACAATATGCCCAGCACCACTCCAAGCTTTTTAACATGTATTTTGTTACTTAACTCTCATACTTGCCTTAAGTCTGTTTTAGATATCCAGTCCCATTTCATAGTTGAGGAAACTGAGTCATGAAGAGGCCAACTTGATTTGGATCAGTAGATTGTGGCATGCTGACTCAAACCAAAGCCAACCAGCTGACTCTCAGCTGCTAGGACGGCTGCTTCTTGCCTTTGCTCTGTCTGGTGCCACGTGTCCTTCCACCATCCTCAGGGACCCCCCCTGGCCTTGTTCACTGTACTACCTTGAATTTTAGTCCCATGTCTTCTGGAATGTGGGAAGAAACAGGATAGGACAAGGAACTATTCCCTGGCCTCTTGATCCTTTCCATCTCCCCAGGACCAGCATAGCAGGCTGTACCAGTCTGCAAGAACTTCCTAAGGAAGGGCTGGGCAATTTCACAAGGGAGTTTCACAAATTGGACTTTTACTTAATTCTCAAAAGGGAAGGCAAATTAGGATGTAGGCCCTTACAGGAACCTCCCCCTTCCCACTTATCCCTGTTCTAACTTGGTTCCTCTCTATTCCTTTCATGCACCTCCTTCTATATGGAATCTTGCATATCCTCTTTATTATCTGGGTAAGAGCTTCAAACCTCATTACCTCCTCATCACTAGTTTTCTTCTGATTTGTTAGTGGTAGTAGTGGTGGTTTCCTCTTCCATCTGCCACACATATTTATGATGTTATTCTATTTCCACTATAAATTAAATTTTTCTAACCACTCATTTTCCACAAATTTGAAGCTGGAAGAGGCCAATTAAAAAAAAATATATTGGGTGTCTCACACTTTCTGAATGCAAAAGCAAATCTCTAAATACTTCAAAGTGAAGCTGAACAGTGGCTCCAGCAGCTTTTAAAAAACTGGGAAGTGAGGGGTGCATAGCTCAGTTAAGTGTCTGCCTTCAGCTCAGGTGATAATCCCTGGGTCCTGGGATTGAGTCCTGCAGTGGGCTCCCCACTCGATGGGGAGTCTACCACTCCCCCTTCTTTCTCTATCTTTTTGTGTCAAGTAAATAATAAAATCTTTGGTGAGTGCTGTGAAGTGTGTAAACCTGGTGATTCACAGACCTGTACCCCTGGGGATAAAAATATATGTTTATAAAAAATAAAAAATTAAAAAAAAAATTTTTTTTTAAAGCTGGGAAGTGAATGACAAAAAAAGGTCAAGGGAATGTTTTTGGAATATGCTACCATTTGGGGTATAAAGATATTTTCAGCAAGGACACGAGACTCTGAGAGCAGAAGCTGTCTCTGGGGAGATACACTAGGGCATTATGGCTCAAGGCTAGGAGGCAGAGAAACTGGCTTTTCAGTCTTGACCTTTTGTTCAGTTAGAAACTTGTTATTACCAATATGCATAATACATTTTTTAAATAGAAAATTAACAGTCTGGGAGGGAACAATTGAAAGTATACAGTGATTTTTGTAATAGTCTCTTTCAAAAGTATTTGGATATTGCAGTCTATGCAACATTTGTTTTGCTCTGATGCATCTTGTGAAATGCAGCTTTATTTTGTGAGGACGAAATGAAGTAGACTTGATGCAGCCCCTGATATGAGGACCTGACCTACAGCATGACTCTCGACATCAAGTGGCCACATTATGGGGGAAAAAGAATGCTTTCTCATTTAATATTTATGCATTTACTAGGTGTATTAAAAATATGAGAGATGGGGCACCTGGATGGCTCAGTGGCTTAAAGCCTCTGCCTTTAGCTCAGGTCATGATCCCAGGGTCCTGGGATTGAGCCCCACATCGGGCTCTCTGCTCAGCAGGGAGCGTGCTTCCCTTTCTCTCTCTCTGCCTGCCTTTCTGCCTACCTGTGATCTCTCTCTCTCTGTCAAATAAATAAATAAAATCTTTTAAAAAATGAGAGATATTTAATGGTAGACATCATTTATTCTTAATAAACAGTTTTGATTTTTAAGATGGGGACATAGCCAAATTTGATCATTTCTTGCAGTTCGCCTGAGGGACAGATTTGGCTGCCTACAGGCAGGCACTGTATCCACTGGTTTTCTGATGGTGTTTCATCAAGATGTTATTACAGTTAAAGGCATTTAACTTTTGATGTCCATCCATGAATACATCATAATTATAAAAAGTACTCTGGGGTCAGTTAGCTTTGGGAAAGGGTGGAATATGAAACTCCTCAGCCCTTCTTTCTTTCTCATTCCCATTCACTCTCTCCTTTTGTGAACCTTTGCTTTAGCCTAAATATTCTACCCCTTGTCTCCTGGTTCCACTTCATTTCTTAAGTTTTCCAGACCTTGTGTATATTCCTTCTCTCATCTGGACCTCCTCCCTCCACATTTATTTATTTATTATAATAATAATAATTATTATTATTATTGATTTTATTTATATGTGTGTGAGGGAGGGAGTCCACAAACAGGAAGAGGAGGGACAAGCTGACTCTGCACTGAGCACCATGCCGAGCTCGATGGGGGCTCAGCGCAGGGCTCAGTCTTGACCCTGAGATCATGACCTAAGCTAAAATCAAGGAGTAGGATGCTTAACTAACTGAGCTGCTCAGGCAGTCCCCTTCCCCTCCACTTTTAAACCTATGCTTTTGGGACCAGAAGAAATCTACCTCTTCCCTTAAATTTCTCTGACCATCCCCAGCTGCAGTGACGTTAGACTCCACCAAACTCCTACCAAGTACCATTTCTTTACCTCACTTCATCGTTATCATTTACTAGGAGCAGTAGACAGAGTATGCTCCTCCACCCCCCAAGATGTCCATGTCCTGATCCTTGAAACCTATGAATATGTTAGATTCCTCATGGTAAAGAGGAATTAAGATTGCAGGTGGAATTTAACTTGCTAATCAGTTGATTTTAAGATAGGGAGATTTTTCTGGGTTATCTAGGCATGCCCAATGGGATTTTAAGAATCCTTGGGGCGCCTGGGTGCCTCAGTGGGTTAGAGCCTCTGCCTTCGGCTCGGGTCATGGTCCTGGGGTCCTCGGATCAAGCCCCTCATCTGGCTCTCTGCTCGGCGGGGAGCCTGCTTCCTCCTCTCTCTCTGCCTGCCTCTCTGCCTACTTGTGATCTCTCTCTCTGTCAAATAAATAAATAAAATCTTAAAAAAAAAAAAAAAAAGAATCCTTAAAAGTGGAAGAGGGAGGCAGTAGAGAGAACCAGAAAGATGCAGCTTGGACTCAGCTCGACATTGCTGACTTTGAAGGGTGCCTTGAACAAGGAATGTGGATGGTCTTAGAGGCTGGAAAAGACAAGGAAACGGATACTCTGATGAGAACCTCCAGGAGGAATGAAGCCCTGTCCACACCTTGATTTTATCCCAGTAAGATTCATTTCAGATTTCTGATCTCCCAAGCTATAGAGATAATAAATTTGTATTGTTTAAGCCACTCAATTTGTGGTAATTTGTTACAGCAACAGTAGAAAGGTGGGGCACCTGAGTGGCTCAGTTGGTTGAGTGTCTGACTCTTGTTTCAGCTCGAGTCTTCGTCTCAGGGTCGTGAGTTCAGGCCCTGCGTTAGGCTCCACACTGGGCCTGGAGTTAACTTAAAAAAAAGAAGAAAATTAATATACTAGGATGGCTTATTTTTTAGGTATCTTGACATCATCCTTTTAAGTGATTTTTAAGTTCTGAGAAGATGGTTATCAAGCCTTAAATATTTTTATAGGTCAACATCAAAATGTATATTGAGCATAGAAAGTGTCATCATGGGGCGCCTGGGTGGCTTAGTGGGTTAAAGCCTCTGCCTTGGGCTCAGGTCATGAGCCCAGCGTCCTGGGATCAAGCCCCTCATTGGATTCTCTGCTCGGCAGGGAACCTGCTTCCCCCCACCCCCCGCCTGCCTCTCTGCCTACTTGTGATCTCTGTCTGTCAAATAAATAAATAAATAAATAAATAAATAAATAAATCTTTCTATTTATTTATTTGACAGACAGAGATCACAACTACACAGAGAAGCAGGCAGAGAGAGAGAGAGAGAGAGAGGAAGAAGCAAGCTCCCTGCTAAGCAGAGAGCCCGATGCAGGGCTCAATCCCAGGACCCCGGGATCATGACCTGAGCTGAAGGCAGAGGCTTTAACCCACTGAACCACCCAGGCGCCCCCTAAATAAATCTGAAAGAAAGAAAGAAAGAAAGAAAGAAAGAAGAAAGAAAGAGTCATCATCCCAATTCTAAGAATCCAGGAAGGAACGGGGAGAGTTAATCCACTGAGAGACTGTATACTGACTTTGAAATGCCATATACACATGCACAGCCTCCATCCAGCAGGGCAGTCATTCCCTGCTTTAATAAAGTTCTGATAGTGGCCATGAGTATTTATACTGGTATTAAAAAGCTCTCCTGAGCAGTCTAGAAGGACAGAAATATAATGTGTGCAGCTTCATACTGAGTCATTTATTCAATACACATGATGTGAAGGCTTTCAGATAGCTATTTTATTTTTATTTATTTTTCAAGAAACAGACCAGAGCAGGTGCACAGTGAGGGGGCGGGGGATGGGGAGGGGCAGAAGGAGAGGAAGAGAGAAAATCTTAAGCAGGTTCCATGCCCAGCACAAAGCCTGACCCAGGGCTTAGTCTCATGACCCTGAGGTCATGACCTGAGCTGAAATCAAGAGTCCAAGGCTCAATGACTGAGCCACCCAGGTGCCCCTCAGATAGCTATTTGAGAAGGTGGGTCCATTGCTTGACTGATGTTTGCAAAGCCAGTAGTTAGCATTTATGGTGTGCTCATTAATAACCAGGGACAATTCTAAATGCTTTACATATATTATCTCATTGCAACCCCCCCAAATAGGGTCTATTATCATCCCCATTCTGAGGAAACCGAGAGAGACATTGTGTTGCCCAGTGACCTAGAGCTTGTAAGTAGTGGAATAGTGATTCAGCCCTAGGCAGCCAGTTTCCAGAGCCCAAGTTCTGAATTTTAATTTGTACCTTCTTATTGGTTTATTACCCATTTTTTTTTCTACTTGATGGCCTGTGGTAGTTAGGTAAAAGTTTAAAAATCAATGTTAACTGAAGGTGGCTCTTATTTCATTCATTTTTTCTCCCTACATCTTTTCTTTTCTTTTTTTTTTTTTTTTAAGGATTTTATTTATTTATTTGACAGAGAGAGATCACATTAGGCAGAGAGGCAGGCAGAGAGAGAAGGGGAAGCAGGCTCCCCACTGAGCAGAGAGCCTGATATGGGGCTCGATCCCAGGACCCTGAGATCATGACTTGAACAGAAAGCAGAGGCTTAAAACCCACTGAACCACCCAGGTGCCCCCCTACATCTTTTCAATCTGATTTATTTTCTAATCTGTATTTGGAAATTTTTACCTCATTTGAATCTCAGTTTTCCTGCATTATTAGCTTTGTCAAAGTTCAGGTGGGCGCAGGCAGTAATCCACCATAAATGGTAAATAGTATATACTAGGGTTTACTCATTTGTGAATATTTGGATTAGAAATTAAATTTGACATTTGCATTCACAAAGAACATGTTTTTGTTCCATTTATTTACATTAGTTTCTCCTCCATATAACCAACATTACAGCATAAACAGTGAATATATGTTTGGTGAAATTTTGGGTGATATCTATGTCTTGTCTATTTAAAAGATCTTATTTTCCTTGTTGATCAATAAAGCCTTCTTCTGAATTAAAGAAATTAACTCTTTGCCCTATTTCTTTTACATAATTATTTTCCCATTTTCCCTCGCTTTTCATTTGCCTTTGCATTTTGTTCATGGTGGGGTCTTTTGGTTTATTTGTTTGAACTTGAATCAGCCAGATGAATACTTCTCAGTTCTTGGCCCACCTTTTTTTACTGCTTCATTTAAGGCCCCTTTCACATGGTAGCTAATTTTTTCTACTTTCCATCCTCCTCCTCCAGCCCTCTTGTCTTATACCTACCCCTGGCCCTGGGGTCCTACTCTAGAGAGTGACATCTGTAGTACAGGTTCTTGAATGCATATGTGTTCTTTCAATATATAGATATGGAAATGTATACAGTGTTGTTTAATGTGTGCAACTGTTTTAAATTTTTCTGAATTACACTGTGCTGTGTAGACCACATAGATTTTGCTGTGTCCCTTTTCTTTCTCACTCAATGCTATGATCTGAAGATGAATTCTTGTTTTAGTATGTGTATCTATAGTATTCCATAGTACAAAACCACAGCATTTAACTTGTCCATTCTAACAATGGATACCAAACTCACCTGAGTGATAGACAATTTTGGTGTGACTATCCCTACATACGCCTGTAACACTGCTGGGTGAGTTTTTTTTTCTGGACCTAATTCTCAGTTACTTTTGTGCTATAACCTCTGTAGCAGTGTGATGAAGCCTGTGAATTCCTCAAAATAGTGTTTTTAAATGCATAAGATAAAATGCATAGAATTATAAAAGCAATTATATTAATATACAGTAAATGTGTGCTTCTTTATTGATGAATTAAATATGTAATAATAAATAACTGACAATTTCAAAGTAGAGATAGCCAGAAATAATGTAACATGGAAATATTTATTAATATCAGTGTCACAGATATTGTCAGTCTTAATGTGGTTTGTTGTCTACATATGTAATCAAAGAAAATGCTAGATCTTATTGGCCCATAGAGCTCTGTCTCTGGGAGGACTTCCCCCATCTGTTTGAGTGGAGTCGTGTGTACCAGCAGTGCACTTTTGGTTCTCACTCCACGTAGTGAGTGAACCTGTTTGACAACCAAGCCTGAGTTTTATCTTCCCGCATCTGTTGGTCAAAGGTATGAAGTAAGGCATTAGTGTACTAGGAATAGGACATAGGGGAGCTTGGGCCACATGTTTATGTCACTTACCTGAATTCTGGGACCCTGTGGATCTTATCTTGTGTGTACGATTTACCTTTTATGACAGATGACCGTTAACACCTATCTGAACTTACTGTTTGATGGGTCTTATCATCTCAAATTCATGATGGCTTGCCCTGGTTGCATAGTCATCTGGTGCCCCATTGTCAGGAGTTCAGTCTCTACTGCGGCCTACCGGCATACCAGACTTCACTTTTCTAATGATAGCTAGTTCTCTGCCACCAAGGCACCCCTTTTAACCAAAACCCCAAGGTCTGAGTTGCAACTCTTCTATTAAGGTTTGCTTGATTCTTAATAACTTTAAATCCTTGAATATCAAGGATACTTCTAGTATCTTGGTTCTTCCTTAGCATATGACTGGAGTGACCTAAAATTGCTAATATAGTTTCTCTTTCCCTAGAAATTGCTTAATAAAAGGTTGAATTTTTTTGCTTAATAAATTGCTGAATTGCTTAATAAATAGGTTGGAGCAGTATTCCTAAATTCAGTAAATGCTGTCTTTAAAATTGAAAGAGGCCCCCCAAGCCCTGTGCCTCCTAGTGCTAGTGGTGCAAGGTACAATGCTTTGTCCTATTCCGTAAGTGGCCTGTCTGTGACATCTTGGACTGCTGGACCTCTAAAAGTCTCACACAAGTAGCAGGACTTGAATCCTTGTAGTGTTTGTCTCCCACCCCCTGGCATGCAGGGGTCTTACTAGTATCCTGAATACTTGTCATTTTCTCTTTACCAAGTCTATTTCTGATGATATGGTAGACCAGCTTGGTTTTCTGGGGAGTGTCAAGATGATCAGGAATTTCGCAGACAATCTTATGAAGAAAGCAGAAGACTTTATATAGGCCTGAGTAGAGACAGTAAAATGTACTGCCATCCTTCTCATGTAAAGGCTAACTTCTTTGACCCTCTTTACTATTAGATATTGAAAAGAACGTGTTTGTAAGTTCAAGAGCTGTATGTATACCATATACCAGAGCTTATACTGATCTTTTATTTTAAAGATACTATGTCTAGCCCATCAGCTGCAGTTGGAGCTACCAAGTGGTTAAGTTTAATATATCACCATTAACCACCATAATCTGTCTGGTTTTTGCAAAGGTCATACAGGTAAATTAAACAGGGATGTGATGGAAACCAACACCTCGGCATCCTTTAAATATCTGGAAGTTGTGTAAATTCCTGAAATTCTTCTCGGGATATGTTTGCTTTACTATTTTGGCAATTTGATTCTAGTGGAGATGGAGAGGGTCGTTTTCAAGGATTTCTTCATAGCCTTTTTTGCCATGGTGACTTTCACACAGCTGTTCAGGGAGTGTGAAAATTCTACCAAATGATAAGTACATCCATTCAAATTTCATACTGGGGACTGGGAAAATAACTACAAAATAAGTTATTTTATGTCTTCTTCAAGACTCGATTCTGCAGCATTTTGGGGGATCACAGTAGCATGGAATTCTGTCTTTATCACTTGACATCCATAAGTCTCTTCTCTACGCAGTGGTCTATAATGGCAGTTTGGGTTTGGTTGTTTTAGTGGCAGTTCAGACTCTATTATGTGACAGCCCTCAAAAAGTCTGGGAAGACTCCTTTCTCCAGTGTTCAGTTTCTATAGTAAATGGCTGCAAGATTAGGGGGAATATTTATTGTGTATACTCGAGAAGGTATTCTAAAGTCCCTCCTCAAAGAGACCCATGCTTTCCTTTTATCATAGGCTAGGGTCTATGAGCTAGTTTAAAGATGGATCATGCTTAGCGAAATAAGTCAAGCGGAGAAAGACAACTATCATATGATCTCCCTGATATGAGGAAGTGGTGATGCAACATGGGGGCTTAAGTGGGTACGAGAAGAATAAATGAAAGAAGATGGGATTGGGAGGGAGACAAACCATAAGTGACTCTTAATCTCACAAAACAAACTGAGGGTTGCTGGGGGGAGAGGGTTTGGGAGAAGGGGGTGGTATTATGGACATTGGGGAGGGTATGTGTTTTGGTGAGTGCTGTGAAGTGTGTAAACCTGGTGATTCACAGACCTGTACCCCTGGGGATAAAAATATATGTTTATAAAAAATAAAAAATTATATTAAAAAAAATAAAGATGGATGAGAGACCACAATATTTTTCCATTTGTAGATGTTGTCCATCTTCTCAGCAATTGTTTGTTGTTGTTGTTGTGTTTGTTGTTGCTGTTTTATAAGGGAAGTAAGTCAAGTAACAAATTGATTGGATATCTGTCTTGCTCCTAGGAATATCATAATCTATTAACCATCAGCACAGTTTCTGTAGGCAAAGATACTTTGATTGCCATTCTAGTCTTGCTGTCTATTACAGTAGTTATGTCCATATTGACACTGCTGGTAGGTGCCATTGCCTGGCCTCTGCCATTCTAGAATTCTAACATCTCTTTTGAAGGCTGGTTTCAAGACTGCATTTCTTCAACATAGAGAGGAAATGTGTCATTGAGTTTCTCAGATGACCCAGTGCAAACTTTCTGGTGCATTTCTCATTTCCTTAGTGAAGTCTTCCTGAAGCGTATAGCCAAGTCATGGGTGCTCTGATCATATGCAGTAAGTGCAATAAATCTATTTTAACATTTTTATCTCCCTGAGCCTCAAGACCCCTTCCTCACTATCTCCAAAGTAATTCTGGCATCTCAACCTCATTTACAGCAAGAAGTCTGTCTGGTCAACGTTCAGGAGTCTATCTCAGCAGCAAAAAGGATGACTTGAGATTTCCTTTCCAGGAGGCATAACATCAAGTCACAGGAGAGTGCATCAATGTCAACAAGCTCCCCACTATGCAGATTTATTTTCTTTCCCTTTACCACCACCCTGATTGAACATTCTTGAAATACGCTCCCACACATGTCCTTCTAGTTCTTGCCAGTACCTATTATTCTGGTCTTGTAATTGTTTTGATTGTATAAGCTATTTCCTCCCGGAGTAGGAAATGTATTTTCCCAGTAGACACTTGCTATTCCTGAGGCAATGGAGGATGTGGTGGCAGATCTTAGAAAAAAAAGCATTGTCTTGCAAGATGCCTTACTCAGGTGAGGTTTTTGCAAAGCTTCCAGCCATTGTGAAGTTTTTCTCTCTAGCAAGGGGGAAAGGACCACTTCTCCTGATGAAAGATTGATGGGAATCTGGGGACTCAAGGTATTTTCATTTACCCACCCAAATGTCACCATCCCAGATGTCAGGATACCACGGTTCCTGATGAAGGAACAGAAGACTGAGGCCATGCACTCACTCTCCTTGGCAGTTTTGCTGCCCTTACAATTAAATCTTGGGCCTGATTTCTTTCTTTCTTTTTTTTTTTTTTTTAATTTTTCAGCATATATTGCCCTATAGCCACAGGAAATGAAGAACATTTTATTTTATTTTTTTATTTTTACCCCTTTTTCTTTTTCTTTACTTTTTATCAAGGTGTAATGGACATAGAGCAAAGTATATGCATATCAAGCATGGTACTTAATATATGTTGACCTTTTTGTATACCCTTTTAACCATTACGCAGTCAAGACACAGACCATTTCCAGCACTCCAGAAAGGCTTGCTTCTTCATGGCCCCCTCCCAGTCAACATTTTCCCCTCAAGGATATCACTGTTTGGCCTCATTCATCATAAATATGTTTTTCCTGTTCCTTAACTTCACATAAAATAATCTGTGGTTTGTCTGCTCGTTCATCACTGTTTCTGCGAGATGCATTCATGTGTTGTGTGAAGCAGTAGTTTGTGTTCATTGCTGTTCAGCATTCCACAGCATACCACAATTCATTTATCCACTCTCCCGTTGATGGACATTTGGGTGATTTCCAGTTTGTGCTATTATGATGCAACTGCAGTGCACATTCTCACATAGGACTTTTGGTGGATGTAAACACTCATTTCTTTTAGGATTAGAATTTCCCAGGAGTAGTAGATTTGCTTACTTATTGGCCATATGTACATAAAACTTTAATACTACCAATAAGTTTTCCAAAGTGGTCGTGCTGATTTAAATGCCCCACCAGCAACGTATAAGTTTCCATATCCTCACCAGTTACTTCTCATTGGCAGCCCTTTTCATTTAAGTCATTCTGGTGGGGTGGTGGCAAATTACAGTTTTAATGTATATTTCCTTGATGAATCATGACATTAATCATCTTTTCATATGCATTTTGCCATTTGTTAATCCTCTGTGTGAAAGAGTTTTGGACGTGGTTTTTAAAAATCCAACCATATAGGTTTCCTTTTCTCTTTTTGATATGTAAGAATTCTTTATATATTCTATATTTAAGATCTGAGTACTTTGTTGAATAGATGCTCCAAATCTTGGCTTGTCTTTTAACTCTTTTTTTTTTTAAGATTTTTATTTATTTATTTGACAGAGAGAGCGAGAGAGAGAGATCACAAGTAGGCAGAGCAGCAGGCAGAGAGAGAGGGAGAAGCACGATCCCTACTGAGCAAGGAGCCCCATGGGGAACTCGATCCCAGGACTCTGGTATCATGACCTGAGCTGAAGGCAACCAGCTAGTCAACTGAGCCACCCAGGTGTCCCTTAACTCTTTTTTTTCTTTTTTTTAAGTAATCTGTACACCCAACATGGGGATCAACCTCATGACCCTGAGATCAAGAGTGGCATATGTACTGACTGAGCCAGGCAGGCTCCTTGCCTTTTCACTCTATTAATGGTGTTTTCCAATGACTCGAAGTTCTTAATTTTAATGAAGTCCATTTATCAGTATTTTTTTTACAGTTAATGCTCTTTATGTTCTGTTTAACCCCAAGGTCATGAATATGTTCTCCTGTGTTTTTTTCTTAGAAGCCTCATTGTTTTACTATTTATATTTAGGTCCATGATTCATCAGAATTAATTTTAGAGTATGGTATGAACTAAAGGTCTAAATTCATTTTTCCCATATGGATATCTAGTGGATCCAGCACCCATTATCGAAAAGATGCTGCCATGGAGGACTTTTGATTTTAATAGTGGGCTTTGAGTTTGTAGTTGGAGGACAAGAGTATTTTGTTTTCTTTTATCAAGACTTGAAAAACAGCTAACAAATGCCAAACCATTCTGTAATTTTTATAATTACTATTGCCATCTATACTACTGCCAAATTACCACATAACCCATGTTTTCCTTTCTACTTTCATCATCTTCCAATCCAACATAGATGATTGCAATTCATGAAACCATTGTTATCAGAGATTATAGCTATCTTACATGCTACCAACAATGGGGTTCTTTTTGCTGCATCACCAGTGGGCTATCCAGGCTTAGAATCCTGTCTTGAGGGTTTTCTCTCCATGGCCACTTCTGATATCAACTTGCTTATTCTGGGTTTCCCCAAAAGCACAACCCTGTCTAGGGTTGCATGGTGGTGGTTTTTTGAGTATGTGATTCCAGGAAGTAGAGATGAGAAACCCAGGAAAGTGAACTAGGGAAGGAGGGAAATGTAACACGAGACTGCGTGATGAAGAGATTAGTGCTTGGTCCTACTGAGAACTTCTGCAGACCTCTGTGGAAGGGACAGAATGAGAAGCATTTCCTCCCACTGCTGGTGTGGACTTCTGCATGCATTGTGTCGGTTCCCCTGGGCTCCTGTGTTGTCCTGCACACAATGTCAGAGAAGCTCTGGGTGGGAAACAAGAATGTGAGACCCACTTTTGGGGTGAGATGCTGAGACAGAGAAAGAGTGAAAGCCTATGTGGAAGCATTTGTAACACAATCAGATGTAAGAAAGGGAGATGTACACAAAAAATTTCTAATAGCTATTTTTTAATTGAAGTATAGTTGACACACAATGTTACATTAGTCTCACATGTACAGCATAGCAGTTCAACAAGTCTATACATTATTTTGTGCTCATCACAAGTGTAGCTACCATCTGTCACCATAAAACCCAATTATAATACCTTTGTCTATATTCCCTATGCCATACCTTAAATTTTTTTTTTTTTAAATTTTTAAGTAATCTCTACACCCAATGTGGGGCTGCAGCTCACAACCTGGATATCAAGAGTCGCATGCTGTACCCTTGTCCCCATGACTTACTCATTCCACAGGTGGAAGTCTATACCTCCCACCCAATGCATATGTTCATACAGCTTGTGAGCTCCAAGAGAAACAAGCAGCCAGGTATCAAAAAGTATCTGAAGCTCAGTGTTTCAAATCCCCTCTTCATATCTGCTTTGCTCTGTGTATCGGCTTCATCTCCAGATCCTGGCAATACAGCTTTCTTTGCTTCATAGGTGCATGGTGAGTAGGACATGACCATCTGTGGCTTTTGTGTTTACATGTTCCCTATTCAGTATAAAAATCAGAATGAACCAGAAGCTCTTTGTCCCAAATCTGGATTCCCTGAAATTAAGTTTTATTGGTTCAGCTTGTGTTGCATATCTGCTGCTGATCCGAGATATTTAAACCTGTGGAGTTGAGTCATGTGGTTCTGATGTAGCTGCTGAGGATGCAGTCCTATAGATTTGGTATAGGGCAGGGTTGTTGTCTTACAGGCTAAAGAGAATCTCTTTTGGAGGAGACCACCTTCTGTGGTATTCACTACAGCAATAAAATCTCTTAAAAATCTTATGACTTCTGTCTTTGGATAATGCTAAGAAGGTCTTTCTCTACCCCATGATTATAAAAACACATGTTTTATATTTTCTTCCAATATTTTTATGACTTCTTTTTTCAGTCAAGTATTTAATCCTACCTGGTATCAATTTAGGTATGTTATGAGACAAGGACCTAACTTTAAAAAATTGCTTAGCTTTTTACCACCAATTATTTAATAATGCATCCTCTTTGTACTGATTTAAAATACCATTATTTTCATATACCAAATTCTATATACAACATATGTGCCTGTGTGGTATAGAACTGTTTCTGGAGTTTTCCATTGGTTAGTTTATTGCTGTTTTTTTTTTTTTAAAGATTTTATTTATTAATTTGACAGAGAGAGATCACAGTAGGAGAGAGGAAGGGAAGAGATCACAGAGAGAGGAAGGGAAGCAGGCTCCCCGCCGAGCAGAGAGCCCGATGTGGGACTCGATCCCAGGACCCTGAGATCATGACCTGAGCTGAAGGCAGCGGATTAACCCACTGAGCCACCCAGGCGCCCCTATTGCTGTTTTAAATATATATCTCTATATATTTATTTATAATATATAGTATATGTTATAGAATGCTTCAAAACTAATATGTATGCCATGAAACAAGAACTCTCATTGGTCTCACATTCCTTTAGAAAAGCATCTGAATCTATCTGTTTTACCTTTATACTGACTAGCACAGGTTCTATGCATACTAGATAATGATGATAATCGTTATAGTTTAAGCATATGTATGCATGATTAAATATAAAAATACATATTTATAGTTTTCAATATGCTTTCATAAAGTGTTATATACATTATCAAGAAAAGAGCCTATTGATACGTTAAAACATTTCCGTATTTGGTACAGTTTACATGGCAAGCTAGTAGATTTTATTATTGTTCCAAACAATTTCCCTTCTTGCAAAAGAACTATGTATCTCTGCCCATTATAACTTTGCAGTACCTCCTGTGAAAGTACACATCCTTGATCCTTTGATGTCAGTCTTGGCTACATGGCTTATTTTGGGCAATGATGTGTGAGTGGAGGTGACTTACATTATGTCTAAATAGAAATGTTGATTCTTACTGTGTGTTTCGCCACCCTTCTCTCTCTGTTCCCTCTCCCATGAGACTAGCATGTCTCTGATACCGAAGAAGGCACATGTAACAGGAGAATTATGATCCACTCATGGCTGATGAGCAACATGAATGAGAAATAATCCTTTATTGTTTTAAGCCACTGTGATTTGGGGTTTGTTCCTGGAGCCTTACTAGTAAGGGCCAACTAATACACAGCGTCATCCTGACTGTTGACAATCATGTTTTGAATAATTATGAGTTAAGCAGATATGGTTCAGGTAGATAGCTTTTATAATAACTCAAGAAGTTCTTTAAAGCATTTTTATCAGGGCACCTGGCTGGCTCAGTGGGTAGAACATGTAACTCTTGATCTCGAGGTCATGAGTCCAAACCCCACATTGGCATGGAAACTACTTTTTTAAAAAAAAAAGAGTTTTTATAAATAGAGTAAAAAGATTAATTAGGATAACTGAGACCTCACTATGGACATGTACCACCTAAGTTTTACTCAGCACTTACTTTAAATCCAGTCAGGTATTAAGATATTTAAGTTATAAGTAAAAGAGACATTAAAAACAAGGCCTAATAATGGTGATGATTATAAAAATATATTTGGCAAAAAGAGAGATTGAATCTCAAAGAAACTCATGACTGATAGATGTCTTCAAAATCTGGAACGTGTCCAAGGCAGTGCAGGGACAGTAAAGTGTGATCACTTGAATGCTCGGTGTTAACGTGACTTTCACACTCTCAAGCTCTGCTTCTCTTAGTGTCTTTTTGCTCTTCTCTCTGCTACCAAATGGCTTCTTACAGTTCATCCTGTACCTTTTTCTCTTCCTCAAAGCTGCTTCTCTATCTGTAATTTCTGGTTTTTCATGCCTTCAGCTTGCTCCTAAGTTTAGTTTGCTCCTGGGTCCTTCCAGGACATCTTTGAAGTATCAGCTTCCCATATTAGTTGCCTCATTTATACCCTCCCATTTCAAATTCTTGAGAGGATAGTTGTATTTGACCCAACTCTACTGGGTTAAATAATATCCACCAACCACCTCCCCCACCCCCGAAAAAAAAAATCATGTCCACCCAGAATCACAGAATATGACCTTATTTGGAACAAGGGTTTTTACAGATATGGTTAAAGTATGGCTAATGAGATGAGATCATCCTGGAGTATGATGACCCCTAAGTCCAATGATGAATGTTATTATAAAAGACAAAAAAGGAGAAGACATAAAGATGCAGAGGGGAAAAGGCCTTGGGAAGATGGAGGCAGAGATTAAAAGGCAGCCACAAGCCAACAATGCTAAGGATTGTCAACCCCCAGAAACTGGGAGAGAGACACAGAATAAATTTTCCTTCAGAGCCTCAAGAGGAAAACAACTGTACCAACACCTTGATTTCAAAATTTTAGCCCCCAGAACACAGAATACATTTCTGTTGTTTTAAATCATCCAGTTGGTAGCAATTTGTTATGGCAACTTTTGGAAAGTAACACTTACTCTCACCTCTGAGGGCCTTTAATGATTACAAGCCATTGATTGGGCTATGGATTGGGTACCCCTGGGTGAAGTACTCAGAGCCAAATCATGGGCAGGGGGGGTGGTTTGCTTTGAAGACACTGCACATGTGGGACGTGTAACTGACGTGTCTAAAACAATTTAATGCTTGACGTGTAACTGACGTGTCTAAAACAATTTAATGCTAGGCTGCCAGGCTTTCACACTCTCCTCCCATATGGACAGAAGTGTTTCACCTGAGATCCCCCCATTCTCCCACATAGCACTGCCTGTGTCTGATGGGATGAACATCTGGGGGTGATGTCATAGGGGCATTTCAAAATATACTTGTCAATATTAGAATTCTGATTTTGTAGTCAATGTCCATTTCTCTTTTATTTAATTGAACTCCTGCTTAGTGTTACATCTTTGATATTTAGTATCCAAAGCTGAAAGCGAAGTTCTCAAATTTGAGTATGATCTACTTTAAAAGGACATAGATGTCTGAAGACCCTGAGTATTGACTTAAATCATTTCATTTTAACAATAAAGCTATCTTATTATGTGTGTGTTTAAGATTTTATTTATTTATTTATTTGACACACACACACAGAGTACACAAGCAGGGGGACAGCAGAGAGAGGGAGAAGCTGGCTCTCCACTGAGCAGGGAGTCCTATGTGGGGCTCAGTCCCAGGACCCCAGGATCATGACCTGAGCTGAAGGCAGACGCTTAACTGACTGAGTCAACCAGGCGCCCCTTCCCTTACAATGTGTTAAAACAATGTGTTAAAAGATACAAACCCATAGAACAGGGGTTGGCAAAGTGTTTCTTAAAGGGTCAAATAGTAAACTTTTTAGGCTTTGTGGGCCATGTCATCTCTATTGTGACTATTGGAGCATAACAGCAGCCATGGACAGTACATAAATCAGTGAGTGTGGCTGTGTTCTAATAAAATTTTATTCGGGAAACACTGAAATTGGCACTTCATATAATTTTCACATGTCATGAACTGTTATTCTTTTAAAAATCTCCCCCCGCCCCCAACTATTTAAAAATGGAAAAACTATGGGGTGCCTGGGTGGCTCAGTCAGTTAAGCATCTGCCTTCAGCTCAGGTCATGATCCCAGGATCATGGGATCGAGTCCTGCATCAGGCTCCCTGCTTCTCCCTCTCCCTCTGTCTGCCACTCCCCCTGCTTGTTCTCTCTCTCTCTCTGAAATAAATAAATAAATATTTTTTTAAATGGAGAAACCATTCTTTGCTAGTGGCTGTATAAACACAGACCAGAGGATGTATGTGGCCCATGGACTGAGGTTTGCTGACTTCTGTTATAAAAGATGCTTGATCTTCCTTATCCACACAAAGTCACCCCTTGTTTTATTAGTAGGACTTTCATTTCCTTTTGGGAAACGTCCCCCGCCCACCCACCTCCCATGGAAAATTGTCTGTTTGCCTCAGGTTGTCCCGGGGAGCTTGCAGCCTTGGCTGATTGCTTCCATCGGAGTGAAAGCTGCAGCTGCATGGGGTCTCCTTCCTCTCTGTCTGCAAGAACTTGTAGCAGTCAGGGAGCTGTAAGCCTGGAGATGCCAGAGGCTGCTGCATGAATCTTAAGAATGAAGCTGACACAGCAGAATGCTGAGCCAAGAAACTAAGAGAAATTGAATTTTTATTACATTTTTGGAGCTCTTATGTCAAACCACTCAGGACGCTAAACAACCCCAAGGCTTTTCCACTACATGAATAAATACATTTTCGTTTCTATTTAAGTGAGCTTGGGTTTGGATTCTGTCACAATCACAAGATACAAACTGCGGCAAACCTCTTACCTCTAATGCTTATTATAACGATAGAAGAAAACCAAAAATTAAATGCCAACACCACTACCAGACCAGAAGAGTTCAGATCAACAATGTTACTTTTTGTTTTCTGAAGCTCACTTTCTCCTCCCCAGATGTTAAAGAACATGGCATTGTTGACGACGTTGTGGGTGGTTTGGAGTTCTGCATACCTTTGTGTCCTCCACATTAGGTGTGTGCTATGTCCGGAGTCATTTCTTCACGGCTTTTCTCTTTTGGAGCTATTGCAAAAACTATGTTCACAGAGTTTGTTATGACAACATTCAGCCTTCTCTTGGTACAAATGTATACTTTACATAATCAGTCTGTTTCTGTACTTTGCTTAGTTGCTAAAACAAAAAAACATCATATAGTGCTTGCCGTTCAAATTATATTCGTATCAAATTAGAGTCTCATTTTATTAAATTACTAAAGGCAAAGTCTTTGCTCTAAGAAAATGTGTTTCAACTATGAATTGAAAAGAGAAGCTTTGTGTTTTCAACAGGTGTTGAATTCAATTCAACTGGATTATGTCTGTTTGCCATTGGGACATACTGACTTTCACGAACTAGACAAGCCTCTGATATCTAGATCTGCGTCATTCATTTTGGGCCCAGCTTCTGTACCTTCCTCGGTACAGGACTCCCACTTATGTCCCATAATTCCACTCACTAGTGTGGTCTATTCTATAGGGGATTTTAAACTAATTGCACAATTTTTCAGAGTCTCTTTCTCTCTAATTGCATATGAAGTCCTTGTACTAGTTTGTAGTTGGATTACTAGAATCTGTACATGTACTGCCTAGTCACTTACTGCTCCAGAAATCCAGCAAAGATCTCACAACCACTCTGGCTTCTGACAGGAAGCCCAAATATAGGCAGCAGGGCATTGGCTCTTAGCTTTAGGTGAAGTCTAGGACTTCCTGTGTATCTCACTTTGGGGCCCAGACTGAAGGGACAGCAGCTAATTGGCATAGTCGGTATTCATGGCCATCACAGGAATATGAGACATTGAGCCAAAGGACACAGGGATATTTAAGGTTTTGTGCATGTCATGTTTACTGAGGTTGTGTGGACTAGAGCAAGTTATATGGCACAATATCAGTAAAGTGGGGAACACCCATCCACTCTGGTGTGCTGTAGGTTTCCATGGCTAAGGGATTGAGGAAGAATTAAGAACAATAATCCAGTCTGGTACATATGGCTTCACTTTGTATGAACTTTGTCTCTGTTCCTCCAACCCTCTGATCTCAATTTCTATTAGTAATATGCCCTGTGGGAGTGAAAGGGCTTTCTATAGAAAGTTTGAATTTTAAAGGAAGAGAATAGTTTCCAGATAGCTTAATGGCCGTGAATCCAGTGGTCGTTATAGCTGAGTATTCATTTGGCTCAACCTTGTGGTTTCATTCACAGCCAGATTTGTAGGACCTAGCATAGTGCTAGGGCATAGAATACATGCTCACTAAATATTTGTTGATTGAAGTGCATTGTTTTCTTATTTAGTAATGATTATCAACAGATAGTAACTTGCACCTGAATAGAATTTTCTGTTTTAATACAATGATGTATATATTATCAATATTCCCCAACTTCATTAGTGACTGTGACCCACACCAAAAAGGTGTTTGTAATGTGATGCACTGAAAAATGATAAGTTTGTGTTTGCTCTTTTCAGGACCAATACAAATTATTGGTTCCTGTTTTTCTCAGGTTTCCCCCACCCAGGTTTGTTTTAAAGAGTATCTATTTACACCACTTTTTGATGTGCTAAGAGCCCTTAGAAGAATAACTACATGGATAGTTAGAAATATGTACAAATATAGACAAAAATCTATGAATTTTTAAGTTTACAAATTTCTAACAGTGAAAATGCCATTTAAAATTACCTCTAAAAAGGATTTAAAATTAAAATGAAGCATAATGTAGATACAAAAAGATCATCATGAATGAGAAAGGCAGTAAAGAACATGTGCCACTTATTTTCTTCTTAGAAGGAAGTAAATAATTCCTATAGTTGATTTTATGAAAAACATTTCATAAAACAAAAAGAACTTAATTGAAAGACAGTTTGCTTCTCATGATAGGTCATCTACTTTGGGTAAGAGTAAGAGCAGGACCAAAGTAACAAAACGCTTTCTTGGGCTTTCTTCAATGATTCTGAAAGTTGAAGCTATTTCCTTTGCTTTCTTACAGGAAACATTTATTAGAGCTTAAACTTGTATTAATGTCTCAAGTTATAATCATCTTGCCAGATACACTTATGGCATAAAGAGAGGAAGGAAACTAATAATCATGAAGTGTCTACTTTATGCCTGATAAGGTGCTAGAAGCATATACTTGTTAAGATGAGAAAAATTATCATTTCAGAAGAGAAGAAACTGGGCTCTGAAAGTTTAAGTGACAGATTTTTTTGACTCCCAGATCATGAGCCAAAACCCAAGAAAATGCTCTATTTGATAGTGTAGTAAACGGGCATGAACTCCACTTGCAAGTTCAATAATTATAGTGTAGTAAAACCAAGTTTTATTTAAAGATAAACAAACGACAACTGTGTACACATGTTTTGCAATAGACAAATCACAGTGGTCCAAAGTCTTACAGTGGGTATTCCCCAAGGCCACATAAGAGGCCCTGAGGAATAGTTCAAATGTGGATCTACCCCAGACATTCCCCGTCTTGGGCTTAAGTTGACATGTTGACTCCTCCTGGCTGGAGTTTCTCACTGTGGTTGTCCCTGCAGTGCTGACCTTCCCCCTCACCTCGAAATCCACTTCCTTTTCTGGTGGTGTCTTGTTTTTCTCATGCTTCTAGACCCATTTTCAGGTCTGGTAGAGCTCTAGACATCATTCTTTGACATTTCTTGACTTATAAGACTTGAGATTCTTTCTAATGCAGGCAAGTTTTCTTTTATCAAATACTTTTCCTAAATAAGGGGTTTGTCCTCTTGGTGGTAAATTATAAACATTTAGCAAGTGCTTATTGTCTTTACAAACTGTTTCTAATGTGTCCATCCTGTTTTCAAAGAAGTTATCATATACCTAAAAGCAATGACATAAAAATAGAAGCTGCCAGGTGAGAGCTCCAGACAAGAACAGTAAGCATTGCTTTATAGGAGGGAGGAATCAACATGGACTAACGTGATTCTGAAGAAGTTGAGACTAGAGTGGGCCTGGTAAGCATGAGGTGACCACAGGTCCTCCACCTCCAAGTCTAACATCATGCTCTGTCTAGCTTGAAAGGACACATCGAAGGTGTGAGGAACATAATGGGGCTCCCACATTGGGGGAAGAAAGGCATCAACATACTCTTTCTCTTGTACTGAGTCATCTCCCCTCTCCCCCCTACAGAACTTGAGGGTTTGCTTTCTTCTTGGTCCATGACTTAACTCTCAGAGCCAGGGCTAATGAGAAAACACCAAGGCCTAGAGACATACTTACGGCTTCTGTGTTGTCTAGCCCAACTCACAGAGTAGGAGATAAATATCAGACAGATACTCTGGTCATAGGAATAACAAAAGCACATTTTCCTTAAAAGAGCTCACGTCGTAACTTCCTGGAGACCCTATTGGTAGGATGAGGCAGTATAACAATAAAAAATAGCTGTTGGCATCTGGGGTGGCTCAATCTGTTAAGCACTGGACTCTTGGTTTCCACTCAGGTCATGAACTCAGGGTTGGGAGATTGAGCCCCTTCCCGGGGCTTTGCTTAGTGGGGAGTCTGCTTGGAGTTTCTCTCTCCCACTGCCCCTCATTCATGTGCATGAATGTGCAAATGCTCTCTCTCTCTCTCTCTCTCAAATAAATTAAAAAAAAAATTAAATGGCTAATGGCTCAGATTTGGGGATAAAAAATATTGTCCCTTAAATAGTTGTTCCAAGTGTAACTGTAAGAACTGAGATAGGTCCAGAAGGCTTCACCTGAGCTAAATGCAGAACTTGGAAAAGTTATCAGATTTTATTCCATTGCTCCAGGTAAGCTGATAGTAAGTCCTCAGAGAGCTGATCAGAGGTCTTCTGAGCTTCTAGGTGCTTCATACATGTTCATGGCAATACCTACTTGGTGAAGTGGTAGCTCTATTACAATGGCCTAGAGAAGTTAACTTGTCCACATTTATGAAACTATTAAGTGGCTGATTAAACATTTGTTGGGATGTGAATGTCAGTTCATGGATTAAACTAATTTTTTTTTAGTTGAAGAATTAACCACCTGAGAGTCAAATGAATAGTTCCAGAATGCTCCACCACTCTAATTCACTGATTTGCTGACTTAGCTTAATTTTTAATGTGTATGGGAATGGTGATGACTTAATGTTATCTCTCCTAAGTAATGTATTTTCATTTAAAATTGGTTGGGTGTAAAGATAATTTACAAACAAAATCTTCTTAAAATTTTTAAACGAATAAAACTGGCATTTGGATACATTTCAATGCAGTAGTTATTTTTTCTTTCTTCCTTCCTTTCTTTTTTTTTTTTTTTTAATGTCATATAAACTTGCCACAAATGAAAACTTACTGCAAAGCCCCTGGAGTAGATGTGTGCACAGCATCACAGCTTAGGCTCAGATGTGATGGTGTGGGGGGAAGTGGTAGACTTACAGGGTTTTTTCTTCCTCCATTTCTTTTTCCCCCAAGGTTATCCCTGAGTGACCCCAGTGGAATTCCATGCCCTAAATTATACACGTAATAGCCAATCCCTAATTTAATCCCAGGGGTTTGAGAACTCTGATCTGGTAGATCTACAGAGGTCTTCAAGTGTACAGCCCATGGGTGGACATGGAGTCCTTTTTGCAGCAGCTAAAACCTTGCTTTTAGATTGAAAGTCTCTTTCTTTTAGAGGGGATTGACCTAATCTAGAGAGGAGAAATTTTCTCTTGCTTAAGGTTCAGTTGTGTCATTTTTATGATAAAAACTAGAAATAGCCAAAAGCTGTCTCCACAATTCACATCATCTCATGATGTGAGGTGAGGGGTTAAGGAAGGGAGTGGTTGAGCCCACTTATCTATGTTTGGTTCTGAGAGTTGCCATATTGATTTACTTCATCTACCACTCCCCAGCCCCAGAAGGAAAAACATTATGTAATTATTATGTTGTGGTATTTTATCTTAGTAGTGAGGGATGTTTTTAACTTCTTTGAGGAAAAAACTGGAAAGACTGACTCTATTATGAATCCACATATCAGAATTCCATTGATACTGTCTTTTTAAAAGAAAAAAGACTTTGTTTATTTTTTTTTTGAAAGAGTGAGCAAGCATGAGCAGGGTGGAGGGGCAGAGGGAGAGGGAGAAGCAGACTCCCCACTGAGCAGGGAGTCTGAAGCAGGGCTCCATCTCAGGACCCTCAAGATCATGACCTGAGCTGAAGGCAGGTGCTCAATGACTGAGCCACATGAGTGCCCCAATATTGTATTTATTTTTTATTTTATTTTTTAAAAAGATTTTATTTATTTATTTGACAGAGATCACAAGTAGGCAGAGAGGTAGGCAGAGAGGCAGGCAGAGAGGGCCAGGGTGGGGGGTGTGCGGGGCAGGAAGCAGACTCCTGCTGAGCAGAGAGCCTGATACAGGGCTGGATCCCAGGACCCTGAGATCATGACCTGAGCAGAAGGCAGAGGCTTAACCCACTGAACCTTCCAGGTGCTCCTTAATATTTTCTTTAAATTATATATTCATTCTCCATGAAAGTGAAAAATGTTTAAATGTTAACTTGACTTAAATGTTTCTGTCATTAAGCTGATTCTGGTAATATGCTCAGGGAAGCAAAATTCACTATTGCCCATCACATAAAGCAAGTTTCTCGGTTTCAAGTGCAATTTGATAAAACATTAAAAAAATTTTTTTTCTTAGGTCCTTTATAAAAGTCTTTGGAAAAAGAAATTACTCTGTCAGAGAGCACTCGATTTTCCCTGATGTGTTACTTTTATCAATTATAAATGTTGTTTGCCTACAAGCAACTGAAAACCCAAGAAAGAGAGGCTTAAACAGGGGAAGGATATGTTTGCTTCCAGCAACAGGATATCTGGAGGTAAGCTTCCAGAGCTGGGATGATAGCTTAGCATGGTTCAAGGGGCTTTCATTTTCAACATCAAAAGGTATCTTCATTTCAGGCATCATGTTAGTTACAAGTGGGAGAAGGAGGAAGAAGGAAGGGCAAAGTGCAAAGGAAACTGCCAGCTCAATCTTTAAAAAAGCTTTTCTAGAAGCCACAAGCAGAGACTTCTGTTTATACTGTAATGGCTGGAACTGAATCACATGGCCACTCTGCTTCTCTTCAACCAATCTAGGAAAGCAAGTGTCTCTGTTTTCTTTTTTTTTTTTTTTTTTTTTTTTAATTTTTTATTTATTTATTTGACAGTGAGAGATCACAAGTAGGCAACCAGCATACTAGTAGAAGAGGCTGGTTGGAAAGGCGGTGAACCAGGAAATAAGGGAGCCAGTTTACATGATCTGCCACCACTGATTGGGGATTCTTCTCTTAACTGATACTTTGTCACGTGGAACTATTTTAAACAAAGAGTTTTCAGTTCAGAAGTTCCAGTTGAAGAATGCAATGTCCTTACCACTTATTTCCTCTTTTAAATGATAGATTTGGGCTGTCTTGTCTCTAAATAGCTACTTACTGTAGCTTGTATTTTGAAAGCCTCCTATCTAAGATCAGATGACAAAATGAAGGGAAACATCTTGTGACCTTTTTGGTTTTAGTCATTTGGGATGTATTTCTTCCCAGGACAGACAGTTCAGTATTTTTAAATATTCTGGTGTTTATTTGTTCAAGACTAAGACAGAACTATCATGAATAATGAATACATGATAAAAGAGCCAAACAATAAGGTTCACACTTTTGAAATTTACTTGAATCTATTGATCTAAAACAGTTCCCATTAAAGAACTGCATTATGTTTGTCTAGGAGGCTAAAATTTTGCTAATTTCAATGGGTAAATTTCACATTGTAGCTCTTAAGCGCTATTGAAGTCATCTAAACATTTTTAATTGATCATAAAAATATCTAATTTTGAGTAGCAGATCCTATATAATTCTAGTCATCAGATTATTGCAACTCAGCTTTAAAAACATTTCTTTTTGGGGTGCCTGGGTGGCTCAGTGGGTTAAAGCCTCTGCCCTCGGCTCGGGTCATGTTCCCAGGGTACTGGGATCGAGCCCCACATGGCCTCTCTGCTTGGCAGGGAGCCTGCTTCCTCCTCTCTCTCTGCCTGCCTCTCCATCTACTTGTGATCTCTGTCTGTCAAATAAATAAATAAGATCTTTAAAAAAAAAATTGTAAAAAAACCACAAAAAACAAAAAACATTTCTTTTTACAATTAGAAGAAAACACCCTCATTAGAGTAAGTAACACTGTAAGAGAAGATTCTTTCATACATCCACTATTATGACTACTTAACATTTTTTAATATTCTGCTCACAAGAGGAAATAATAATAGCCAGTGTCGATTGAATACAAATTCGATCCTGGTAATTTTATGTGTATTATATAACTTAATCCTCTCAAAAACCCTGGAATCCTGGTGTAGTTTTATCCCTTGTTTATAGATGAAGGTAGCTATGGTTAAATAACTTGCTCAAAGTCACATGGTTAGCAAGTAACAGAGCTGGAATGTGAGCTCAGACAGTCTTCAAAAACCTCAAAATTCTCAGGATGTGAATGGGCCGTGTCAGATACCCAGGAGGCTGGAACACACTCCAGGGCTTGCCAATGCTTTTCTGTCCTCATATCATGAGATTCAAGACTCTAGTTCCCAAGAAGGGCGGACAGCTCAGCTGTCCATCAGTAGCTTAGATCCTAGATCCACCTGGTTCTTGCCCTTGCTGAGGGCTGAAGTTGCATGTCTCAGATTCTGTGAGCTCCTCTGTAGTGTTCAACAACCTTTTGTCTTAATTTCCAGAGTATCTCTGATGCTTCTTGGCAAGGAACACGGATACAACAGGTTTTGTGAAAACCTAAACATTTGTCCCATAGGAGAATGGACTGTTTCCAACAAGAAATCTATAGATGAGTTTAAAAACAAGTCATTAGAAAATCCGATAGTCTATTCATAAATATGACACAATATTACGTTCCTTATAGCCTATCCAAAACAATCCTTAAAATAGTTCTTTCTTAGTACTATTTGGTCATTTTATTACTAGAAGTTACATGCATTGGCCCCTAATACATTGACCCTAAGATTGTGTACATTTGGCCATTTCCATTTGGCAAGGACCTTACCTCTTTTACATAGCTAGTACACTGTTTATGCTCAGTAAAAAAAAAAAAAAAAAAAAAATTTTTTTGTAATCAAAGAGAGTGAGCACAAGCAGGGAGAGTAACAGGCAGAGGGAGAAGCAGACTCCCACTGAGCAAAGAACCTGATGCAGGACTTGATCCCAGGACCTTAGCTTCATGACCTGAGCCAAATATAGTCTCTTCACTGGCTGAGCCACCCAGGCATCCCTCAGTAAAAATTATTCCTACTCTTTCACTTGTTTTAGTTAAGCAAGTTCTATTGGGTTGATTCATGTGTAAAAACTTCAAGCAAAACAGGCGGACAGAAAATCTTTTAACTGCTCCCAATCCTCATCCCCTCACTTGAAGTGAACTCAATTACACATTGGAGGTGGAACCTTCTTTTTGTCTTCTATCCATTTACCTACCCAGGTCCACATACAGAACTAGAAAGGTTTGTTTCATATGTTTTATTTTTTTTTTTAAACTTCAATATGCTAAAGAATGCAGTTTGCTTTGTTCATAACAACATGTCCTGGAGCTCTTTCGCATGTCAGTGCCACTGGCTCCGTTTTACACTTTGCAACTCCTGCCAGGTATTCCATGTTGTGGGTCTACAACGGATTATTTAACAACTCCTCTTCTGATGGACAAGTCCGTTGTTTGTGATTGTTTATAGTTACACGAAGCTGCGGTGCTTCTCCTTGTGAAGGAAATGTAGGAAAGGAAACTCCTCCTTGCCAGTAGTTCTCTAGGAGGAACATCTAACCGTTGAATTCTTGAGCTTAAATATGTGTGCTTTAAAATTTTTAATCGATGGTAAAAAAAAAAATGAACTCCCACAATCATGACCATATACCGCTAGTTCCTTGTGTTCACACCAAATTTTTAAGTTCTCATCAGTGACTCTTTTTTAAATAAAGATTTTATTTATTTATTTGAGAGTGAGAGAGAAAAAACATGAGCACGGGGGAGGGGCAGAGGGAGAGGGAGAAGCAGGCTCCCCGCTGAGCCTGGAGCCCAATGTGGGGCTCCATCCCAGGACCCTGGGCTCATGACCTGAGCCAAAGGCAGATACTTAACCGACTGAGCCATCCAGGCGCCCCTCTCAACAGTTACTCTTACAGTCATTCTTACATTTCTTCTTTTGGTTCCTGTCTCTCATACTTCCATTCCTCTAAATGACTCATACTGTCAAGATACATACTTGGTTGCAAGGAATAGAAAACTTACTCACACCAGCTCAGACAGGAAGGGTAACTTACTAGCTCAGGTAACCAAAGTATGGGGTAGACCCCAGGCTAGCTGTCTCTCAGGGCCAACAGCGCTTAAGGCCGGAACACTGCCAGAACTCATTCTGCTTCTCAGTCTCACTTTTTTACTGCAGAGTTATAAAAGGAATAAAATAATATAAGGAGTTCTTTATATTCTGATACAAGTCCTTTATATTCTGATACAAGTCCTTTATTAGATAGAAAGATATCCATGGTTTGTCTTCTAGTTCTCTCTCTCCCTCTCTTTCTCTCTCCTTACTCCTCCTCCTTCTTCTCTTTCTTTCTTTCTTTCTTTTTTTTTGGTGGGCAGCAAAGCAAAGTTTATTGAGTGACAGTACAGAGCTCCTAAAGAGGGAGGAGACCCTGGAGGATTGCCCTTGTTTTGTAACTCTCTTAAAAATATCTTTCAAAAGGTACAACATTCTAATATTTACCAAGACCAGTTTATTAATTTTTTTATGAATTGTGATTTTGATGTTGTATGTGAGAAATCTCTGCCTAACTCAGTCACAAAGGATTGTCTCCTATGTTATCTTCTGGTAGGTTTGTAGTTTTAGATTTTATATTTGGGTCAATGATCAATTTTGAATTAATTTTTGTGTAGACTACAATGTATGGGTGGAAGCTTATTTTATTTTTTTTGTAATGGATATTTGAGTATTTTAGCATTGTTTGTTGAAAATATGGTCCTTTCTCCACTGAATTGCCTTTGCATCTTGGCTAAAAATCAGTTGTCCATGCATGTATGGATCTCTCTCTGCACTCTCTGTTCTGTTGATTTATTTGTCCATCTTTGCTTCAATGCCATACTGTCTTCAGTAGTGTGCCTTCATAGTAAGCGTTGAAGTCAGGTAGAGTTAGCCTTATTTTTGTTGTGTGATTTCAAAGTTGTTTGACTTTGTCAGGTCCTTTGCATTTCCAAGTGAATTTTAGGATCAACTTGTCAATTCCTACAAAAATGCCTCCTAGGATTTTTTTAGGTAGATTTTTTTTTAATTGAGCAAAATTCATATCACATACAATTCACCAGTTTTGCCTTTCTAAGTATATAATTTAGTTATTTTTGGGGTATTGACAAGGTTGGGCAAACATCACCACTCTTTAATTCCAGAACATTTCCATTACCCCCAAAAGAAACGTTGTATGCATTAGTAATCACTCCCCATTACCCTCCCACCAGTTCTTAGTAACCATAAATCTATTTTCTGTTCTTTGTGATTTGCCTTTTGTGAACATTTCATATAAATGAAAGTATACAATATTTGCCCTTGTATGTCTGTCTTCTTTCACTTAGCATAATGTGTTCACGGTTCATGTGGAGGCATGGATCACCTACTGGGATTTTGATTGGAATTGCATTGGATTCATAGACTAGTTTGGGGAGAACCGGCTTCTTAACAGTATTAAGTATTAAGTATTCTGACCACAACAAGGTAACTCTCCATTTATTTACATCCTTAATTTCTCTTAGCAGTGTTTTGTAGCTTTTAGTTTGGAGGTCTTACACAGGTTTTGTCAAGTTTGTCCCAAAATATTTTATGTTTCTGATGCTATTGTAAATCATTTCTTTTTCAGATTTGAATGTCCAAGTGCTCATTGCCAATATATAGAAATACAATTGATTTTTGTATATTAATTTCACTGATTTTCTCTATTTTTATGTTTTCTATTTCTTTTATTTCCTCACTAATCTGAACTATTTCCTTTCTTCTGCTTACTCTGGCTTTGATTTGCTTTTCTAATTCCTTAAGGTGGAAGCTGGATTGTGATTTGATACCTTTCTTTCTTCTAACATAGATAATTAGTGCTATAAATTTTCCCACTAAATTGTTATAATTTTCATTTAGTTAAAAAAAAACTTTTCCAATTTCTCTTTTGATTTTTTCTTTGACCCATGGATTGTTTAGAAATGTATTACTTTGTTTCTAAATACTTGAGGATTTGCCAGAGATCTTACTGTTATTGATTTCTAATTTAATTCTGTTGTGGTCAGAGAACATACTTTGTGTGACTTGAATCCTTTTAAATTAATTGACACTTGTTTTTTGGCCAAAAATACAGTCTGTTTTAGTAAATATTCCATGTGCAATTGAAAACAATTATGTTTTCTGTTGCTCTTGGGTGAAGTATTCTATAAATGGCAAAGCAAACTGATAGGGCCATTCAATTTTTTTTTCTTGATTTTCTGTCTACTTGTATTATCCATTTTTGAGAAAGAGATATGGATTTCTCTGACTATAATTGTGATTTGTCTTTTTTCCACACAATTCTGTCTGTTTTTGCTTCTTGTATTTTGAAACTCTATTAAGAGCATAAACACTTATGATAATACAGCACACCTGGCTGGCTCAGTTGGTAGAGCATGTGACTCTTGATCTCAGGGTTGTGAGTTCAAGCACCACGTAGGGTGTGACTACTTAAAAATAAAAAATAAAATCTCAAAAAATTTAGTAGTGTGACTACTAAAAAATAAAATCTTAAAAAAAACCCACTTATGATGGCATGTCCTCTAGATGAATTGGTTCCTTTATCATTATAACATGACCTTCTTTATCCTAGTAATATTTGAAGTATTTTCTTGGGGATCATAGAGTTTGTTCTTGTTTTATTTTCTTAAAATCCAAGACAATTTCTGCTTATTTGAGGGACATTTGGATTATTTACATTTAATGTGATTATTGACATGCTTGAGGTAAGCCTACCATTTTGCTGTTTATTTTCCATTTGTTTCATCCATTCTTTTTTTTTCTTCTCTCTCTCTCTCTCTCCATCTTAGAGTTTAATTGAGCATTACTTCTGTGGTTCTACTTTATCCCTTCTATTGGCTTGTTAGCTATAGCTCTTTGCTTTGTCATTTTTGTGGTTGCTTTGGGGTTTATAGTATGTATTTTTAACCTTTTGCAGTCTACCTTCAAGTGATATTATATCACTTCACATTTTTTAAGTAACTTACAGCAGTATACTTTCATTTCTCTCCTCCCAGCCTTTATGCTATTGGTTTAATACATTTTAATTATATATGTTATTAACTCTATAATCGACTCTCATCATATTTGTTTAAACATTCAAATATCATTTAAAGAGATTTAAATAATGAGTGAAAAAACCATATAATTCACCTATATAGTTACAGTTTCCAGTGTTCTTTATTCCTTTGTTTATATCCATATTTCCATCTGGTACCATTTTTCTTCTGCCTCCAGGACTTTCTTTCTTTCTTTTTTTTTTTTAAGTTTTTATTTATTTATTTGACAGACAGAGATCACAAGTAGGCAGAGAGGCAGGCAGAGAGAGAGGAGGAAGCAGGCTCCCTACTGAGCGGAGAGCCCGATGTGGGGCTTGATGTGGGGATTGATCCCAGCACCCTGGGATCATGACCTGAGGCTTTAGCCCACTGAGCCACCCAGGCACCCCTGGACTCTCTTTAATATTTTTAAAGTGTAGGTCTCCTGCTGATGAATTCTTTCAGCACTTGTATGTCTCAATAAAATATGAAATTGGTGGTTAAGACGATTTGGTCTTTGTCCTTAGGGTTAGTTGACAGTTTATTATAGGTTCGAATGTGGAGTATTTATCTATGTTTATATTTGTTTTTTTTTAGCATAATAATGTGGTTTTTTAACTGGAATTTTATTAGTTTCACTGCTCACAGTGGGCCAGGCTTTGTTCCTGAGTGAAAGTGCTATCCTAGAGTACAGGGTACAGCAGTTTTTAGCCCTCATGGAATCTATAATTCAGCCATGGGATCTCACAATCAATGCATCTAGTATCCATTCAACATTTTATTGTAATGGTGCTTAGATTGCCCCAAAACCTCAGTTTCCTTTTAAATCCTGGGAACCTCTATTAGAAACCTTTATGAAATTATTTTCAATTTTTTTTCATTCCCTTGATTCCAATAATTTGGAATTATTCAATTGCTATTTTAGTATTCAATTAAACTTCTTTAGAATGACTAGGATTAGAAATTCTTGTGGAAAGAACAATCAGAAAACCAGAGAAACGTATAGGTTTTTGCGACTTTCTGGTATATCGTAGTGACCGTGTAACAGTTTTTTCTCATCCGAGCCATCAGCTGACAGCTTCTAATTCTCAAAGGAACTTTATTTAGCAGAGCAGCTGTTGGTTTTTTTCTGTCAGAAATTCAGCCGAAAGATATAGCTTGATATAGCTCACTTAGTGGCAATGATTATTTTGTCAATGCCAATTACCCAGTACTAATTTAATAAGTGAAAGTAATTTGGAAATATATACTGAGCAACATTTTTGTCTTGTTTGTTTGTGGTATCAGACATAAATATATAGCTCTGTTTTACATTTCCTTAGCTAACAAATGTAATTGTTAAACATTCTATGAAAATACAAAAGCTTCAAGACTAAACATATTATAAACCTTTGAAAAAATTTTCCATTAAAAATTGATATTTTTTTAAAAAGTTCATGTTGTTGATGGATGATAATGAGTACCTGTGGGTTAGGGCACAGGGTGAGAGCCTTGACCTCAGGCCAGAGGTCCAGACTACAAATACAGGGTGGGATAGAATGAGGCCTGGCCAAGAACAAATAAAGTTAAAGATACAGAACTTTGTATTAGAATTGTTCAAAATAGAAAAAATAGAATGGGCTTTTCCATGAAGTGGTGAGTTTCACTAGATGTGTTCAGCAGGACCTGGGCAATATGCAGTGTCCTAGGATATACCTGTAATAAGGAAATGTGATTTCTAAAATCCCTCCCCATTTTAAGATTTTAAAAATTTTACTAGTGCAAAGGTTAGAAATAACACAGTGTTCAACATCAGGGAAAAGATGACACAAACGATGACTTACATGCCTTAGAGAATACATAAAATTACAATTTACAAGCTCAGTCATTAACAACAAGTTCTATATAAGTATTTTAAAGTATTAAAAAAACCCAAAATTATAAGTTTAAAGATTAATGACGGGGGGATTCTTTAATTTTAAATTACATCTTTTAGAACCGTAGGCATTTTATTTTAAAAGAAAATCTATGTATTTTATTTAACATAATTAGGGCTCAGGGATGAACTAAGGAGTAATTGCTTAATACCCACAACAACCCTGAGATATTATTATATGTTTTGAAGTTAAAAAAAAATCAAGGCAGAAAATAGTGTACAGAATGGTACTACTATTAAAGTGTACAGATACAGATCTAACTTTGCATATACATCTGGAAGAATAATTTTGTCTGTCTGTCTGCCTGTCTATCTGTCTGTCTCTCTCTCTCTCTCTCTCTCTCTCACACACACACACACACACACACACTTGCCTCTGGAGAAGGGAACTGAATTCAATGAATTTTTGTACTATGCAATTTAAAAAATTTACTTATATTATTTAAGAATACTATTTAAAAATAATCGGGGTACCTGGGTGGCTCAGTTTGTTAAGTGTCTGGCTTCAGTTCAGGTCATAATCTCAGGGTCTTGAGATCAAGTCCCTCATTGGGCTCTCTGTTCAGCAGGGAGGAACTTGATTCTCCCTCTCCCTCTGTCCCTCCCCTGACTCATTCCCTCTGTGTTTCTCAAATAAATAACTAAAAACCTTACAAAAATAATGTATGAACTGTATTACAGAAAAAAAAGTCTTTTTTTCCCCTGAATTTGAAGTCCGTAAAAAAGGTCCAGTTGCATGACCAGAAGTCAACACTTCAAATGGGTTGGACAAGGCCATAATGATCATATATGAGCAATGCCATAAGGATCATATATCATATCCAGAAGAGAAATCCAGAGGAGAATGAAACCAGCCACCAGATCATGAAACAAAGACTTGGACAAAATAAGAAGTTTAAGTTAAATGAGAAATCGTAAATCAGGAATGAGAACAATTTTTAGGCCAATGCCATATCAAAAGGTTCTAGCCTCCGGATGATCAGACCTAAAGATGGTTAAGAAAGTCACAACCACCAAAGGGTCAAAAGGCCTGGGGGTCAGGGTCTGTAGAGCAGTTCATTTAGAAGTAGCAAACTTTGAGTCCTAAGACTGCTTCCTAATGGTGACCCACGGGCCTCCTATGTGGCAATAACGTTGTCAGCAGGCATAAACTATCATACTTGAAAACTTGGGAAGAAGAGTGCTATTCTTTCCAAATCTTTTTTTAAAGATTTTATTTCATTTTTAATTTTTTTTTAGGATTTTATTTTTAAGTAATTTCTATACCCAATGTCTGGCTCGAACCCACAACCCTGAGATCAAGAGACATGCTTATTCTGACTGAGCCAGCCAGGCACACCCTCACCAAATCATTTATTTTTTATTTTTTTTTAAAAAGGTTTTACTTATTTGACATAGTGTGAGAGTGAGAGAGAGCCTGAGCAGGGGCCAGAGGGACAGAGGGAAAAGGAGAAGCAGGCTTCCCACTGAGCAGGGAGCCTGACGATGCGGGGCTCTATTCCAGGACCTGGGATCATGGCCTGAGCAGAAGGCAGACGCTTCACCGCGTGAGCCCCCCAGGAACCCCTCTCTAAGTCACTTAATCAGCAGACTGACCCTAGGGTTTTATAAAGGTGTTGTAATGTAGTCCCATTTGGTTTACTCTGTCACTGGAGGTCAAGAAGCATCATAGCCTAACTAGTGTATTTTCTGTTACTGCTGTAATGAAGTACCACAAACGAAATGGCTTAAAACAACACAAATTTACTGTCTTCCAGTTCTGGAGGTCCAAAGTTCAAAACCAGTTTCACTGGGCTAAAGTCATGGTATCCAGAGGGCTGTGTTCCCTCCAGGGGCTTTAGGGAAATATCCATTCTCTGCCTTTGTCTACCCCTGTTCCTTGGCTTGTGACTGTCTCTTCCGTCTTCACATCTCCTTCCCCGACTCTCTTGCCTCCCTCTTTTCCCTTACAAGGACCCTGGTGATTACATTGGGCCCAGCCAGATAATCCAGAATAATCTACCTTACATAAATCTAATGATTATGGACTTTAGTCGCATCTACAAAATACCTTCACAGTGACACCTAGATTAGTGTTTGATGGGATAACTCAGGATTATAGCCTCACCATAAAGCCATCATTATATTTACCTTTTATTTTTCTTTACTATGACCAGTATTTATATATGTTTACTTTTTGAAAAAAAATTATTTTTATTACATGATAAAAACCCATATCACACTCCAAAAACATAAAATATATTAAAATAACTTGTTCAATTCCAGCTAGATACCACTGCCTGCCAAAGGTTGATCCTGTGGCTTGATCTGTTTACAAAAGGAGAGCACCGAGGGTAGAGAAATGTTGACATTTTGGCACCAAATGAACCTTTCTTCTTGATAGGAAAAGAAGGATTGAAAGACTTTCAAAATAACATGAGTTTCTCAATATTTAAGGAAGAAGCATCTATGTCCTACATAAAATCTTATCACAGGCTGCCAGAGATTCTGTTTCAAACTTTGGGATACTTTGGCATGTTTTCAAATCCAAGCTCTTGAGTGAGACAAGCTGAATTTAAATCCAGAATTTGGGGCATGCCTGGCTGTCTCAGTTGGAAGAGCATGCAATTCTGGATCTTGGGGTCACAAGTTCAAGCCCCACACTGGGTGTAGAAATTACTTCAAATAAATAAATAAAATTTTATAAATCCAGAATTTCTCCGTCACTTACTAGCTATTCACTGTTATACTGTCTCCATGAATTCATTTCCTTACCTATAAAATGATAATAAAACCTCCTTCACAGACCTGGTAGTTATTTAAATGACATAATGCACTTATAGCCCTTGCATGTATAGATAAAGGCATAATGCCCAGCACATGGTATGTGCCTCAAAAATGATGTCAGTCACTTTTAAAGCAGAAAGGCACTGTAGTAACTCTGATATCAAGACACTTTATGGAACTGTTAACTTTCTTCCTCCCCACCTCAAAGTTGAGAGACTTGGCCTTGACCTAACCTCTTCACTTTTAAAGATTATTTATTTATTTATTTGACAGACAGAGATCACAAGTAGGCAGAGAGGCAGGGGGGGGGGGGGGGCAGGGGGGGCGGGGCAGGAGAAAGCGTCTGCCTGCGGCGCAGGGAGCGGGTTGGGGGGCTCTATCCCAGGACCCTGGGATCATGACCTGAGCCGAAGGCAGAGGCTTTAACCTACTGAGCCACCCAGGCACCCTCCCCCCCCTTTTTTTAAAGTTTTTTTTTATTTATTTAGTAACCTCTTCACTCTTGAGGTGCAGAAAAATATCACTGAATCTTTTATTTCGACTATGGAGTCAGTACCACAATTCCTATCTAAGTGACTTTGTTGAAGGGATACAGAAAGGGATTCATGTGGGAATTGTGGGCAAGGTCCCCTGAGCAATAGATACTCAGTCCTGGCTTGCCATAATTGTCATGGTATATCACCAACAGATACTGAGGGGTGAGCACCTTCCAGGGTGACAGCCTTGAGAGTACTGTGTGAGGTAGCCTTTGTGAGGGTTAGACCGGATGTCTGCAGCTCACTCTGGGAGGCCATCTGGAAGCTGCAGTTCATGTGAAATTGAGCTACTTTATGGCTGAGAGGCACAAGCTAAAAGGAATAAAATTATAACTTGCTCAAAATTGTACTTCACATTTCCCCTTGGCTGCTTGTTTATTTCTCAGTATAATCTGAGATGTTGACTAAGGTCCACAAAAACTAGGTGGTTTTGGGTACCAAGCTGTCTTACAAACTACCTTTTTCTTTAACTTCCTTGTGGCCGAGATCAGCAAGTATAATTTAGGATTAAACTGCAGAAAGATTGGGAATGCCTCAGTGGCTCAGTTGGTTAAACATCTAGTTCTTGATCTCAGCTCAGGTCTTGATCTCAGGGTCATGAGTTCAAGCCTCGTACTGGGCCCCATGCTGGGCATGGAGCCTATTTAAGGAAAAAAAAAAAACAACAACTGCAGAAAGAGTGCTCTTTGACGAATGATGCTCATATATTTAAATGTTCTGATTTGAGAAAACTTGAGTCTCTTTACATATAATTTTTAATGGTTGATTTTTTTTCTTAATATACTTTGTTTAGATGCAGAGATCTGGGGAAGACATTATTTCAACTCTTTATAGGCACAGATTTTTTTTTAAAATTGGTCATCTCTATAAAATTGTAATTGTATATTGAATTACTGCCAAGTTCTCCTAGTTTATTGGGAAACATGAGTTATGGCTAAATTATTAATATAAGTTAAAACTTAATTCTTGAAATTACAGTTGGGCTTATTTGAATAGAAAGAAGGCTCTGTTTTCCAAATTGAATTTCCATATTACTTTTGTTTACTTTATTTTATCTTTTAATATTTTATTTACTTATTCGCAAGAGAGAGTGAGCAAGCAAGAAAGAGCGAGAGCAAGCTGGAGCCAGGGAGGAGCAGCAGGCAGAGGGAGAAGCAGACTTCCAGCTGAGCAGGGAGCTCGACTGGGGGCTCAATCCCAGGACTCCGGGATTATGACCTGAGCCAAAGGCAGACCCTTACCTGACTAAGCCATCTAGGCACCCCGTATTTATCTTATTTTGATTCTTTGGCAAAGATTTATTTATTTATTTTAGAGAAAGAGCACAAGCACAAGGGGCTGAGAGAGACAGAGAGAGAATCTCAAGCTGACTCTGCACCAAGGGTGGAACCTAAGGCGGGGCTTGATCTCGGGACCAGGACCTGAGCCCAAAGCAAGAGTCAGAGGCTTAACTGACTGCACTACTCAGGCATCCCCTATTACTTTAAAAATAGCCTAATGTTAATGACCCAAATAGGCACCCATTCTTTCTCAGTCTTATGCAATTAAAGCAGTATTTTACAGAAGAAAGCTGGCTTGCTGTAGTTACAGCCTTACTTTGGAGAAAAATAAACTGCTAAATTGCTTTTCATTGAGATGAGGCATAGATCCAGATTTTATGCAGCCCAAAGCTTATGCAATTTTGGAGCCCTTCTTGGAGGAAAAAAAAAGAGAGAGAATACCAAATAATTGACTTTGCCAACTTTACAAAATTATGTGACTCTGTGGACACATTGGTAAGTTCCCCTTACAGGGCTTAGGAACCATCATGGGAAGGGGTCGGGAGGGTTCAGCTTCATTACCTCCATAGTAAGGCACCTGTGACTAAGATATATTATTGTGGACATTTCTTTTTTTTTCTTTTTTTTTCATATTCTTTTTTTTTTAAATTAATTTATTTATTTTCAGAAAAACAGTATTCATTATTTTTTCACCACACCCAGTGCTCCATGTAATCTGTGCCCTCTATAATACCCACCACCTGGTACCCCAACCTCCCACCCCCCGCCACTTCAAACCCTTCAGATTGTTTTTCAGAGTCCATAGTCTCTCATGACTCACCTCCCCTTCCAATTTACCCCAACTCCCTTCTCCTCTCTAAACCACATTGAGATATCACCTTACACCAGTTAGAATGGCCAAAATTAACAAAACAGGAAACAACATGTGTTGGAGAGGATGTGCAGAAAGGGGAACCCTCTTCCACTGTTGGTGGGAATGCAATTTGGTGCAGCCTCTTTGGAGAACAAGTGTGAAGATTCCTCAAGAAATGAAAAATAGAACTTCCCTATGACCCTGCAATTGCACTCCTGGGTATTTACCCCAAAGACACAGATGTAGTGAAAAGAAGGGCCGTCTGTACCCCAATGTTTATAGCAGCAATGGCCACGGTCGCCAAACTATGGAAAGAACCAAGATGCCCTTCAACGGACGAATGGATAAGGAAGATGTGGTCCATATACACTATGGAGTATTATGCCTCCATCAGAAAGGACAAATACCCAACTTTTGTAGCAACATGGACGGGACTGGAAGAGATTATGCTGAGTGAAATAAGTCAAGCAGAGAGAGTCAATTATCATATGGTTTCACTTATTTGTGGAGCATAACAAATATTGTGGACATTTCTGAGAATGTTCCAGTTTCCCAAATTAATTAAAAACCTTGGGATGGGCAATAACACAAATAATCAATTAGCTACACAAGATGATGAACACCGTTATTGACAGTGGACCCTTATCATATTTATTTGTTGAAGTATGATAAGACAAATAAAATTTCTAAAAATTCTAACATTTTGCATTTTTCCATGGAAATAGCCAGAATTACCAGTAGCCCTTTCACAAGACGTGAGAAAAATGAGAGCAAGGCATTACACCTATCTGAAAGCACTTTTCCCCCTCAGTATAGATTTTTCTCCTGGAGACCTACTAAGTAAGAGAATTATATCTTACTTGTATTTACATAATTACATTCTCAAAGAATTACATGCATATATTAGGTTTCACTAGTGGTTGAAAATAAAAAGAAAAAAGAAAAACAAGAGTAAATCAAGGAGACTAAACTTAAGTAACTTCTCTGTAACTGGGGAAGATCAATTTTCTCGACCATGCTTTGCTTAGATCTCCAGGATCCAAAAGAAGTAGACAGTTTAGATGTTTACTGCATGTGGGAAATGCAAGCAATCTCTATGATGGTTCTAGAGGAAACTTTGTTCCTTCCTGAAGAAGAGCTTCCTGAAAGAAGAAAAGAAAGTCCTTAATTTTCCATTGTGACCAGAGGGACTTGGTCTCTGACTTCTTTCTTGTATGAGGTATACAATTTTAACAGCCTAATGTTTGCTCATGTCTGTCTGTCTTTCTTTTTCTTTCTTTCTTTACTTTCTTTCTTTTTCCTTCCTTCCTTCCTTTCTCTCTCTCTCTCTGTTTCTTTTCTTTCTTTCTTCCTTTCTTGAAGATGAAGAATGAAATCATGAAATGGCCAGAAGAGAGAGGAAGGAGAGGGAAGAGGCCGAGAATTAGGTTCCTCAGTTAGAAACTGGAGAAGGAAAATAATGAGTTTATTGAGTAATAAATTCAACTGAGTCCCCTCATCATCTCTTGAAACAATATTTGGAACATGGAACTTGGATAAGGGAGAGGTCTGCTGTTGGGTTAAGAGGATTTGGCACCGCCAGAGAGGGCAGGACACACTCCATCTGGTCAGTCTGGGCTGTGGGGGGGCCCCTGCAATTGCTACGGGGCCTCATTTGGTTCAGGTGCCTCTCCTTGATAATGCATAAGCAATATTTGTGGCCTTAGAACACTAAACATAATAAGAGGGGTTAACTGGAAATGATGGCACACATATTAAATGATTAATTTATAATTAATTTAAATTTAATGCCCACACCGTGCCTTTTCAACCAAGGATTTGAGACAGCTCAGTAGATACACATGTAAGAAACTAAATACCGTATTTTAAAAACTATTGTCATGGAAAATAGAGTAGAGGTTGATAATTGTGGTGGTGATGTTGTATCCTGGTCAGGAGGGCACAGACACTGCAATAGAACAGTGCATTTGTTTTGAAGTTTCACAGAGAACAAAGTGAAAAGGGAACTAGGGTCAGTTAAAAATTTTTAATTAACCATGAGAGGAAAAAACGTTTCTTCTGGGAAGCAAAACTTTCATAAGTTTAGAAAGGAATTTCTCAAGTGAAGCTGTTATAAACAGTATTCATAGCAAACAAAATAACCAGTTTATAAGCTGCTTTTTATATTGTCTGTTGATGAAGGCCAGCTGAGTTTTCAGAAAGCTGCTGAGTAAAAACGGTTCCACAGGGAGTAATCCATACTATGGAAAGGACCCAGTATGGATTATTAAGCGGTTGCACTAAATATATAAACATGAAATCAACACACTAAAAATAATATGTGTTAGTGTAATACCGGTACTTCCAATTCTTTCTCAATAAGGTGTTGGAGAAACTGGCTAAGAAATGGTTCTGATTTGGGTTTTCTTTTTTATCTTTCGCCTTGTTCTTTGTGAACTTCGTATATTGAATAACTGCAAAGGGTTTGTATCTAGCTGCTCTGATTGAGATGAAGTGTTGTTTATTTGCTGTATTTACTTTTCTACCACTATTTTCTCTCTCTGAATCATAGGATCTGAGCTAGTTCTTGTGGTAGTTGCTTTTAGAACAATTTGTAAGTAGAGGAGAGACCTCTCTATTCTTTGTCATGAGGAAATAAGGCCCAGATAATGGAAGAGTTTGGTACAGGGTCTCACGGCCAATTTGGAGCACTTCTGGAGCTAGAATTCACTGTGCTTTCCGTGACATCATAGGCTTTTCCAGTGAAAATCTCTCCCCTTCCTTGACTACCTAGACACTAGGTTCTTTGGGGATTATCTCAGGCTTGAGGAACTATTTTCCATTTCTATTTCTGGACCTTTTTTCTATTCTCATCAGTTCAGTGTGTTCTTTGACCCCTGGTAGTGTGATACAGTAGAACAGTTACGGATCTTGGGTGCCTTACCTGGTTTCAAACTCTGACATATTCTTGTTAGCATTGTGATCTTGGGCAAGGGGCTTCATTCTACCAAGCCTCTCCGTTTCCTCATGTATAATGTGGGGATGATAAAACCGAACTTCAGATTGCATGAGGATTCAGTGAGATAATACGAACAAAATGCCCATCACCATCCCTCACACATGAGAGATGCTCAGAAATACAACTCCCTGTCTATTCTCTTTTCCTTGGTGAGCTCCCTAGAGACCCAGACTCCTTGCCTGTATACAGTTTTGAGAAAGTCAGTCACTCTTGTTGATTCTGTTTTCTCATGTCAAAAATGGAGGAAGTTCTCCTTACTATACAACATTTTTGGGAAGATGAAGATGACAGAAGGACGGTCAATACATCTTTGTTGAATCTGAATCTCATCTCCTTCCTGAGTTTCACTTAATTATTACTCCCATGACCACCTCTCCCCGTCGTATTTTCCACGCTGTTCTTCTCACTTGAGCATTAGGCTCTATTTCTAACTACTTGTTGTATAGTGCCTGGATCACCCACCAAGGGGTATAGTTATTTTTGTTTTTAACCTGTTATATTCAGAACTCACCTTCGATCTCTTCCTCATCTTAGATAGTTGGCAAGCCCTTTCTCCTGACCCTTACTTTCCCATGTCTTCTCCCATTTCTTCTCATTGTTCTGGTCATTTTCTCTTTATTCTCCACCCATCACTGCCATAAATGCTGATTCCTATGCAGTACCTCTCAGTCTCCCTTGCCGGGTGGCTTTTCATTGGAAGCCCTTGTTTACAAGAGAGAAAAAAGTTTATGGTCTTCCAGAGATCGCAGTGCCATTAAATTGGAAGCTGAGACTACCCACTCGGTTATTTGGGGCTCCTCCAGCCACAGGATCTAGTGGCTACTCACTAAGGAGAAATTTGATTATTCATTCACAAAACAGTCGATGGAAAACTGTTGTCCTCAGGATTCAGATCCTGCAGGAATAAAGGTTTGGGTTACCCCGACCAATGCTGACCACGAGTAAAGAAAACATGGTGTGGGTGGCAGAAGAAGGGACTTGTGATTATCAGCTTTGACCTCAAGACTCGTATAGAGGTGGTTACATAACTTCTGCTAATTGATTTTTTTCTTGTATTCTCCCACTTTCCTGCTACCCTATATGAAGTTCTGAAGGCAGTTATTATTACAACTTAGGTCCTTCTCAGAATATAATTGAATTGGGCACCTGGTAGGCTCAGTGGGTTAAGCACCGGCCTTTGGCTTAGGTCATGATCTCAGGGTCCTGGGTTCCAGCTCTGCCTCGGTCTCCCTGCTCCCTTCTCCCTCTGCCTTTGCTGTTCTCCCTGCTTGTGCACCATGCACGCTCTCTCTGTCAAAAAATAAATAAAATCTTAAAAAAAAAAAAGAATATAACTGAATTGACATTACCCTGTGACTACAGTAGCTCAAGATGTTTCTCACAGTGTTTCTCTTACTCTGGAGATCAGAGTATTTCCATCTGAGGGAAGAGCAAAACGGATGCTAAGAGGCAAAACTTGTGGGCTCTTCTGGTCAACCTCCATTTGTGCCTGATTGTCTTTCCCCACATCTATTCTCTCTCTCTGTCCTACCCCAGGACTCTGATCCCTGTGGATTACACCACCCAGGGGCTTCCAGCAGCATGAAGTACAGGCAAGAGATACAAAAGCAGGAAGGGAGAGGTTGGGATGTTTTTCCACCACTCCTTCTCTGCTTCAGTGCTATAGACTTTTGGCAGTAAATACACTTCGTTTTTTTATAGGTGGTCCTCTTCTCCAACACTTTCTTCCTCTTGACTCTTTTTCTAGGTCAGGTTCTATGGGAAATAGACTGATACTCTGCCTATAGGAGGTTCCCTGGGGAGTGTTCTTGGGGTTACTACTTGGGGTCGGAAAAAGAAAGACACAGGATTGGGCAGAGTGAGTTGGGATGGCCCTGAGGTTAGTTGTCTTGACTTGGGAGCAAATGGGCTAGATCTTTATATCTCTGTGTAGGTTAGTCATTGATGCAGTTGCTGGGGGACAGCATGTCTTCAGTGAGGAGGCTCCTTTTAGTGGGGGACAAGTTCCTAAGAGGGCTTTGGCTAATGCCTATTGGCCACTTGCTTTCCAACTGCTGGTGGATGAGTTCAGTCCTGGAGGGGGATTGAGGTGGTGCTCCCCTTACTCCCTTCAGACTGAAGAGTCCTAATGGCTTCCCACTATTGCTGGTCTCTGGGTGTCGCAGCATCTATTGTTGCCACTCTTAATTTACTCACACCCTGTGCATTGTCTCTTTGTTAAATTTTCTTAATTGAATGATCTGAGTTGATTTGTTTCCTTTCCAGACTCTAATATAGGTAGTAATTTAGAAACAACATAGATACATAAATACAAATTCTCATATGTTCAAGAAGAAATAAAGTATCCTATAATAGGGAGACTAATCTGGCTGGGGAGGCGAGGACAGGTTTTGTCAAGGAAGTGACATTTGAATCTAAATCTGAAGGCACATGATGTGATGAGCACTGGGTGTTACATGCAACTGATGAATTATGAACACTCTTTCTGAAACTAATGATGTCCTATGTATTGGCTAATTGAATTTCAGTTAAAAAAATGAGAAAAGGGGACACCTGGGTGGCTCAGTGGGTTAAAGCCTCTGCCTTCGGCTCAGGTCATGATCCCAGGGTCCTGGGATCGAGCCCCACATCGGGCTCTCTGCTTAGCGGGGAGCCTGCTTCCCCCTCTCTCTCTGCCTGCCTCTCTGCCTACTTGTGATCTGTATGTCAAATAAATAAACAAAATCTAAAAAAAAAAAAAAAAAAAAAGAAAAGAAAAGAAAAAAAATCTGAAGGGGGAACCAAATTAACTATGAAGAAGAAGATGTTGCGGGGTGGTGGGGAGAGGAGGAGAGAGAGGCTGGAGGGAAAGAGAGAGAGAGACAAAGACAGAGACAGAGAATGTTCTAACTAAAGAAAACAGTCTTTCCGGGCAGGAAATGAGGCTGAGAAAGACAAGGAAAGCCCGCTCTGGGCTTTATGGCCCTTATTAAGGATAATCCTAAAGATAATGAAAAAGCTTTGAAGGTTGTTGAGCTGAGGAGGGACACAATCAGATTTGCATTTCAAGATCTCTCTAGCTAATCCAAGACCAGTGTAATTTTTAATTTGGGGAAAATTACCACTTACCTGCCTGTGTCTGTTAAAAGCAGAAAGAACTTTTTGGTTTCTAGAAGTCTCTAGACTAGCTAGACAGAAGTTGCTATCACTTGGCAATTCTTACATATAAACTAGAGTAGTTTATGGACAGAATGCTACATGCTTGGGTGCCTGGTGTATCTTTTCCACACCTTGATGATTTGTTGCTCTCCCTCCACCCCCCACCTGCTGGGTAAGATAATACTGACAATATATCAGCCATTAGACTTTTAAATACAACAACAATTTGTACCACATATCAAAGAGTTAGGGGGGTGCACCTGGCAGGCTCAGTCAAAGGAGCCTGTTTGCAAAGCTTGATCTTGGGGTTGTGAATTTGAGCTCCACGTGGGGTGTAGAGATTACTTTAAAAAATAAAATCTTGGGGTGCCTGGGTGGCTCAGTGGGTAAAAGCCTTTGCCTTTGGCTCAGGTCATGGTCTCAGGGTCCTGGGATCGAGCCCCGCATCGGGCTCTCTGTTCGGCAGGGAGCCTGCTTCCTCCCTCTCTCTCTGCCTGCCTCTCTGCCTACTTGTGATCTCTGTCTGTCAAACAAATAAATGAAATCTTAAAAAAATAAATAAATAAAATCTTTTTTTTAAAAAGTTGGAAAATACTGTATACTCTATCAGAACTTCTTATGTTACTTTCCACTTGTTTTTGGAGTCTTTACAAAATACACAAACTTCTACAACTTTGGTCTTAGAATTGATTTAATAAGATTTCTCTTTATTCTCTCTTCAGGTCTGTTAATGAAAAAACATAACTGGGGATTGTTAGTCATGATTCCACATTCAGATGTGGCCTAGGACCTCAGGGCTCCTTTCTTGGTTTCTCATTTCTTGATGACTAGTGAGACTAACAGAGGCCCCCGGCAGAGCCCAATCCCTTGCTGAATGTTCAGAGTGAGGAAGAGGTGACACTAGCATTGCACAGTGTTTCTGTCCCATTATCCTTCCTTGGCACCTACTTGCCTTACTTCCCTGGAAAGGTCCAGAACCAGGACCTGAGAGTAATATGCCATTGTTTTTTGTTTGTTTGTTTGCTTTTAATACTTTGGGCATGAAGATTCTCTTTATCTAAATAATTAACCTTAAAGTCTGTTTCTGTCATCTCATTGGATTGGTGTTATTGATTGAATTTTGTCTCTTTAAAACATATGTTGAAGTCTTAACTCCCAGTACCTCAGAAGGTGACCTTATTTGGAAGAATGATATTGGCAGATGTGTTAAATTAAGATGGAGTTTGGGGCACCTAGGTGGCTCAGTCCATCGAGTGTCTGTCTTTGGCTCAGTTCATGATCCCAGGACCCTGGGATCGAGCCCTGCATTGGGCTCCCTGCTCAGTAGAGAGCCTGCTTCTCCCTCTTCCTCTGTCCCCCACCTTCACTTGTGCTTCCTCTTGCTTTGCTCTTTAATTAAAAAAAAAATCTTAGGGACGCCTGGGTGGCTCAGTTGGTTGGACGACTGCCTTCGGCTCAGGTCATGATCCTGGAGTCCCGGGATCGAGTCCCGCATGGGGCTCCCAGCTCCGTGGGGAGTCTGCTTCTCTCTCTGACCTTCTCCTCGTTCATGCTCTCTCTCACTGTCTCTCTCTCAAGTAAACAAATAAAATCTTTAAAAAAAAAAAAATCTTAAAAAAAAAAAGATGGAATTTTACTGGAGTAGGGTGGGCCCTTAATCCGTTAAGACTGGCATCCTTAGAAGAGGAGAAATACTGAGCAGAGACAGATGGGAAGAATGTGGCCATGTGAAATTGGAGGCAGATACATCTGCCTATAAGCCAAGGAACACTGAAGCTTGTTGGCAAATACCAGAAACCAGAGGAGGCAGGGAAAGATTCTCTTTGACAGTTTTCAGAGGGAACAGGGCTCTGCTGACATCTTTATTTCCAGCTTCTAGAACAGTGTGACAGTAAATTTCTGTTGTTGTAAGCCACCTGGTTTGTGGTAGTATGTTACGGTAGCCTGAAGAAACTTACATAGTTGGCTTCAGTTTTTTTTCTAAGCCCCTAGGGTGAAGCCCTACATCTATTATCATTTAAAGTTTGAGTCATATTAGGTAAAATTTACTGAATACTATACGAAAAAATTTATTGAGCACTACAGAAAATATTTTGTTTTAGGGTGGCTAGGTGGCTCAGTTGGTTAATTTTCTCACTCTTGATTTCAGCTCAGGTCATGATCTCCGGGTCATGGGACTGTGCCCTACATGGAGCTCTGTGCTGGGCGTGGAGCCTGCTTAAGATGGTCCTTCTCCTTCCCCCTTTGCCCCTCCCCTCCCTCACAATCTCTCCCTCAAAAACCCCTCCTTCACACTCAAAAAACCCCTCCTCCCTCAAAAAAAAAAAAAAAATGAAAAGAAAAAGAAAAAAGAAAATACTGTTTCAAATGGAATGAGGACTTTATTTCTACTAAATGTAGACTTTAATTTTTACCTTTTGGACAATTATCAAGAATCTATCAACTTGGGGTACCTGGGTGGCTCAGTCAGTTGAGCATCTGCCTTTGGCTCAGGTCCTGACCTCCTGGTCGTGGGATCAAGCTCCCTGTCCAGCTCCCTGCTCAGCAGGGCATCTGTTTCTCTCTCTCTCTCTCTCCCTCCCTCTGTTCTCCCCACTGCTCATTCTCTCTGTCAGATAAATAAATAATTAAAAAAAAAAGAATCCATCAACAATGTACTTTGCTTTTTTTTCATTAAGAACATTTTTTATTTTTAATTTATTAATAAACTAATTATTAGTTTCAGAGGTAGGAACATTTCTTTTTTAAATTCACACAATCATAAGTCATTGATTGATCTCTGAAATTTTAAATTTGGTGCCCTCTTTCCAGTCACCACACTCTTGCCTATTTTTCCCTCAACTCCTTTGCAGACACTGAACATTCTCTTGGACCTTCCTTCCCCGTATTGTATGTGAAACTCTCCTGTTGTATTTAGACAATTTAGTTACTTTTGTCTACCACATTCTTTACCACACACTCTGTAGTCAGCCTTTTAATGATGACCCCACCCAGCTGATATTCACACTGTGCTGTTCTGCAGCGGGCAGATAACTCTGTTCTGGGGTTCTAGAGTGCAGAGGGTAGGCCTGTGTATGTGGGGCTCACTCCTTACCCAAGCTATCCAACTTCACTGAACCTTCATTCAGTAGTTCCTTTATGCACCACTTGTTGAGTTGCTAAGAAACACCTCACCACTGCCTATTTCTTTTCTTTCTTTTTTTTTTTAAGATTTTATTTATTTATTTGACAGACAGAGATCACAGGTAGGCAGGCAGAGAGAGAGGAGGAAGCAGGCTCCCCGCTGAGCAAAGAGCCCCATGTGGAGCTTGATCCCAGGACCCTGGGATCATGACCTGAGCTGAAGGCAGAGGCTTTAACCCACTGAGCCACCCAGGTGCCCCACCACTGCCTATTTCTTATATCCACTCTAAAATGATTTTTTTTCTCTCCTTACTGAGATCTAGACCATGTGGCAACTTCACTTGTATTCTCATCCTTCCATATTCATCTCATTCTCTCCAGCATCTTCAATCTTTGGATCACTTATTACTTCCTCACCTCATAAATTCCTACGTGTTCAACCATAACAGAAAAATCCAACTAATAGGAGTTTAAGCTAGTGCTTCTTAAACTGTCAAATACATCTGAATCACCTAGGGAGCTTGTTAAAATACAGATTTTCATTTAGTTTGTTTGGAGTGGGCCCTGAGAGTCTGTATTTCTTACAAACTCCTGGGTGACGGTAATGCCCATGATTCCCAGACCATAGGGATTTACACCTTGTGTGCATATGGAGTCATCCTTATGGGGTAAGCTCAGTATTTACAAGATGCCTTTGATTCCCCTGGTCTGCCCCTCAGGGTGTCAAGATCCTGCTGTAGCTTCAGATATCCCATCCTCACTTGAGTTCATCCAAAGGCAACAGGTACGGGTCTGACTGGAGATGAGAATGAGAGACCCTTTCTCCTCCTCTCCTCCTCTTCTCAGGGAGGTAAATATTTGTTGAAGTCTCTCAATTCACTTTACAATTCATTGGCTTGGAACTGGGTCACCCCTGACTGACCACTGTCAAAACAGAACGGGATAGATGAATTATGATTTATGTCAAGAGGCTGGACATACTGGTACACAAGTTAAGTCCTGTCAGGAGAAGGAGGGAGGATGGCCCCAATAGGGCAGGCAGTTTTAGCCATATCTGGTTTTCAAGTATCACCTTGAAGTGAAAAATACTTTTTATTTTTATAATATGGCTTAATCTAGCCAGTTTTTAAACTTCTTCTTAGGCAGTTTTCTCTGTGACTGTTCTCGTTCTATCATATGTATATCCTCTCGATCCATATGCCTGAAATTTGACTTTTGTCCCCACTGTCATAAAGCACTTGCTCTTGGGGAGGTTGCCAGAAACGCCTTCCTTGCTCAACTCCATCAGCCACTGGTGACCACCTTTCCACTCTTAAGCCCCTCTGCTCTTGGAATTGGTGAGACACCACCCAGATTTCCTCCTTACTCCACACCTCCTCTTTCCTTCAGTGTTCCCTTCTCCTCTTCTTACCCCCTGGCTGGGGACTTGCCCTCATGTGGACCTTAGCTCTCTGCCCGTCATTCCTTATATTCATCTGTTAGCTCTTGGGACATTGATTCTCATGGCTGTGTCACCTCTCTGGTGCCCAATTCCCATGTGAATTCTACCCTCAGATCTTTCCCTGCCCAGCACATTCCTCTAACTGCATGTCACACCAAACATCTTCTCTCCCAGACTGCTTTCTATTCCCATTTCCCTTTAGTAGGTGGTATTAAATTCCTCTCCAGGTAAATTAGCATAATGTTTTGTTCCGTTCTATTATTTCGTGGGATGTTCAACGGGAAGTTGTGACTGATGCACCAGGAAATGACATACTGGATACCAAAATCAGTTGTGACTCAGACTGAAATGTGGAGATCTCAAAGTAACTGGTAGAGGGCTGGTTAGATTCTCATTCATGCAGAGGGTTCAAGAGTGAGGTGACTGAAGAATGGTAGGGGGAGGGGCTTGAGATTTTATTTGCATAGAGTTGCACTGGGAATTCTACCTTCATGCTCCGCCTCTCACCCCCTCCACCCCCACCCCCCGACTGTGGGCAAGAGCACTGGCATCTCATATGAAGCCCAGTGAGAAGGGCTTCCCCAGGACCTCTTGAAACTTGGCACAGACAGTGGGTAGTTGCTAGACTCCCACCTGGAAGGCATCCTATAGCAGCAGAGTAGAGGACTCTGCCTGGGATGGGGGTGATTATTCTACCTTTTAACCATGAGCTTTCTAAAGGTGTGTGTACTTCAGAGACCACATGTAGAGTCCACAGCAGGGAGTCATTTTAAAAGAGATTCTGCCTGAAAGGTCTCACTGGAGGGTTGATAGAACCCCAAAAGTAAGATCTGTGTGGAGTAGACTGAAGGAAAACACAGTCTGAGGTAGAATAAGTAGTTCCAGAGAATTCATTGCCTATGTCTCAGGAATTATGGCCAGACATTCCCATTGTGGGACCACGAAAGGTTCATGGAAATTTCAGCTTCAAATATCTGGCAGTCCCAGAGGGTGTGATGCCCTTTTGTCAGAGTGCTGGTCAAAGTACAAACTTCCGGGCCCCTCCACTTCTCCCTCTCCATATTATTGTTAGCAAGTTGGCCGGGATGGGGTGGGATGGAGCAGGAGAAAAGCCCCTTGCCCTCACTTCTGCCCCAAGAAAGTCTTTGCAGGGAATGGGGGCAAGATTTTAATTACTGAATGGAGAACACGTCTTATCTTTTAGAGTAACAGTAGGGTTTTCTATTACCTGAGAGAACAAGATAGTTGTGGAACGCCTTGATTTGTCATTCAGTTGAAGAGGAAGAACTGTCCTCCTTGAATGGGATAGTAGACAACAAAACTTACATTATGGGAACTCCATGAATCCTATTTATTTAGCATTCTGGTTACACATAGTTTCAATTCAGCTTCTGGAGCACTGAAATCATTTGACCAAACAATTCTATTCATGTTGCCCCAGAATTGCAAATTTACAAACATGTCTTTGGCTCCTCTCATATTAGTTTATGTGGTGAAACTGTATTTCTTTTCAGACTAAGAAACAGTCTCAAGGGATGAGGATGAATGCATCAAGAATAATGCTTAGCCACAAAAGACTGTGGAAGTGCTAAGTAAATATTACGCATTACAGACAACATGTAGCTAGACTATATAAAGACCTAATACATCTTAATAAAAAAAAAAAGGGCAATAATCCAATTGAAAAATGGGCAAAGGATCTGAACAGCCACTTCTCCAGACACACATTATCTTCTTCCAAAGAAGATAAACAAATGGCCAATAAGCACATGAAAGATGCTCAAAATCATTAGCTCTCAGGGAAATGTAAATCAGAACCACAACAATATACTACTTCACAACCATTAAGGTGGCTATAATAGAAAAGACAGATAGTGACAAATAGTGGTTAGGATGTGGAGAAAGTGGAGCCCTCAGAACACTGCTGGTAGGAACATAAAATGGTGCAGCTGCTTTGGAAACCAGTCTGGCAGTTCTACAAAAAGTCAAACATAGTCACCATATGATGCAGCAACTCTAATCCTAGGTATATATTCAACAGAACTGAAAACATATCCTCACAAAAACTTGTACATGAATGTTCACAGTGGCAATATTCATAATGGTCAAAAAATGGAAACCCAAATGTCTGTCAGTGGATGAATGAATCAATAAAATGTGATACCCATACAATGGAATATCCATACAATGGAATCCATTCATAAAAAAGAATTAAAGTTCTGATATATGGTACAACATGGATGAACCTTAAGAACATATTCTAAGTAAAAGAGGACAGACACAATGTGGCACATATTACATGATTTCCTTTATATAAAATGTCTAGAAGAGGCAGATACGCGGAAGCAAAGATGAGTGATTACTAAAGAGAACTGTTTGGGGTGGTGGGGATGATGAGGGGGGGTGATTAAAATGTTCTAAATTTGATTGTGGTGATGTTTACATAACTGTGAATATATTTTAAAAATACTGAGTTGGGACACCAGGGTGTCTCAGTTGGTTAGGTGTCTGTCTGCCTTCAGCTCTGTTTGGTCATGATCCCAGGGTCCTAGGACTGAGTGCTGCATTGGGCTCCATGCTCAGTGGGGAGTCTGCTCTCCCTGCTTGAGCTGTTAAAAAAAAAAAAAAAAAAACAAAAAACCTTGAGTTGTATACTTTATAGGTGAATTGTATGGTATGTAAATTTGAAATGCTATTTGTGGTCCATCAGACTGGGAGCCTCATGATGGCAGGGACTGAGCCTAAGGCATCTCTAGCCAATGCCTCAACAAATACTTCCTGAGGAGACACATTTGTATACTGTACCTCACATTTATACAGTGCTTCATAAATTTCCACACATTTTTTTTCCCCCACTGAGAGCAGCAGTCCCTTTGTGCCTCATAACAACTCCGAAGGTGGTCAGAGTGGGTGATTATGAGACTGTTATTCGCCCATATTATGAAAAATTATGAAAATGATCAACAGGGGAAAGATCTCAAAACATTTCTGCTACTAAATTTTATCTCAAGATGCCGTCTCTCAGGCCCGTTTGTCTCGCATCGTATCTCCCAGAGAGAAGAATGCACTTTGTGCTCTGATAGACTGGTTCCCAAACTGCAACCCAACAGCAAGCAGTTCCTCTCACTTGTGGGGCCGGAATCAAAGAACCGAGATTCCTGTTTTGAGCACACAGTGATGAGACCAGCAGGATTTTAGCTTTAGGATTTTGGACTCAGTCTTCTCAAATACTTCTAACCGTAAGGTTTGAGTCGGTGTCCCACAGCCATCATGTCATTAGCAGTTAATTTATAAGCACATTCCAGGCTTAATTCAGGCTTCTCAGTTCTGGTCCCCTCTTCCACTCCCCATACCCCCCCCCCCCCCCATGCTTGAGAGAATAAACTCAAATTGCACACATTTCAGCCAGAACCTTTCCAGTTGGAGCATAGAAGCCACCTTACTATGCAAAACTCAGAAAAGAAGCCCTGAATGGTTTTAACCAATTGGGACGCGGACTTCTAGTCGCCTACAGAACGCCCCTGGCCACTGTGCGATTTCACGATGCTCTCCTTTAGGTCCACCCAAGTGGCCAGAAGCCTTGGCTGACTTCCAAGGTGGGGCTGGGAGACCCTCTGAGGCCCCGGGGCGTTCCCAGAGCGGCGGGGCGTGCTCCACTCCCGGCCGCCGCGGCAGGAGCGCAGGTGAGCAGCCCAGCGGGGTTCGCCGCGTAGTCCCCGGCGCCTCCGCCTCCGCGGCGCCCGCGCTGCGCTCCACCCCTCTCCGCGCCGGGCCCCGGGGGCGGGCGAGGGCTCGGCGCAAACACCCGTGGACTTTGGAGGGGAGTGGGGTGGTGGTGTGGGAGCCCCCAAACTGCTTGGTTCTGGCGGCCGCGGCCCGCAGCGCGGAGACGCGGGGCCGCCACCTCCCCTCAGGCGCTGGGCGCGGCGGCCGCGAGAGCCGCAGGTGGTTCCCCGGGCCGGCCCTTTTCTCCTCCCCCTTTCCTTTCTTTCGCCTCCCCTCCCTCTCGCCCGGTGTCGGCGGCACTTCCCCCGCTTCCTCCTCCCTCTCCAATCGGGAGGGAGGGAAGGAGCCGCCGGCTCTTTCCTGCCTCCCTGCAAACTTGAGCGGGACTCCCGTCTCCACTCGCCACCGCGGCCACCGCGCCCCGCGCCCGGGAGCTGCTCCTCGAACTTCCTCTCTGCGCGCGGCCGGGCACTCCGGCGGTGGGAGGACTCCTCTGGGCGCCAGGCAGCCGCGGCTCCGACCCTCGGAGCCCTTCCCCGCGGCTGCCCGGTCTCTTTTGCCTCGGCGCCCTACCACCCGCCCGCCCGCACGTCCGTCGGTCCGTCCTTCCTGCCCGCCTCGCCACCGCCCCGCGGCAGGAGCCACCAGGCTGCCCCGCGGCGCCCCGCCGCTGCCCGGACTTTCCTTTGTGTTGGATGCGCACTCGCGCCCCGCGCCGACGAGGGGCGGACTGAGGGCTGCGCTCGCCCCGGGCGGCCCGCCGCGCCGCCAGCCCGCGTCCCCGCTCCACCGCCCCCCGCCATGCCCTTCCACCAGAGGACCGTGGAGCCCGCGCGGCTGCGCCGGCCCGAAGCGGCCGGGGCCGCGGGCGCGCCGCTCTTCCGCTCACTGGAGCAGGTCAGCTCGCACGCCCTGGTCTGCCTGCTGGCGCAGCTCGCCGACCTGTCGCGCTGCGCGGGGGACATCTTCGGCGAGCTCGAGGGCCAGGCGGCGGCGCTGGGCCGCCGCACCGCCGCGCTGCACCGCCGCCTCGACGCCCTGCACGCCGCCGTCGCGCGCCTCGACCACCGCCGAGTGAAAATCCGTGAGTGGCCGGCGGGCCGGGGGAGGGGAACGAGGCGGGGAGGTGCCGGGCCAGCTGCTCCCTCCCGCCCCCTGGCGGTCTCGGGTGGGCTCTCGGGCCGCGGCGCGGTGCCGGGACCCCCAGCACCCCTGCACCCCAGCACCCCGCTAGCGTCGGCTTCTCGGGTGGGCACGGCCTGACCCCGGACGGGGCTGCGGCGCAGGTAGCAGGAGGAGCGGCGCTCTTCGGCTCTCGGATTCCCGGAGGTTCTTGGCCGCTTTAGGATGAGTGGGCGCGTGATGTGGGAATTGGGCTGGACCGTCCCTCTGTCAGGTCCATCTCTGTGTGGGAGGCTGAGAGGAGACCCGGGGGCGCTGTACACAGAGGAGGAGCCAAGGTCGTGGGAAAGGGTCAGGGGAAGGTAGTCTGTTCGAGAAGCCAGGGTACGATATAGATATGGATATAGATGATTACAGTTCTTGAGACTCCGGCAGGATCTGTAAAAATCTCTGGGGATCTCAGAGAACTTTGAGGCTGCTCGTCACCTTTCAGAACCGCGTAAGGCGCTCTTACCTGCAAACAAAAGTGTGTAGACTTTTAGTTAGAGTGTGTGTACATGTGAGTGCGTGCGTGCGCGCGCGTGTGCTATTTTACCTACCGTCCCCACCCCCCCGCCAGTTCTTTGTGATTCACAGGACCTTGACCTTGAGCTCAGACTTTCAGTCCCATTCATCTTTGTCTGACCTAGTCCAACCCTGAAAATCAAGTCTGTGTCCTGACGGAGTGATCTCTCCAGCACCCATTTCATTTCAGCAGCATAACGAGCTCCAGTGAATGAAGTAACTGGAATTTCCTGCTGGCCCAAAGCAGAGAAACTTTCCGTATGATGCTTGTGTGGTTTCTCCCCGTTTTCGTACATGGACTTGGTCATGTACTAAACTGTACATGATTCTAAGTGTAAAGAATTCTAAGTGTAAAGAATAAATTGGAGATGGTTGGTGGATTGCAGGGTGTGAGGAGAGGTGTTGGTGAACACACGCCTAGATTTCCGCAGCTCTGAATGAAATACTGTCTCTCAAATAGCTGGTTTGTCATTTTTTTTCCTCTTGCTAGAAAAACTTAGCTACATTTTCCTTACCTTAAAACCGGAAGTGTTCAAGTTTTCAGTACCTTAATACTGGTGAGATTACTTGGATCTTTCTCCACGTTGTGAAGTTACCATATGATGACTTTACATTTTATATGTTTCATTGTGTTGTCAACAGGTCCTGGTAAGTTGTGGACAGTTCCCAACTGGGGAGGGCTTACTCCTCTCCCATCAAAAAATGAGAGGGGGAAAAAATCAAGGTGGTCTCACAAAGTTGTTGGACAGAATATATCTACTGACTGTGAATAATTACCTGTGCATCAGGATATACTGTCCTAGTGGAATGTCATAGCCCTCTTGGTGATGCTTTGTTGCTTCTATGGGTTTTTTTTTTTTTTAATGTGGAGTGAGTATGTGGGTGAACGAGAATTTCACCCTTGAGGAATGACGTGATGAGGCAGATCCGACTGGTAGGTGAACTGATCTTTTGTGGGAGTTAAAAAAGGAGTTGGCCTGAAGGTCAAGAACTCCTTCTGTTGCTAGTTTTGTTTTGCATGTAAGCATTATTTTTTTTTCTGTGCGTACATACACACCAAATTAATGGCCAAAACTAAAACTGTGCAAATGTCCTAAATTAACTAAAATTGACTGATATAACTCTTTTTAAAACTTTTCACAAGTTTGTTTGAACCTTAAATAGCTTTGATTTTATACCAGAAAACCTGGCTCATCATTTTTTTTTTTATGATTGAGAAAGAAGGCTTTTATTGAATGTAATTATGGGTGAGAGTAGAAGCGCACATCCAGAGAAAGAAGCCAAACTGTAAACACATTAGTTTTTGTGGTTTTTCACCTTCATGCACTTAATGTTTTTATTGTTAAAAGCAGTGAAACACCAGTGCATTCATTTTACTTAGCTTCTATTAGGATTTAAGAAAAACAACAACTGCCTTAAACTTTGTTCCTGAGGGAAAGCTACATTTTGAAATCATTTTGGTACCTTTGTAGGCAGGCCTTCTGAGTAACATAATCCATTAGAATGGACACGTAGATTTTTAGGCGTGGAGTTGACTGAGAAGGCCATCTACTTCATTACCTTAGCAAGAGAGGAAATTGAGTCCTAGACAGCTGAAGTGATTATGTGGTGGACTCCTGGCACAGCCAGGCCTTCTCATTGGCTCACCTGCTTGTCCCACTGGGTATATGCTTTACTTTTAGGATCGCATGGGACATAGGAACAAAGCTTAGTACATTCCTCAAATAGTCCAAAGGATAACTATGACTGTTAATTTCATTCGTCTTGTCAGATTAACCTTTTAATGAGTCTCCCAAGGAGCAAGTAGCAGAACAGAACAGTTTATCAGAAGCGGACTATAGCGGGAGATGATGCGTATTTCTTGCCTTATGAGTTGCTACTGTAATTAAGGGTGTGAGTGCAGCTGTTTTAAAAACATATAGACTTTATCTTTGTAACAGAGAAACATTTTAGTGCTGTGGGCAGTGATTCTAAGACATATTTCATCAAGTTTGCCATTCCTCAAAATCTCATAGGTTGTTACCTGACATATCCAACATAACTTTTTGTAATAGGTTGAGGAGAAGGTACCTTACTTTTTCTCCTACTTACTCTTTTTATTTTTTAAATTTTTAAAAATTTTAAAATATAAGTTCAATTAATTAACGTACAGTGTATTATTAGTTTCAGAGGTAGAATTTAATGATTCATCAGTCTTATAGAACACCCCGTGTTCATTACATCATGTGCCCTACTTTATGTCCATCATCCAGTTATCCCAGCCCCCTACCTTTCTTCCCTCCAACAACCCTCAGTTTGTTTCCTATGATTAAGAGTCTTTTATGGTTTGTCTCCCTCTCTGATTTCATCTTTATTTTTCCTTCCCTTCCCCTTTGTTCTTCTGTTTGTTTCTTAAATTTCACATATAAATGAGTTCATATGATAATTGTCTTTCTCTGATTGACTATTTTGCTTAGCTTAATACCCTCTAGTTCCATCCACATTGTTGCAAATGGCAAGATTTCATTTTTTTGATGGCTGAGTAGTATTCCATTGTGTGTGTATGTGTGTGTGTTTGTATATTATCTTCTATATCCATTCATCTGTCGATGGACATCTGGGTTCTTTCCATAGTTTGGCTATTGTGGACATTGCTGCTATAAACATTGGGGTGCAGGTGCCCCTTTGGGTCACTACATTTGTATCTTCGGGGTAAATACCCAGTGGTACAATTGCTGGGTCTCTCCTGCTTATCCTGAAAGACTCCCCAATGCTTTCCCGACATCCCTAGGTTGGAAGGAGTCCTTTTATAGCATCTATTATGGTCGTCCAGTGTATCTATCCTACATTGACCAGCATGGGCACAAATTGTATTTTCACTTCTACTCCCCTCTACTAGATAGCAAAATGATTGAGGTCCAGTGTGGCTGTATCTTTATTTTTCCAAAGCTCCAAACAGTGCCTAGAATGGGATAACTCAGTAGATATTTGAACTGAACCAGTGTTTGGTTTCTTAGTGCTCAGTGTCTGGAAGAGTAACTACAGAAGTCTTCCGGAGGGACTGTAATACTGACTGCTACAAACTATGTGAACAAGACAATAGCGTTAAAAACAAATGAAACAGTAAACTTTCTACCTTTTTAAGGTTTTGTGCTGAACCACTATTATGCTGTTTTCTCTAAAAGTCAGACTTCATTAATTTTGCTGTAAGTCCTTATTGAAAGGAGTAACAGTAGCTAGAAATGTGGATAGTTTTCTTTCAGCCCTGTTAGCAATCAAATTTTTCTATGCAGAAATCAATAGACACTGAACTTAATAGCCTCTTTCATTATTAAGCCCCATGTGATTTTAATCTTTTTATAATTAATCACACTACACTTGTGGAGTGCTTTTATGACTGAGAAAATATTTTACATATTTGTTATTTGACTGGAAATTTTGTGAGGTAGGATGGTCAGGTTGCATTTATATCCATTTCATAGACAAAGAAATGGAAGTTCTGGAACTAGTAGGTATATGTTAGATCAACATGGATTTCTGATTTCTTCACCTTAACAGTATTTCCTGGGTGAATATGAAATGTAATTGTAGAATACGGAAGGGGAAAAGAGATGCTTGTTGGCTTTTCTTCTTATAGGTCCAGAGAAGCAGAAGGTTTCCCCCCCCTTAGACTGTTAAAATGTTCCAAATTCAGGGAGCTTTGTTGTGTTGCAACAAGGGCAGCGGGCCCTGTTTGCATCTAGTGTGTGTGAACTCCCATGGAGCTGGTGTGGTTCTCAGCCTGGTGAGATAGCGTACAGTTTTTATGGGAGAGATGAATGGTGTTGCAGATAGTTGGCGGATGGAAAGACTGGATAGACACCGTCTTTGCATAAACAAGTTACGAGCTTCTGTGGTGTCTGCGTTGGGCAGATGCTATAGCCTGAAACTGTCTGGATGCTGCTCTAGGTGTCTCGCTGCCTTGTCCTACATCCCAACAGACTGCCCCTTAACCCGACCAGAGGGTGGGTTGTCCTGATGCCAGAATATCTTTGCTTCTTCCTCAAAATGAACCTTTTATACAAGGTGCTTGTCAGAGTTCTAAGGACGGAGAGTGGAGGCTTCACTGCACTTCTAAGAACAGGGCGTATGGTGGTTTTTGTACCTGCCTGCCCATCTTCTGGTAAAATGTTTGTATTGCTGGTGAAATTGACCTAAGACTTGCTTTCATTGAAACATACTACTTGCTAGGGAGGGTGTTGGTATAGGAATGTGGTCTCCACCCACCTCTAATCCCTGAAGGGCCCCTAAATGTATTGACAGAAACTGAGGGGAGCTGAGCAGCCAGATTGCACCTCAGGTTAAGGAGGGTCTATGAGGTGAGGCAGTGTTTTCTGTACTTGCCTGACAATGAGAATTGTCTAGCACTCTTGTGGGAGTTACAGATTTCCAGAGCCTTCCAAAGCCCTACTGAGCCAGAGCCTCCAGTATGTTTAACAGATGCTGCTGTGTACTTGGAGGACTTGAGAACTGATATAGGAAAGTTCATTGGATTGAGAGTTGGGAGACTCGAATCTGGCTTCATCTCTGCGGTTCTCTATTGCAGGTCTTGACCCATATACTTGGCGCTTGTAGGCCTCAGTTTCCTTATCAGTAAAATAGAGACTTTGTCTGAAATAACCTTTACTGGCCTTTGCAGTTTTGGCATTTTGTGATTCTAACGAGAGATTGCTATTTGATAGTACTGCAGATGACCTTGCAAATAGGACTTTGATCAGAAATCCCTCTCTGATTCTTAAGAGTAGGGATTTAAAAAGTTTTTTTGTGTGTGTCTGAAATAAACTCTTCTTGACTATAGGCACTCTTTCAAATCATGGTTCACTCACATGGAGGGCATGGAGCTTCATGTCCGGAGGGAATGGGGGCTCATAGCTTCCTCCTCATCTTTAAAAAATGCTGACTATCATTATGGAAAGAGAATTCTTGTTTAAATGCATTTGCCATATGTCAGATTTCTAAAAGAGAGGTTTTGTTCTGTTTTGTTTTAATTTATGAAGGTGTACTGTTTAAGCCAAAACATCAATTTATTCCTTGACTCTTGGGCGTAATACAATTATCTGGTTCAAAAAGCTACCTTCATTTATGTTGGAATGTTATTCTAGCAATAATTTAATATTCCTCTATATTAGAGGAAAAGCCAATATTAAAATTTTATCTGTGTTTATTGTTTTAGGATTGGGACTAGCAAATGAAAAAAGTTTAAAAACGCAAGATAGTTAATATAGTTGAGATTTTTAGTATTTTGCAACAAAATTCAGAAAATGAAGCAGTGTTTTCCTCTGGCTATTATTTTAATGTCTTAAAAAAATCAAGTTTTGGGGCGCCCGCGTGGCTCAGTGGGTTAGGCCTCTGCCTTCAGCTCGGGTCATGATCTCTGGTCCTGGGATCGAGCCCCTCATTGGGCTCTCTGCTCAGCAGGGAGCCTGCTACCCACACTCTTCTGTGCCTGCCTCTCTGCCTACTTGTGATCTCTGTCAAATAAATAAATAAATCTTAAAAAATAAAAATCAAGTTTTAAGTATAAGATAAAATAATTTATACTTAACTGGGCACCTGGTGATTTTTTAAACCATTTAATTATGTTTCTCCTCAAATTGGCTTTTATTCTGGAATGAATTATTTCTGCAGGATTTGCGGTTCAAAAGCAAGAGGCTGGTGCTGATGGTATTATCTCCACACATTACCTTTGAGGTCTACAATTCTCAAAACACGCACCTTAACAGTGCCTTGGACAAATGTAGCAGATTGGTTGGAGCTTTGGTTTCTGCATGTGGGCTCTTCTGAGCCAAGGCCCTGGAGGTCCCAGCCTCAGTCCCTTTCCTTGTGGATTAAATGACATGTCTGTGAAAGCATTTAGCACCCCTCAAACAATGACATTACTGATACCACCATCTATGCAGTGGCAGTAGTGCAATTCCAATTTCTGGCATTGGGGTGACTTTTTGGTGCCCGAGAATGCCAACAGCAGCTGTTGGAACATTTGCTATTGGCTGAACTCTTGAATACAGGAGTCTCCCCTTATCCGCTGGCCAGGATGAGGGGTGGGCAGCGTTCTAGGACCTATGGTGGATGCCTGAATCTGTGGATGGTGCCAAACCCTTTGTATACGATGTTTGTTTCCGACACAGTGTTAGGCTGCTATTGAACTTCTGAAGAGGGGTCCGAAGGAGGATCGTCTGCTTCTGAACCGTGGTCACTGGGAGTAACTGAGACCATGGAAAGCTGAACTACAGGTCAGGGGGTCAACTGTAGGTACAATAGCTCCACAAGGTGGACATTGTTATTCTCTCTTTCTTTGATGGGTGACGCAGTTAAGGCACACATAGTCACTTACCCACGTCCCTAGCTAGTAAGGGATGGAGCTGGGGTCTGAACTAAGGCAGGCTTGTCTCCAGATTGGCCTAACCAATCTGTGGTGCTGTCTCTATTGAAATGATGACATTATGTACTGGGTGAGGAAAACCGACCCCAAGAAGATGGGCGAAAGCCTGTCACATAGCTGAGGGAGACAGCTCCTGGCTTTCCAGCTTTTCCTTCTCTTTTTGTTTTGAAACCTTTCAAACTGCTAGTGGATAGCCAGGAAATCTGAGACCTGATCTAAAGGACTTCGCACAGTGCCTGGTGCATCGCTAACATATATTTAACATTTCCTGTTGTTGTGTGGGAGGCCGAGAAGGCTGAGTTAGTGTCTGTGCGCACATTGATGTCCACGTATTACCGGGTGGCCCAGTCCATGTGGGCCGCTCCACTGAAGCCCACAGGGTGAAAACTGACCAAGTTAGAGGGGACCTTGTGTCGGTGAGAAACACAATTAGAAAACCAGGAAGTTCGGCCCAGGGATCTTAAAGTATATGTAGTTCTTGACAGCAGCATTCAAGGGCTGTTCTTTCTCTTTTCTTCCTAGGCGGTGGGGGTTGGGGCGTAGGCGAGCAAGCCCACCTCTTAGGACCTTTATGTATATGACCTCTTTCTCAGAGCCCTGGTCACCCCCATTTCCTCCTATCAGAGGAACTGTATACCTGGATTAGCTCCCACTTTCGTTTCCTAGACGTAAAAGCTCCCCCTTTTACCTCAGTTGCACAGGAGGCTCCCAAGCCTCCGTCTGCACCCTACTCCTATCTGATTTCACGTTCCCACTCCGACCTTGAGAGGCCCAGCTCAGACCTCCGCTCTCCCTGGGCATCTTGGAACCCATGTTAGTCCATGTTAGCACTGTTTCATTCATCGCGTGTTCTCCACACTTTCTGAATCATCACATACACCAGGGGCTTGTTTAAAAACGGATTCCCGGAGATCCTGGAGATTTTGAGTCATCCAGTCTGGGATGAGGCCAGGAGGAACACGCCCAGCCAACAAGAACCCCCAGGTGATTCTGATTAACCTAGTTTTGGAAATACCAGTCTCTGTTGTGTGTTAGGAATCTGGTCCATGGAGGGTGGCAGGATTTTCTTTCATTCATGAAATGTATTTTGGGTTATTCTGCTAGTGCTGAGTTGTGAGGATTACAAGATGAATACTTTACAGTTTCATGTGGGTGATCAGATATGTAAATAAATATTAAGGAATAAAGTTAACCATCATTTATAACATTATTTCTATAAGAAAATCTATTCTGAATTCTGAATTGCCCATTTCAATTGGATTTTTAGAAAATCTCTAACTTAGAAGACCTGCCTGTAAGCATGTGGGACAATGGCTCTTCCTCACATACAAAATACTGATTTTAAATTTCAGAGCATATTTTGCTTACAAACTGTATTCTGAGAAAGAAATATAAACCTTCTAGAATACGAGTTCTTTTCCTTGTGCGTTGGTGGATTTTTCTTTTCTTAGTAATGCTTTATTTTGACTTATTCTTCTGATTCGTTTTACAAGGAACTTCTATGTAGAAAAGTAACATCTTGCTTTGGGAGGACAGGCAACTGTTTCAGGTTATTCCTGCACGGATGTCCTCTGTTACACTTGCCTCTTTTCCCTGTTCCCTTTCTGATTAAAAGCTGGTAAAGATGTTATCAGTAATATATGTAGGGAACTGTGTGGTAACGGGCTGCTTTAAATTGTAGTAACACATGGTAAAATAGAATGGGGGCTTTCTACATGATAATATTAGCCATCTGATAAAATGTTCTGAGAACTGAGAGACCACCATGTGTAGCAGAGGAAATTGAATTAAGCAGATGGTATGCTGTGCAGAAATCAAATTATGCCCGATTCTCCTGGCATCTGAGAGCTACTTCTGAGGAGAACTGTGGTTTCCCAGCTTGTGGTCTGGCTGCTGTGACCATCACTGAGGCAAGGGCACTGTCCCCGCTCTCTCAGGATTTTCCAGTCGTACTCCTTAGCTGGCTCCGGGCATGGCAGGCCCAGAAGATGCAGGCGACAAGACGCAACAGCCAGTATTCTTCTTTTTTTTTTTTTTTTTTTTTAAGATTTTATTTATTTATTTGACAGAGATCACAAGTAGGCAGAGAAGCAGGTAGAGAGAGAGGAGGAAGCAGGCTCCCTGCTGAGTAGAGAGCCCGATGTGGGGCTCCATCCCAGACCCTGGGATTATGACCTGAGCCGAAGGCAGAAGCTTTAACCCACTGAGCCACCCAGGCGCCCCAACAGCCAGTATTCTTTACCTCTACATTACACAAGGGACAGGGTTGCCGGAAAATCATGATGCAGCCCGGTCATCTTAAATTTTCATTTAGTTTATTGAGCAGGCCATACATTTACCTTCTTGGAAAAAACGGATACAGAAAACTATGCAGTCTCAGTTCTTCTACCCCCTCGGCTTTGTCATCCCTTCCCACTAGAATAATCACTTTCATTCGTTTCTCCCTGTTCTTCCAGAGTTTCTTTATGCAAGTATGAAAAATAATTATTTCATGTTATTTTCCTTCCATTTACCATACACATAATTTTGGGATTATCCTGTTGCTGCTCTTTATTTGTATACATAATCCAAATTGATTATTTTAATTGTTTTTTCTGTGTCTTGTAGCCAGTTTCTATTTGTGAAATTGTACTACTTTTTTTTTTTTTTAAGAGTTTATTTCTTTATTTTGAGAGACAGAGTGCATGTGCACAAAAGCACGGGGAGGGGCAGAGGGAGAAGGAGAATCTCAAGAGGACGCTGAGCCTCGTGGAGCCAGGTGAAGCCTAACTCTCGTGACCCAGCTCACCACCAGAGTGGAAACCAAGACTCAGAACCTCAGCTGACTGAACCACCCAGGCCCCAAAATTGCAGTTCTTTTTTGTCAGAAAAATGCAGTTGATTTGGTAAAAATAAGATTAATTAACATTGAAATGTACTGTTAATTTAAGCTCTTTCTTATTTTTTTGTATTGCTAATGCTTTGATTTTAGATATATTTTAAATAGGAGCTTCTCAAGAGGTGATTAATCTTTTCCTGTATTAAGAAAGACAAAGTGGGTGCCTGGGTAGCTCAGTTGATTAAGCATCTGCCTTCAGCTCAGTCATGGTCCCGGAGTCCCAGGAGAGAACCCTGCATCAGGCTCCTTGCTCAGGGTGGGGGAGGTCAGAGTTTCCCTCTGGCCCTCACCCTACACGTGCTATCTGTCGTGCTCTCTCTCTCTCAAATAAAATCTTAAAAAGAAAGAAAGAAAGAAAAAGGGAGGAGGCTTCTGTGAAATGTCTGTAACAACACAGTATAGGTTGAGTTATTTAAAGTGGGCATTTTCTGCCTTCTCTCTGGATATCCTGCATGCTGAATGTGAATTACTTTCTGGCTCAGGAAGGGACTACTACCAAGGTAGAGCTGCATTTGAATTTCTGTGTGGAATGTTTTACTCTGACATAGTGATTTCATTTGCTAAATAAATGCAATTGGTCATGAAGTCGGCTTCGGATTTTTATTTCACTGGGTTGGTTCTAACTCCCTTGCCTGTAGAGGCCAGTAGAGAGTGACATTGTCAGACATGTGAGGGAAGCAGCTCTGGTCATTTGAATTATTTTTTTCCCATTTGTTAACCTGCTTAAGACCAGAGGTTTGTACTGAATTAGTATAGGAAATGAGTAATTAAAGCATTATTTATGAATGTAACCTCAAAAATGTAACACATTCTCCCATGTAGTTTTGTGTAAATAAAAGTACATTAAAGAACTTTAGCTCAGGGCACCTGAGTGGCTTAGTTGTTAAGTGTCTGCCTTCTGCTCAGGTCATGATCCCCAGGTCATGGGATCAAGCCCCACATCGGGTTTCCTGCTAGGTTGGAAGCCTGCTTCTTCCTCTTCCACTCCCCTACTTGTGTTCCCCGTCTCTCGCTGTGTCTCTGTCAAATAAATAAATAAAAATCTTAAAAAAAAATGCCTTTAACTCATATGGGGCTCCTGGGTGGCATAGTCAGTTAAGCACCGACTCTTGGTTTGGGCTCAGGTCATGATTTCAGGGTTGTGGGATCCAGCCCTGTGTGGGGCTCCGTGTGGAGTGTCCTAACTTCCTCTCTCTCCTCCCTCTGCCCTTCCCTGTCACACATTCTCTCTCAAAATAATAAATCAATCTTAAAAAAAAAAAGCTTTAACTCTTAGAAGTATGTCATAAAATAATTCTGATTTATAATATTAATGTATATTATCATAAAGTTCAAACCTTTAAAATGCATAATATACAGAGAAGTATCATAGCCCAGAGAGTGTTGAATTCCTCCCTTTTTGCTCATATATCTGTATGAATCTGTATGAATGACTCTATAGCAACAGATGACATTTTTTTTTTTTTAACAGAACATAGGGCGTCACTCTCTATAAATAGTTTTTGTGTCCTGAGTTTTTAAACTTAGGTTATATTGTGAGAATTTCCCCCAGGTCATAGACAACCAGAGACTGTTTTAAAGAGGAGAGGCATCGGGAGGCATGTTTCTGAAGATCTCTTACTTCGCACTAGCTCCCCAGTGAAGTCCTTTTGATGTTCTGTGGAGTCTGTTTACACAAGAGTTATCATGTGGACAGAAGTTTGTTATCTTCTGGGGCTTCCTAGGGTTTCTTCTCTGTGTTACTTGGGAACCTTTAAATTGCACTCACGAAGTAGCGTTTAGGAAAAGATGTGCCGGAATTTTGTCAGTCCAGTAGATCGTTAAGTCTTATTCCCTTTCTGGACAAATTCACCCTCTTTTAGTGCTAAGTTTGCTGACCCACAGCGACAGTTCTCTCTATCTTTACAGTGAATAGATCATTGAGTCAAAAGATGGTTGTATTCCTTTCTTTATTGGTTCTTTAGTTGAGTAGTGTGCCTGTTTGCTAATAAGTTATGTTGCTTTTTTTTTTTTAAAAGAGAAGTTACATCTCTTTTTCCTCTAAAAAAATAAATAAACATTTCCCTTCCCCCTCCACAAAATGTCAGACATCTGTCTCTAGATTCCTCACCTCGGCTAGTGCCTTCTCTTGCAACATACGGGGTCTGTTTAGATTTAACTCAACAAGTTTTCAAAACCAAGGTCTGTCGCCTCTTGCTGTGAACTTTTAGCTCTCATTTTGTGGGAAGATGAGGATGAAGCTTGCTCCTTTTATTCTAAACGTTGGTGGTTTAATTGGAAAATTAATAGTCTATAGAAACATTGAGGGACTGGGCAAACTTACCCATGATAATGGTTGCAGGGATTGAAGGCATGAAAGAGGGTGGGAGAAATGTCTTTCAGTGCCATTAGTATATTTTACATGATCTTAATATATTGCTTGCAAATTGCAAGGTCTGCTCAATAAAAATAATTCATATTAACATTTATGGGATCATATTTATAGCTAACATTTATAGGATACTTACTATGTGCCAGTTTCATTTAATCCTCATAAAAAACTGTATGAGAGACCTAGTACCAACCCCATTTTATTGATTTTACTGAGTGGCTACAGAGAGGTCAAGTAATTTACCCAAGGTCACACAGCTGGTAAGTGGTAGAGACAAAATGCAGTATACGTGAGTTCTGGGATTAAGGACTGTAATTATTTTTTGGTGAATTTTAAAGTTCATGTTAATACTGAAAATTTTCTGAGTTTGGCTAGGAATTTTTTTTTCTATTTGGTATTTTCTGTTTTCTTCTGGTTATTTTAAATCATTGTGCCCAGTGGCATGATGTGTGGAGGTGAATTAGAAGCGCCTGTGATAGTGCTGTTGTGAACTCATAGAAAATTAATCAATTTTATTTGATTCTTTGAGCTGCACTTTAGTCTCTCATATAAAGTCCTTTTGTTAATGCTTTCCCTCATTCTGGCGGCTTTTCCTTTTCCAGACGTTCGTGAGCAGTGTCAGAAGACAGGTGATGTAGGAACAAAATTCAATTTCTGGCTTATTTTGATTTGATATGTTAGGGGAAACTTCTCTTTCCCTGCTCTCCCCAAGATTTCTGCCTTTAAATGCTGTAACACATGCTCTCAAGCCTGTACCTCAAGGTACACTTAGTGTCCTTGTTAGTGACGGAGGATAGGAGGAGAAGCTGTGAAGAGACTAGCTGGCCTTTCCTCCTTTCCTCAGCTCTTGAGAACATTTACTTTTGTGGACGAAAAATACCTGCAGTTAAGTGGTGCTTGCTGGTGGCCCCAGCCAAGAACTTAAATCAGCAGTTCTCAAAGCGTGATGTCATCATCAGCGTCTCCGAGGAATTTGCTAGAAATGCAAACTCTAGGCCCCACACCAGACCTCCTCCATCAGAATCTGTGGGGATGGGTGCAGCAGTCTGTGTGTAACAGCCCTCCAGGTGATTCCGATGCTAAGTTTGAGAACCACCATCTGCAGAGCCGGAGGGGTGAATCTGCTTAGAGACCTACCGCCTTTGCTGGGCTGTGGGCCATGAGTGGGGCTGCCAAAGCTCGGTTCCCAGAGGCTTCTTTAGATGCTGGACCATATGGTCCAGGACAGTATGAGTTTATGAACTAATGCTTCATTACTGTACAACAATGAGAGTCTGGCTTTAAGAATCTTTGAAACCCTGCCAATTTGTGCTTTAGAAGCCCATTGCTAGTGGGCCTTCACCATTTGGAGATTCGTGACCTGGCCCTGGGCTTGTTTGTCTTCCTCAGGGCTGAAGGCAGCCTCTCTGATTTCCCTCTCCCTAGGAACTTTAAACAACACCCAGAGAGCAGAGGGGTGACTCACCACAATCACAGGGTAGGGACGTACTTTCTAAACAAAATCTGAGGAGAGAGGATTGTTCTCTCTAAATACTGCTTATATAAAACCCCCATTTCGATATTTCAGTGTCTCCTAGAAGACGTAACTAGGAAAACTTTAGGCAGACGTGGGAAATTGTACCTGCGGATGGGACGTACACGTTTGAACAAACAGGAGAAGAATATGCAAGCATGAACGTGCTGAGTGGTTGGTGTGCTGTTGCTGGTCGTGGAGTCCTATTTGGCTTTCCCTGATATAATTTAGCTTTTCAATTTATGTAATCTGGTAAGGTAAAGTAGCTGTTAGTATAGTATAATCCACTGTAATTTGAAGAAGTGAGAGATAATTGAAGCAGTTTGATAAAAGGCTGCAGAACAGGGTGGTTAAGAGATAAGGTTTACTGGCTGTGTGCTCCTCAACAAATTGCATAACCTCTCTGTGCTTCAGATTTCCTCTGTAAAATCGGCACTGTACTAATGGTTGTGCAGATAAAGCGACATATTCAGAACAGTGCCTGGCCCATAACAAACAATAAATATTAGCTGATAGATACTTTGGACTGACCTTTTTTAATTTTTAAAGCTATTTTTACTTATTTTTTCCCAAGTGTGTTTTTAAAATCTAAACATTAATAAAGCCAAGACGTTGGAATAAGGGATTGGACTTAATTATCTGATTTAACTCTTAAAATTTCCTAATGATTGTGCTTGTGTTCTAGTTGAGTTTTCTAGATAGCTGATGGCTAGGTTTGATAATTGGATATAATGTGGGAGGTGAGATGATTGTTTTGGATATCTCAATAATTCAGTTCTGGAAGTTTAGAGTATTGGAATAAGTTTATTCAGGATGTTCTCTAAAAATGGTGTTTTGGTTACATTTCTGATACGAGTTTGTTTTGATGTTATTTTCCTCTTTTCCAATTGAGATCAGATAAAATCAAGTCAGGGGTTTTGGTTTGTTGACTTCCAATGAATTGGTTTTATTACACATGCAATCTCTAACTTAGAAACTTATCAAGTTACAAAAGTTAATTTGTAAGTTGTTTTAAATTTACAAATACATTTCCTCTTATAAACTATGTTTCCAAAGCATGACCAGGCACAGGGAAGTCCTCTCAAAGCCTCTTTGTCCTGTCTATAGATACGCAGACCTGCAGTGCCACAAGCCCTAATCATTTTGAAAGAATTTTCTACCGCAAAATGGATTGTAAGTGACGGCCAGGATACCTAAGATCACATTTTGCCGTCCTCCCGACCCCTTCCCTAAACTCTGTGACTCTGGCTTTGTCTATAACATAAATGATTTAGATCAGGCCTCCAGATTCGTTTGTAAGGGGAGGTGGACTTCATGGTTTCATGAAAGCAGGATATGTGAGTATGAAGCTTGGGAAGCAGGAGATAAGAGCGTTTCCAGGAGTGTGGGTGCACGAGACTGAACCCAACCAGAATGTTGGCTGGGACATTCATTCCAGGTAACAGCTCCAGGTCAGCGGAGTGAAGGTGAACCCTCTGGGAATTTGTGTGGGGCAATTGGCAAGTATATGAAGAGTATTTATATCTGTAAGTAAGAAGCTACTAGTTTTGCCTCTTTTACTTTTTTCTAGGAGTGTTTAAATGGATAAGGGTGAGTAGTTTTATCAGTTTGAAAAGCCCACTTATTTTTTTTTCTTTTACTTACCTCTGTTTTATAGGGGCATGCATTTATATTTGATTTCTGTTCAAAGATTGTGTGTGTGGTTTTTTTTTGAAGCGGACAACATACAAAGCATTAAAGATCCTTTCCACCTCCCCTGTGCATTCTCTGTAAAAGGATCTGAATTGTTTATAGAATCCAGCAAGCTTTTGGTAAAGTACATGTTTTTAATTCATGTTGAAAACATAAAGAAAAGACAGACTTGAGCTTGTAAAAATTATTCCTGTCAAGTCCCATGTAGCTTCACATGTCAAAAAGGACATGAAAATGCTTTCCCCAAGCGGCCATGTCTTAACAGCTTATGTCCTTCAGGGAGTTTCTTGGAAGGAATTAAATTCTGGGAGGTAACATTTTTCTTTCAAGTTCGATTTCCAAAGTGAAAATGAACTTCTGTTTTTTAACTTGAACTTTGAAAAACATTCAGTGAAGAGCTTTGAGAACTGTGCGATGATTGTGTTCCATGGAATTAGGCTTCCCCGTCTCTGTAGCCAGAAATGAGTCTTGACAGTTTTCTTTGTAGCTGTAAACATGAAGAGAGAAAGGAAAGAAGAGGTAAAAAGTGCTGAGTCTGGGAAACTGTTCTAGTTACTTAAATCTTAGCTACATAAGTGTCTGTTTATATTAATGGAGCAGGACCAAATAACAATAGTCTTTTTTTTTTCGAGTTAAAGATTTCCCCACTGGGAAATCACTTTGCAAATTCCTTAGGCCTTCTCATTGAAAACATATGAATAGCTAAAGTTTAATATTTAGCATAATTAAGAAATAGTTTTACTGTTTCTCAATCATAGTAGCTTACGAACTTTTTTCTTGACTCTTTGGGCTAATGGAGAATAGGTAATAGGGAAAATGTAGAAATACTTTTACTGTGCTATCTCCTTTATGTTTTGAGAGTCATATGGAGTACTTTAGGTTGATCCATGGTCATGGTTTTTTTTTTTTTTTTTTAGAAAGAATTAGATAGTGTTCTGAATCATCTATTGTGTCTCTTTTGGTCAGTTTCTCCCTCCTTCCCCCCATTTCGTATTAGAAATAGACCTTTCATCTCTCAGGTGGCATTGTGGATCTAGACCAAGCTGAAATATCCTTTTCATATATGGAGGTTTTTAGTTTCCTGGTTAGAGATAATAATTAAATACTTTAATTTTTAAGTTTTATTGTCGAGTGGTGGATGGTCAGAAGTATAACTGTGAGGAGAAAGAAAAATCATAAAAAGAAGGAGTGATAAAATTCTTCATTGACTAATAGTCACTGCATTCAAAAGGTAATAAATTATCCTGAGCATTCACTAAGATGTTGCTGCTATGGGGCAATTAAACCACCTGCTTTGACTTTTCCCTAATGACTGTAGAGGATTTATGGTGATTCATTTCATACCATATACCTTTCCCTTGATGATGGGCTGGCTTCATGGCCATGGAAATGAGCAGTGTAGGCTGGCTAGAGTGGAAAACCTCTGGACGTGGAGAGTCATTTAATATTTTTAGCTGATTTTTAAAAAATTTACTTCTGTATCTTTAAACGTCATTCTGGCTTTGCTATTTCACGTTTTTGTAGTCTTAGTTATTATCTGTTCAAGATGAAAATTTAGCTCCTTTTGCTTCCCTTCATCTGACCCCTGCCATACAGGCCTTACCTTGTCTTCCCACATCCCGCTCCACCCCACCTCCCTGGCCCCCGGGACACTTCTATTGTAGTTTTGTTTAGTTCAGCATTCAGTGTTGACAATGTTATGACAGCATACACTGTTCCGAGCAGAGCCGTGTCATCAAACATGATTACTTTTCCATTATTGTACACCTTCTGTTTCCCCTGGCATTAATACTGGCTCTTTTTGGTGTATGTGTTTTTATGTGTTTGTTATTATCTTATCTTCAGACTCTACTCTATCCATATCTTCTTTTTACCTTAAAAATCCTATCAATTTCGTCTTTATTTTTTTTTTAAAGATTTTATTTATTCATTTGAGAGAGAGAGATCACAAGTAAGCAGAGAGGCAGGCAGAGAGAGAGGAAGGGAAGCAGGCTTCCTGCTGAGCAGAGAGCCTGATGCAGGACTCGATCCCAGGACCCTGAGATCATGACCTGAGCCAAAGGCAGCCGCTTAACCCACTGAGCCACCCAGGCGCTCCCAATTTCGTCTTTTGAATAATCTTTTCTCCCAGAGCTTTCTGATCTAATCTAATGTAGGATGATTCTTCTTTGTGGCTGGTACCTGTCACTCTGTTCTCCTTCACTATCATTCTGGAGATTTCTTCTCTTTTTTGATGTCTGTCTCCTCTAACTCATTCTTCTTGCTTTGGTCCTTCATTTTGGTAGAGCTCTATTTATGGTAGTGTCCTGAGAAATACTGTAGAACACACAAATTTTTTGCTTGTGTATTTTCTCATTTCTTTGATAGTTTTGCTGGATAAGGACTTCTAGGTTAAAATTTTGCTTTTTCTATTTTGAAGAGTTTGCTCTTTCAGTTCCTTTGGTCTTCAGCTTTTCTAATGTTGGTGTTGAGAAGGTCGAGACATTCTGATTCCTCATCCTTTGTGTGTAACTTCCTTTTCCTCTCTAAAAGATTTACATTTACAGTCAGTTCTTTAATTCCAGTATTCCAAAATCTCAGGGATGTCCTTTGGGATGTGTGTGTGTGTGTGTGTGTGTGTGTGTGTGTGTGTGTGTTTGAAGCTGTTAGCTTTCCAGTGACCATGTGGAAAGAAAGCCAGGTATCTCTGCATTTAGAATGTCTCTGTTTACTTATCCCTCTGCTTTTGGTAGGTTCTCAGGTGTGCCTTGTATTCTCAAGCCTGAAACCCTCTGTTTTAACCTCTTTTCGGAATTAACCTCCAGTCTTCTGCTGGGGTATGTGAGGGGCGATCACCCGGTGACTTGGAGTGGGATGAGGGACGTAGGGTTCATAATTGCATAAGCAATTTTCAGTCGATCCTTATTTTAACTGTTACTCCTTTCCAAGAAAATCAGTTGACTTCTGCTTCCAGAAGTACTTGTCATGACCCATTCCTGACCCATTCTAAGCTTTGAGAACTCTGCAGTGTAAAGTGACTAGGTTAATTTTCCTCCAGGCTGGTTTAGGATTGGCTTTATTAACTCTCCAGTTAAATACTGCTTAACTTGTTTCCTATTCCAGCTTCCAGAATTTTTCTCAGTACCTCTTCCAGTCTCTCCATCTTCTTAAAACAATTCCTTTGTTGTTGTTTTAGTGGGGCTTTGAGAAGGATCTAGATTTGATGCTTGTGTTCATTTCACTGCTGCGCCACCCCCTTCCCCCCATGCCCAGAGCCCTGGTTGCTTTTTTTGTGTATGTTTGTCTTCTCCAACAGAATACCTTTTCCTCCTCCTTCCTCCCTCCCTCTTCCCTGTTCTGTTGCGGTTACCACCATTCTTGTCATCAGACCAGACCGTAAGGGTCAGCTTTGACTTTTCATTTCCCTTCTTTCCTCCATCACATAGAGAAGCAGTGAGCAATTTCTCTCTGAACAAGGTCTTCCTTATTCTGTAGTATGAGTCATGAGGCCACCACATTCATGGGAAGGACATAAAAGTATCAGAGTAGACAGGGGCTTAACGGCTTGCCCTAGTGAGGACCTTCCATTCTTAGTTGGAGAGTTCTTTCTGCTCCCAAGAGAGGAGAGAGAAGAGCTGGGTCTTCAGGGTGTTTTTCTTCAGGGAAGGTGATATCTTCTGGGTTGAGTGGGCACTCTCCATGAAGGGCTGATAGGAGGAAAAAAGGCCGTTTTGGGGGCAGTTTTATCATGTCATCACCAAGACTAGAGAACCACTCACAGCATTTCTGACACCAACTATGTGGGTATTCCCCTTTCATTTTGACCAATTGGCTATAAATTGGGAATTCTCATGACCCTTTCCTCCAGTTTGATGATTTGCTGTAAATTCACAGAATTGAAGGCAATGCTTACTTAATGTGTATTGGTTTATTATAAAGGATAAAGAAAGGACATAGATGAAGAGCCACACATGGAGAGCACAGCAGCTTCTGTCCCTGTGGGGTCATGGTGTACTACCCTCCTGGCATGTGGGTGGGTTCACCAACCAGAAACTCTCCAGTCCACATCTTTTAAGGTTCTTAATGAAGGTTCCATCACATTGGCATATCTGATTAAATTATTGGCATTATTGGTTGAGCTCAGTCATTCCTCCCTTCCCCATGTCTTCCCCTGAGGTTGGGTGGGAGTGAGAGTGGGGAGAGAGAAGGGCTGAAATTTCTAACCCTCTAATCATGTGGTTGGTAACCAGCCCCTATCGCCTAGAGTCACCTGATTAATGTAAATTCAGGTATAGTCGAAAGGGGCTTGCTCTGAATAACAAAGATTATCCTGTCTTCTCTGCCACTCAGAAAATTCCAAGGAACCGAGACTACATACATATATATTATACTTACCAGCTCTTATCATTTTGGGGCCACATCATTTAAGTGGTCTTTAAGAATTTTCCCTCTTCCGTCATTTTTTGGTTTGTTAGATCACCTTGCGCTTTCCTTCAAAATGAATGTTCCTGAAATAGTCATCCTTATAATTTTTTTTATTGAAGTCTAGTTAACAACAGTTAATGGCAATGTTACATTAGTTTCAGGTGTACGGCATAGTGATTTGCCATTTGTGTACGTTATGAAATGCTTACTGTAAGTCTGGTTACTATCTGTGATCATATGAAGTTATTATAATATTATTGGTTATATTCCCTATGCTGCATATTACATCCCTGTAATTTATTTATTTTATAACTTAATTCTCTTCACTTCTGTGTTATGAGGATTTCTGTTGTTTTGTTTGTTGTTTGTTTTGTTTTTCAGGTTCCACACATAAATCTTGAGGTTATTTGTCTTTCTCTCACTTAGCATAATAGCCACTAGGGGCCATCCTTGTTGTTTCAAAGAGCAGTTTCATTCTTTATGGCTGAATAATATTCCATTGTATATGCATACCACATGTATTCATTCGTCTGTTAATGGACACTTAGTTCCTTGCATATCTTGGCTATTGTAAATAATGCTAATGTGAACACAGGACTGCATACATCTTTTCAAATTAATATTTTCCTTTTCTTTGGGTTAAATGCCCAGAAGTGGAACTGCTGTATCATATGATATTTCTATCTTTAATTTTTTGAGGAACTTCCATATTGCTAAAACAGTCCTTATGTCACTTCTTTGGTGAAGACTCAATGCCTATATAAATTAGTATAAAGTCTTAACATACAGGGTACTTTCTAATCTGATGTATGACTTCCCACGATCCAACAGATGGGCGTTTCAGTTTCCTTTGCTGGCTGTATGACCCAGGCCATGTCCTGTCATCTGTCCTAGTTTCCTCTTCTGCAGCATGGAAGGATTGTAATGTCCAGCTTCCAGAGTTGGATGGTATTCAAATGAGATAAATATTTTATAAATGAGGGAGACAGAGGGAGTATGAGTGGGGGGAGGGGCAGAGGTAGAAGGAAAGGGATAAGCAGACTCCACGCTGACTGCAGAACCTGACATGGGGCTCTATCCCAGGACCCTGCGATCATGGGCTGAGCCAAATCAGATGCGTAACCAACTGAGCTAGCCAGGCATCCCTAAACGTTCTTTATATGCACATACAGATATACAGACAGAGCAAGATCCAAATGTAGTCTCAGCAGATGCAGTTGGAAGAGTGTTGGAATTTTGAAGATTTCTCCTTCTAGTGTATGATGCTTAGATACTTGAGAAAGTTATGTCACCTCTCCAAGGCAATTTCATTTGATATGTGGGTGAATGAAATTACATGATCTCTAGAATCCAAAGTAAAAGAAAGGGTGTTTTTTGTTTTTGTTATTTGGGGATTTGTTTATAAATTACTAAGTAGCTGCACAAATTGTGGTAGTCTGAACTGACATTCAGACAGAATGGATGATAGGGCAAGAATTGGATTTCTGGGGACTTCATTATATAGTATGACTTTGGTCATTGAATGCAGTCAACATTTTTCTCTATTTGGGTGAATAAAAGGGAATTATATTTTCCTTGAAGTTCTGCTTAAAGTTGACAGTCAAAGCTGGTTTAATATATGTCCCTTATAAATGATTCTTCCTGAGTGATTCTAAGTTTTTCACACAGTCCCTAAGAAAGATATAATTTTTTTTCTGATTTCAGAGGAAGAATTGAGTATTGACTGCTTAAACTGCAGAACTATTAAAGTAATGAACTTTCTTCATAGTCCTCTTTTTCAGATATCTACTGCGGACAGTCAGTGTAAAACAGGTTTTGAAAACCATGGATGTTTTCCAGTTGCCAATACCTCATTTGATAGTTCCCTTTCTAAGTGAATGTTAATGACTATGTAGAAAGGATATGAAAGTGAAAATAATGAATAAAGTAAGGATATATTCCTTGAGCAGGCAATTAAAGAGTCTAAAATTCTTTCTGGTAGTTGTTTTGCATTGGACTGATTTGGGATTTGGTGAGTGAATGAAATTGTAGAAGAGACTGAAAACATTGTGGTTGACCAAACATTGACATTTTATCCTGCCTTTCCCCCCCTATTCTTTAGAATACTGTCTTGAGTATATGCATTTCCATTCAGTCCTTTCAAAGAGAAATTATGTTGTGTTGAGTGATGGTCATACTAACCTTCATTTTTTTCTATACAGAAGAACAGAGGCTTCACTTGGATGATTTTTTTTGCATTGTCTCAGGTTATGACATGACATGTAAATCCAAAATTTTAGTGTAGACTAGTATGCAATTCTTCATGTTGAAGTTTTCTGTTATTTCACACTGTCTTTTAACAATGCAAAAGTTCCTTCATTGTTTTTCTGATTCTTTCTTTCTTTTTACCTCATCTTGACCTGTTGCAGAAAGAAATATTCTTTAATTTCAGTGAGAAGGACATTGTTATATGGCTCAGTCAATAAAGTATGAGGCTCTTGATTTCGGGGTTATGAAATTGAGCTCCGTGGTGGGTGTAGAGATTGCTTGGAAATAAATCTTAAAAAAAGAAAGAAAGAAAAATTAAAGTGTTAGGAAGTTAAGCCAGTACAGAATCTGAGAATCTGCAAGGCCTCCTCTAACAGTAGGGTCAGTAGATGGAGGACTGAGAAATTTGGGGGACTGAAAAGGGAAGATGGAAAAATAGACAAAATTATAATGAAGGGCTGAAGAAGCCCTAATTTGATTGCTATTATTTTTTTTTTAAAGATTTTATTTATTTATTGGACAGAGAGAAAAATCACAAGTAGGCAGAGAGGCAGGCAGAGAGAGGAGGAAGTAGGCTCCCCGCTGAGCTCGATCCCGTGGGACCATGACCTGAGCCGAAGGCAGCGGCTTAACCCACTGAGCCACCCAGGTGCCCCTGATTGCTATTATTTTTTTATTCTACTTTTCTGATGTGGTTTTTGTGATGGTTCATTTTATGTGTCAACTTGGCTAGGCAGTGGCACCCAGATTTTGATCAAACACCCACTTAGATATTGCATAGTGTATTAATAGTTTCAGAGGCAGAGTTCCGTGATCAATCAGTTTTATAGAACACCCAGGGCTCATTACATCCCATGCCCTCCTTGATGCCCATCACATAGTTATTCCATTTCCTTACACTCTCCCCTCCAGCAGCTCTCGGTTGGTTTCCTACGGTTAAGAGTCTCTTTGGTTTGTTTCCTTCTCTGATTTCCTCTTGTTTTATTTTTCCCTCCCTTCCCCCATGCTCTTTTGTTTTGTTTCTTAAATTCCACATGAGTGAGATCATATAATAATTGTTTTTCTCAGATTGACTTATTTCGCTTAACATAATACCCTTTAGTTCCATCCACATCCTTTCAATACAAGATTTCATTGTGTGTGGTTTTTTTGTTTGTTTGTTTTTTGTTTTTTGATGGCTGAGTAGTATTCTATCATATATATGAACATCTGGGCTCTTTCCATAGTTTGGCCTTTGTGGACATTGCTGCTATAAACATTGGAGTGAGGATGCCCATTTGGATCACTGTAATTGTATCTTTGGGGTAAATACCTAGTAATTGCTAGATAGGATTAGCTAGGATTAACATTTAAATCAGTAAACTTTGAGTAAAGCTGATTGCTCTCCATAATGTAGTTGAAGATCTCAGCCTATCAGTTGAAGTTCTTAAGATTGAAAGTACTGAGGTCCCCCAAGAAAGAGGATATTCTGCCTCCACACAGCCTTTGGACTTGGGCTACAACATCAGCTCTTCCCTGGGTCTCTAGCCTACAAGGCTGCCCTGCAGATTTTGGGCTTGCCAGCCCCCATAACTGAATGAGCCAGTTCCTTAAATATCTTTCTCTCTAAATGGATGGATACACACGTATGCACACACACATATCCTATTGGTTTTGTTTCTCTGGAGAACCCTAATACAGGTTCAACATAACTAGAGTCAAGTTGTGTTTTCTATTTACTGAGTTTGTCTTCAACATTTAACTCCATCTAGAGTTTTTGAGTCCTTTGACAGATAACTCTCCTCTTACCAGGCAGTTACCTGATTCTGCCTTGCTCAGTAAGTATCCTCTCTTGTGCCATTATATTATTGTAATTGTTGGCATGTGTGCCTGTTGCCCCAAATGAATCTGGAGCTTCCTACAACTGAGGGTTTGCTCCTCCTAGCTTGTGTAGCTTGGGTTGTCAGCTTAGGTGGCATGTAAGAATTTGTCAGTATGTATCTATTGAGTGAAAGAGTTTAGCTCTTACCTGATACTAGAAAAAAGGTGAAAGAAGCACTAAAATGAAAAGGGTAACCAGTATGACCAGTAGAGGTTGCCAGGCATGTTGGCAGCATCTTCTGGATTGCAGCCTTGTCCCGGAGGGCAGGTATGAAATGTATTGTGGTTTGGATAGTGAACCACTATCTGATCGGTATTTGTTTTAAAATTTGTCAAAATTTATTCAGGCATGGCTTCACCAGTCATGGCCAGATAAAGTTAGACTTAAAAAATACTCCTTAGGGACATTTTCAAGAAAACATGGAAGCATCAAGAAGGAGGAAGAAGGAATGCTTGTCACCTCACTATTTACAGTTAACTATGAACATTTTATATATAGATCTACCTCAAATCTTAAATATACTGAGACATATGTAATGATAATATATCATATTTGTTGTTATTTTCTTTTTCAAGTAAATATGTCATCTTTTTCTGTTTTTAACTATATTTTTAAAATCTTCATAGTATTCCATTATATGGAAGTATATATCAATCAGTTTCCTTACTATTAGACATTTGATCTCTCTCTCTTTTTTTTTCTGTTTTCAACTTGGACTCAGTGAACATACGTGCATCTTGGCGTACTTGGTTATCATTTCCTGAATACACATCTTTCTGTACTTGGTTATTATTTCTATTATTTGTTAGAAGTAGAATCTCTGGATCGCATGTAGCCAACTTTGTTTTTACTTATTTATTTTTTTTAATTTATGTATTTTAATAATCTCTATACTCAATGTGAGGTAAAGCTCACAATCCTGAGATCAAGAGTCTGATGCTTTTCTGACTGAGCCAGCTAGGCACCCCTAGCCAACTTTATTTTCGAAGGAGATTTTTGCTGTAAGTTAAATGCCCTTCAGAAATGTGTTATCAATATATATTAATTCCAGTGGTTTATGAGAGAGCCATGAAAAGTGCTCTTAAAACATGTACAGATATGTAACAAATTGATTATTTTTTCTTCTAGGACATGTTGCTTTTTCTTAAGCCCTCGAATATTCTGCATTGGATCTTGTTCAACCTGTTAAGCCTATTAGTGATTCTACCACGATAAATTGATAGTCATTATATATCCATGCTTGTTTGAACAAAATGCTCAAGCATCCAAAATATGAGTAGCCAGTCTTACAGCATTCATGAGTGACTCACTTGTTTGTCTAAAATGAGGGAGGTTGGGAGGAGGCGAGTCAAATGACTGAATTTTTTTAAAGGAACCATGGTATAGTATGTAAGACTTAAAGACTTGCCCCAACCCCAGTCCTTGTGGGAGAGAGTAGAGCACAATAAATCATGATTTGTTGTCACAAAATTCCAAACTGTGATAAATTATACAATTATCAGTTGAAAATAATGGTTTTTCAGGGATCAGGACCATACATTTCAGTTGGGACATTAATGTGTCTTTGGTAAGAAACATTAAAAGGGTAATAGTGCTTCCTCGTGTTCACTTTTTTCTTGTACAGATTATGGTTAAACTGTGCTTGTTATGTTGCTTAATGATGATCCAGGAACCTTTTAGAACTGAAAGGAGTCTATGAAAGTTACGGTGTCTATTCTAATTGTTTTTGTCGTTACAATTGTTGATGTTTATAAAGCCAAATTTATTTAACCTTTAGAGCCATCATTTATTCTAAGATCTTTTTTGAAAAAACAGGCTTATTCTGGGAATAAATGTGTTTCTTCATTGAAATTCTTCAAGACTCTTTTTTTCTTCTTAGATTTAATTCATTCTCCATTGAGCTTGAGCATGTTCTAGAAATTTCAAATCTCTAGTCAGAACATGAAGACATGTTTTGGTAGGGTCAGCCCTCCTGTTTCTTATTTCTGTTATTGCTGTTAACTAAATGAAATTTAAATTATTTCATGTTTAACCTTTTTTTTTTTTTTTTGTGAAGTCACATTAAACAATTATTGGAATTTTGAAAATGTACAGATAAACATAAAGTGGTTCCCATGGTATCTATAAATTAAGGGGGCATATGGACTGAATACATCTGGCTTTCTGTGTCTGTGGTCAGAGTTCTATATTTTTCTCTCCCGAGATTTCAAAGGAGGAGTAAGGAGTCCTTTAATAAAGAACATTTCTGTGTGATCGAGTTTGTGAGTGTGATTCCTTAAGTATTCAAATGGAAGTACTAAAACACACATTAGCCTGAAAGTTTCCTTGCTCAGACTCAACTTACAGATCATTGAAACCTTAGATGTTTCAGTATAGCCTAATTAAGAAGTAGAGGAAGTAAAAAATGTGAACAAATGTTTTAAAAACAGAGTACTGATCCTGGGTGTACTCCTGCAGAAGGGGAATTATGTAGGTGTGGTTCCTGCGGCTGGTTGGAGTCAAACCTGCTGGGCTGAAACCATGGGCTCCTGTGTCTTCAGCTGTATAGACTTTACAAAAAATGTATTTTGTGTCAGCAAAGTAATGATGGGTATGTGAGGTGTTATGTGAGGGAAGGACATCATAGAAGTTATGTATTTCAGAAAGGGTGTGGTAGGTGAAAATACCTCTTGGTCTCTTAATTAGCTTTTAATGTTAGTTGCCTGACCTGACTTCAGATTATAATTCATTTATGGCAATAGGTCAAAATGTCATGAAATATTTTTACTAGTGTGTATCTTTGTGATTCTTGAGCTCTTAAATCCTCAATGAGTCCATTTTAGATTAGACCATCGTCCTCTTAACTCCATAATTTGACAGGAGGTGCCCAGGATTATCTTGGCTCTTCTATGATTGTCGAGAAATAAAAAAACCTCTGACACAGCTGTCATTCAGAAATATCTTCATTTACTTACACTCTCACCAGTAGTTAGGAGAAGTAGTCAGAGAGTGATTTTACAAGAGAATAGTTAAGAATTATAGTATCTCAAGTGTCTCATGTGTGTGCCAATTCCTGTTCTCTTGCCCTTTGCCAGTATGTGTAAATGTGGAATATGTGTGTCAGACCTGTCTTGGCCTGAGTTCAGCTCAGGTGACTAGAGTGTAGGCATAATATGGATGAGGGAACAGGGGTACAACTGTAAATGTAAAGGAAGCAAAACATAATTAAAGTATTCTTCCTTCCTGTTAGCCCCAGGAAATCCTTTTGTCATTAAGATGGATTTTGTCAAATCACTTAAAATTCTTTAATTCTAATTTAAAGTTAGAAGCTCTCAAACAGATCATAATAGGACTCAGTTATAGTACCAAGCTTTAGTTTTAGGAGGGCTGTAGATGCAAAAATTTTTGCCAAGGTAGTTTTATGATTTCCTCATCAGATACTCTTAAATGATATATCCCGGAAGCATTTTGTTGTTGTTGTTTGTTTGTTTGTTTTTTAACATTTCCAAACATTATATCTTAAAACTCCTATTTTGGGGACACTTGTTTTCTCATTGAAATTATTTATAGATTTTTTTTTCCCTTGTAGATTTAGTTCATTTTCCAGATAGTTCAGGTACATTCTAGAAACTTCCAACTTCTTTTTTTTTTTTTTTTAAAGATATTATTTATTTATCAGAGGGAGAGAGGGGGAGAGAGCGAGCACAGGCAGACAGAATGGCAGGCAGAGGCAGAAGCAGGCTCCCTGCTGAGCAAGGAGCCCGATGCGGGACTCGATCCCAGGATGCTGGGATCATGACCTGAGCCGAAGGCAGCTGCTTAACCAACTAAGCCACCCAGGCGTCCCGAAACTTCCAACTTCTATTCAGAAATTAAAGACATGCTTCACAGAGACAGGATGGCTCAGTCTTGGTGTTTTTTTTAAAGCTTTTTCTACTACTATTAACAAAAGGCAATAAAAGGTAAATTCTTTTAGAATCCAAATGCTCACATTTGGATTAAAATTTAAATGAAATTTAAATGAAATTTAAATTTTCTCATGTTTTGATAATTTATAGTATTAAAACAAATTAAACATTGGTTTTGGTGCTGATGTTATGTTAGGTACTGTTATCATTTAAAATGCTTGGGCATTGGTTTTTCTTGGGTAAAATGATTTTCTTTGGTCTCTTAATATGGAGTCTTTGGCCCTGAGCTTCTAATGTTATCCAAGACAATGAAGATTTGCTTATAAAACTTTTCTAAAAATGTATATGAGTTTCTTTTAAAAAATTATGGAATTGGGGACACCAGGGTGGCACAGTGGGTTGTGTCTGACTCTTGGTTTTGGCTTAGTTGGTGATCTCAGGGTCTTGAGATTGAGCCCCACCTCGGGCCACACTCAGTCTACTGAAAGCTGCCTCTGTCCCCGCTGTGCACCCCTCTCCCCACAGTGCACGCACTTTCTCTCTCTCTCAAGTAACTAAATAAATCTTTGAAAAATTGTGGAATTGACAATTAAAATGTAAATAATAAAACCTGGGTTGATTTTTCAAGTACTTTGATGTTGGTACCTTTCTGCTGTTTTGGTTGTAAATCATGCAGCCTTCTTCGGGGGGTGTGTTAGTGACTGAGTACCCATTTTTGCATGAGCGTGGTTAGCCTGGAGATCCAGTTCAAATGGGACGTCATCTTTGAGTTGAAACATAAGAGTTTGAGAGAGAGAGAGAGTGTGTGTGTGTTTGTGGGGTGGAGAACAGTGCATACAGATTGAAACAACTTTAAGTCAAGCTGAAATCCTCTAAATGAGAATTGATCATTGCAGCTAATAAATATGGAAATGGAAACATACATTTTCTTCATGGTTGTCCTCTTAACGATAATTTGTGGTGTTGAGAACCTGCCTCAGGTTTCCTACTAGTATTTTTTTAGCTGGCTAATTAGGATGTACCACTGATATGATCCAAAAAGTGGTTAGTTCCAAAAGAAGTTGCCAAAAGAAGGGAAGCCTATGTATGTGCAATCAGGGAATGTATGCCCATTTTATTTAGAAGGGACTGTCAGAAATTTATCACTGTTGTGCCTGTATCGTCCCAATGTGCACCAGCAGTATTGTCTTCTCTACTCTATTATATATTGTTGTGTTCCCTTGATCAGACTTTCCATTTCCTTGTATTATTCTAGATCCTCTTACAGTCCTAGCAAGAGGATGCTATGCTGCTGATTCCCCCATAGATGACCTGTCACTAGGAATGTTTTCAGCTGCAACAGAGAGACACCGATTTTTCTCAGGTCATAGAAGGTCAAGCAGGTAGGCAGTCCAGAGTCATGCAGCTGCTCAATAATGTTAAGGACCTGCTCTTCCTGTTTGGGGGGCCGGCCATCTTTGTCACAGAGGTTCCTCCTTAGAGTTGCTGGTAAGCTGTTGCATCTTCAGGATTTACTCATAGCTGAAAGAAGAGTTCAAAGGGGAGGGCTTTCTGCTAATGAGGCTTGTTTTGGGAGAGGTGATCTCTTTCTGGTGACTTCTGTCCACGTGACATTGGCAAGAACCATATATATCCACTGCTAGCTGCAAGGGGGTCACGTGCTTTTATCTGACACATGGCCACCCAGGATATATTAATTGGTGCTGTGTCAGTAAGGAGGCGGGAGTGGATACTAGATTATCAAAGCATTGTGTGCCCCAGGATGCCGTTATTTTGATGATTTTACCCTGGATACAATACTTCTGAAGTAATTGCTTATCTAAAGTGATAGTACTTCGTGTGCCTTTGCTTACTTAGTTCTTTTAGTTTCAAAGTTAGAATGGAAAAAAAAAGAATGCAAAGTTAGAAAACAAATGAACAAAAACCCCCTTAGTATTTTCCTAGAAAGGAAACACCAGTGGTAATTTCATTTTCAGTTACTGCTATTGAAGACGGACCATCTTTTCTCTAACTTATCTCAACCTTGTAAACTAGTTAAGAACTTATCCCCCGTGAGGTATTTGTGTCAGAGATCCTTTTTTAAAATCACAATTCAACATTCTCTTATAGAGCAGCAGCTCTTAGAGGTAGAGTGAAGAGCTGTCAGTGGCCTCTGACCTCATAGAGCTTCTGAGCTGTTGGGACAGGCGACTGGCTGCTCAGCGTTTGAGAGGGAGCACGAGGGACAGCTGGGTACAGAGGTCAGAGGTCATGTTTTTACACAGGTTGTGGGAGGAGGGTGACAATGGGGACCAAAGTAGTGTGATTATTTAATTCCCACATTTTAAATTGTCTTCTTATGTGTGTTTAATTAGTTTATTAAAGAGATCTTTCCCTTTAATTAGGAAGGAAAAGGACTTTTATGACTCATGTCATTAGTACCTAGTCCCTCCTCTTACTCTCCTTCCCTCCTTGTTTTATAGCTTTGTCAACAGGCTCTACTCAGTCACAGTTCTCAAAATAGCCATGTAAGGTTTGCGAGAATATTGTAGAGTTTAGTTTCCCCAAATAAAATGTTAAACTAATAAAATCCAACCAATCCAATGTAGAAAGAAATTCTTAAAAAAAAAAAAATATTGGAATTCCTAGGGACAGAAGTTGTCAATCTGTCTTCCAGTGTCCTCCAATTCCATACGTTCATGGGGATGTATACTAGAGTGGGGTTGGTTTATTTTCACAAAATTGCAGTCATACTATAGGTATTGTTCTGCAGCTTGCTTTCTCTTTTTCCCTTGTAATACCTTTTGAAAAAATTCCTTACAGTACACAGGGAATAGTGGTTTTCTCACTCCAAGATGGTACCACTCCCCTCCTCGCCCCCTGGGAGTATTTTTAACCATGTAGGGGTGGGGTGTTTTGTGAAGAAATATCTTGTTCAGTATGCTCATAGTATCCCACTGAGAAACAATGGTAAGGAAAGACCTTCTCTTTTGGACATTTCTCTATGTAATTAAGGAATGTGATTGTACCGTAAGTTTTTCCTTACCAGTGGTCAGTGTCTTGAAACATAGGTCTCTGTGCATCTGTAAGAGCTAGCATAAATTACTGGAAGAACTGCTGGGTGAGAGGGTGTTTAAATTTTAGTTATATGCTCCCAAATCATTCTTCAAAATGGCTGCACAAAATTTACAGTCCTAATAACAGTACACATATTTTCCCACATCCTTTTCAACACTTGATAGTATCAGTTAAAAATGTTTTGCCAACATAATAAGAAAAAATGAAGTCTTGTTTAAGTTTCCATTTTCCTGTCCAAAGGGCCTATTATAGTACACTTTCAGTAGAGTGATAAGTGACTAATTTGCTTTTAGAGAAGCACAGTTAGAGCTCATCTGTTCTAGATATCCTGCTGCCTGTTTCATTCATGTTTCAGAAACAGTCCTATTTACAGATCAGTCAGCCCCTTTGGAGTGTCTTTTTAGTCTCATCTGTGGGGAGTGTCATACTGACACTGATTGGCAGGAGTGATTTTTATGAAGAACTATGAATTAGTGTTTGTACAGAGGGACCTCTGTGTTTCAAACTCTGGTTGCTGCCCAACCAATGGGTTGGTGAAACCAAATTAGGGAGCCTGAGCAGGATGAAAAAAGAACCAGAAGAGAAAATAATGGAGAGTCTCATATACACTAAAGGTATGACATGTTTCATGAAACATGCGTTTTGGTATGTGGTGTGGATTTGACTATGTCTTTATGTGTGCATAGTTAATGTCTGTTGCATTGTAATGTAAAATGTCTCTCAGTGGGTTAAGGATTGCTGATCATGGAGAATCTTAGCTTTAACATTTTTTCGAAACACAGTTTCTTCCTATCCTAACTGAGGCAGAAGTTTCATACTTGGTTGTGACATAAAAATACTACTACTAATAGGTTGCTAACAGTATCCATACATTGCAAAAGGTTAAAAGCCCAGACTTTTAAAGAAGCTTAAATGCTTAAAGAAAGATGTCACCTAATTGGACTTGGGATGCAATGGGTGTGGAAAGCCAAATTGGCTTGGGTGCAGGATGAAGAAATGATGAGTTACACCCTACTCCAGTTAATTTCACTGAGCACTGTAATTTATCTGCTCCCTGGGCTGGCTCCTGCTCTTGACTTGTGGTAGCTGTATCACTGTGCAGGCAAGAGAAGGCAGAGGAAATCTTGATGCCCAACAGTTTCTCCCCGTGAGCAGGCACATGGACAGCTGATCATCTAAGAGTAGTAACTTGAACTAGTTTCCAGTGTGTAGCTTCCCTTAGTTCCAGTCTAGATCTTGTGTTGCTTAGAAAATTACCTGCTGGTGAGGATAATAAATGGTGATAATTAAAAAAAAAGGGCTATGGAACACTCTGCATGTGGGTGTATTTAATTACCTGGCAAGTGTTCATATTTCTAGAGTGTGAAACTTATGGGTAAACAATGGCCTTTCTGTTAAAGATTCTACCCACACTTTTGTGTTTCTTCCCTTTCACAGTTGGGTATTTTCCCTCACTTAGAGAGCAATGGTAATGATTAATCTGTGTTGTATAGTGTGTTTCCCAAGTACTTATATTTTTTCATTTGTTTTACTTCAGTCAAATCTAATTTTCTTATTCAGATTATTGCTCAATAATTGCATCTTTGTGAAAGATGATATCAATGGAAACTTTCAGTCTTATTTTCTGGATTTATAAGTAATGGTGTTTGAAAATTTGTGCTTTTAAAGTTCTGTGTTATAATCATAAGTTAATTTCTTCTGAATTTTATAAGGCATTACTGATACATTTTTGGCAAATGTAAACACAAAATAATGAATATTATTTCACAGACCAAAGAAGATGGGAAGAGAAAGGTCTTTAAACACCATCAGCAATGAATATTAGTGAGTACTTATGCTCCAGATTGTTACTCTGAAGCCTAAAAAGGCAGTGTTGACCTTGAGTATACTTATTACATAACTTTAAATTTAGGTAAAATCTTTTCGCCTCCAAAATGTTTAAATAATTGTATACATATTTTTATTTCCCTTAATCCTATCTGTGAGGTGGCATCCTGGAGACAGAGCACGAGTTTTTCTGTCCATTTCAGTGCTTTCCCAGTGGTACTGAGGCATTTTGATACTTTGTGATTTGGGGTCAGCATCTCCTGTCAACTTTCCAGTCAGCATCTTCTATCAACATAACAAAAAGTTTGCTTATGTAAGCACTTTGAACTCTTTGCCAGTGGTGAATATAATGGTACCGTTTCTGTCCAGTGTCTTACGGAACTTCCATGGGTGGTTCTTCTCTAAACCGTGTTTATTACTCTCCCTTGTCTTGGAAAATCCTCCTTGCCATTCACTGTTCATCTGAAGAAGCTGCAGCAAGAAAGAGAAGACAAAATATATGACCTGAGTGGATATTGAAGTTTCATAGTTTCTACTTCAGCCCTTCTATTTTGTTAACTTATATATTCTGTGTCGTTACTTGAAAATGATGTAGATGCTAATTTAGCCAGTTGGCTTGATGAGAGCATCTTGCACACTGGAGGAAGAATGTCTTATTAGCAGATGTTTGGAAGTGAAAAGGGGAGCTAATGTTGTAACACATTATGCTCCATATGTTAAATTGAGGAAAATGTATTCTGTGAGTTTCTTTGAATTGAATTCTTTGTGCTCTTCAACAACTTTTTGCCTTTTCTTTTTCTAAGGTATGCCCTCCTTAAATTTAAGTCATAAGAGAAAAGGAACAAGTCCACGTTTAGAAAAAAAACTAAGGAAATGACGATAAAGGTTAGAAAAAATATATATAAATTTAACAATATTAGCTATTACATTAAATTGGCTGGTGTATGTAGTTAAGTCTTAACAGATGAGTGTTATGGCATGCTATCAAAATAGGAGGCAATTAAAGCAACTTTATTAGAAAAAAAAATTAATTTGCTCCTATTAAGGAAGACCCACACAGAGACTTTCAGTAACAGAATTCTGTGGTTCCTTCCAGGGGCTTCCATTAGAAGGAAATAATGATCTGTATCATTTGTAGGTCTAATTTATGGGAGATCTGTACTGTATCCAGTTTCAGAACGGCTTCACTGACTGGAAGTAAAGCTATTGAATAGAAATGGTATATGAATTGTGGGTCTTCTCTGCATTTCCCAGTGAGGGACTAGAAGGAGTTTACAGAACCCACATTGGCCTGAGGTAGTGGTCTATGAATTGTGGATATGAAGGTTGAGCCACTGTTTGCTGTTGTCCCTCCACTAGTTCTGCCTGTTAGCTTGACATCCTAATGGCTGATGAGGGTGTATGTATATACTTTCCTGTAATAGCCTGCTCTATCATTCCCCTTGCTCAGCTTCTGGGGGATTATGTGATGCATAATAAATAATGGCTCAACCTCTGTATGTAGCTCCTTATTAATGTTACCAATAAATGATTAGACAATTAAAGAAAACCCCACAGATGTTAAGGTACAGATTTTTGTACCATCTCTGTTCAATTATGCTTTCAGGGCTGAGTGTGTTCTTCTTACCAGGAGGGATTTTTTTCCCTTCCCTCTACCCACTTACCTTTCCCTGCCCCCATCTACTACATTTCTTTCACATAGTTTGCCTAGCCTTTTTTATTCTTGCTTCTTCCGTGGTGCTAACCCAAAGAAATATGGTGTAGGTTCTGCAAGTGGAATATAAATTGCCCTCGTGGTCTGTTACATCAGGAGACTCCAATAAACGATTCCTCTAGTATTTATACCATCGTGTGGGCCCCTCCCTCTCAAAGTGGGTTGGGTCTGAGGCTTTCACTGTCTGAATCAGCAGACGTGACAGTGTGTAAGTTTTAGGCCTAAGCCTTAAGAACTCGGGCAGTCCCATCCAAGAAGTCCAGTTAACCCTAATGGAGAGGTCACACAGAGAGGGGGAGGCCCGGCTCTTCCAGGTCCTTGCTGGTCCCTGCCAGCTCAGTGTTAGCCTCACGTGACAACTGGCAAGATGAGCCAGAAAGAACTGTACAGCCAAGCCTAGCCTAGATTGCAGAATTATAAGTAAATAAAACAGCTGTTTTTACAGCTACTAAGTTTTAGGGTAGTTTGTTACACAGCAAGAGAATTGAAAAGGCCCCTACGTTGATAGACATTGATAAATGGATTTCAGTAGCTACTTAGCAATATTTGTATTTTTGTGCTAGAAAGTTCAACATAAATTATTGCCAATCAGCTATTAGAATAGATTTATCAATGTATTACGTGCTCTGTACACATGGAGTTACGCCGATAGGGGAAGAAATGAAATACTCATTGTAGAGGTTTGTGACTCAGTGCCGTTACAATTAAGTGCAAGCTTTGCCATCACTCCTGAGTAAACTAGCGATGACTCAAAATTTTGGCTATATTTTAGACCACAAAGTTGGAAGAGAAATGTATGTGAGAAAATTAGAAGTACTGTTTTCTGATGAGACAAGTTTTTAAGTTCCGTTTTCTTCCAGAATCCTTTCTCTGCTTCCATTGACGTTTCAAGCTAAATGGCTCTGTAGGTTGACTGATTACAAATGTTTTCACTCAAGCACACTAGCTTTTAAATCTGTCTGTAAGCTGCTTTCTTAAAAAAGTGAATAAGCTTAGGAAATAATTATTCCTCAAAGTACACAAAACTCCTGAGCAAGCTTTTGTTCTGTAGACAGATCTGATTCATCAAGAAACATCAAGATAATTGTCACGATTTAAATTTTTAAAAGAAACCAAGAAGCCTTTGGCTCAAGTGTAAAACTTTCTGTTGCTTTCTTGGCATAATGCCTTGAATTGAATATTTTGTGCTGTACGTTGCTCCATTTTTTTTTCTTTTTTTTTTTGTTTTGCTTTGTATTTTTGCCCCTGGGACAGGAAACTACAGAACAAAATATATTCATGTTGGTAACCAGTGCTGGTCCTTGGGTGACTCACTGTTCTTCACTGATTGGTACAGAAAGGAGAGGCTGACACTTGAATGCTGCTCCCTAGTGGATGCCAACCATGAACCAGGATTTTCTCGTCTCCTCACAAATATTTTGTAAAACTGGGGATCTCTGTTTTGACGTAAGAAGAACATTCACACTGAAGCACTCTCCTGTCCATAAATTACTTCTTTTAGGTGGGGTAGTGTGCTCCCTTTTAATGAAAATTCTTAAGGGGTTCAGACAGTTTAAATGTGAATACACCAGTGTTCCCTCTCTCTTGGGATTAATCTGTGTGACTGTGTAAAAAGCAATTTTGTAGAGAAACATTTTCTTACAAGACTTTAAGCTTCAGGATGGCAGAATCATGCCTTACTTGCTGGGGACTTTTCTAAAACTCAAAATCGAGGACAGGTGTTAGTATTTCTAAGTCTCATATTATTTTTAGAGTTAATGAATTTAGCTTTTTAAAAAACACTTTGTTTTTCAGGAGTTTCTGGTCTAGATAGACTCTCAACAATTCCAGATTGGCATATATTGTTGAAGGAATCATATTTTCCAACATCTTCAGTAGATAGTCACTGATTTTTTTTTTTAAACTTCAATTCTATAAAATATAGATAAGTTTTAATTCAAGTATCTATAATATGCTGAGTCTTTTCAGTGTATTATTTCTAATCTTACAACAAATAGATCATTTGGAGTTAGGAGTTAAAAATATTGTGTAGCTGATTTTCTTACAATTCTCTAGTGAAAACCGGTGTGACAAGGGATTTATGTGGTATGTTAGGAATGTTTAGATGTTTCTGGAATTACTGAGTTGGAAGATGCTTGGATAAGAAAGATGCATTGTGAAGGCTTTTGTAGTCTTATATTTATATGACAAAAGAAAATTTTTAGGTTTTTGGGAACATTTTTCTCTCCCATGTGAAAGAATATAAAGAAATTTTGGTTTCTAGATTCATCTTTTTGCTCAGGTTATATCCTACTCTATTTCATTCATTAAAACACTTTGAAAAATTTAAGCAGTATATATTGAGCATTTATTTTATGCCAGATCCTCTTAAATTCTTGAGGTACCTAGGTGAACAAGAAGATCAACGTCCCAACTCTGAAGAAGTTTGGATTCCAGCCCTGGGAACATACAAACAATAAAAATGGCAAAAAGTAGATATGGTAGAGGTTATAAAGTGATAGGTGCTACAGAGGAAATAAAATAGGTTTAAGTTAAAGAGAGGGAGTACGTGATCATTTTAAATCATCCAGGCAAGCCTCATTAAGAAGGTGACTTTTGAGCAAAGCTGGAAAAAAGTGAGGTAGTGAGAGAGAAAGATGCTTGGTAGGAGCAACTTCCCTGCAGAAGAAAGTGTAGGGGAGCCATGAGAGGGCCAGGGAAGAGCCGAGCAGAGTCCTGGGGCCCAGGCTGCCCTCCTGCCTCTGAGGAATGCTTTGATGGTTCAACTTGGTCCTTTGCTGTTAGATCCTGAGGGACCGTGCTAGGAATGATCACTGTCTATCACTAAATTACCATTCATCCATTCATAAAAGAACACCAAAAAGGAAAATTATTAGAGTAGAGCCACATAGTAAGATGTCACATTGAAACATTTGTTTTGTCCTTTATGGTTTGGAGCACCTAAATAAATCATACAGTGCCTCAGTGACAGATAATTGTAGTTCCATCGAATTCCTGGGGAGGCCCCAGAGGCCTTTCAAGATGTTCAGGGTTCAGACCTCGTATTCAAGGTTAGAGACCATATAAATTAGCTAATTAGAATGAGAAGAGTTGGAGTATGAACATTCCTTGTATCTGTGCCTGTACAAAGCACGTACTCTACAAATATTAATTGAATCTAGAACCAGAATTTTAAACTAGAGGGTGAAGTGTAATATTTACATACATATATAGAAAACATGTCAATTTTTAAGTTAATTTTTATTTAAAGGTAATATTTTATCTCTTGTGCCATTTCTATTTTGTCTCTTCCCCCCTTACTCCCTTACCGCATAGTCCTTGCTTCTCCAAATCAAAGTCAGGTTGTGAAATAATGACAGTAACAATAATAGCAAGGCCTGTGTCTCCTTTTTGAAAACATTGTTTTATTGGTGTGTTACATCTTTGTAATAGAGATGATTTTTAAACTAACTGCCTAACACTTGGCAGGAATTATTTCTCAATGTATGGCACAATACAAAAAAGTGTTTTTGAGAATTTTTTGCAGTCTCTTATTCTGTGACATTGTATGATTTTAGATAACTAATATGTACCAATTTCAGATATGTTTTCTTTTTTATTGAAAATATAAGTCCTCTGGTTCTGTTAAAATGGTACCTAATTATAACATAATTTTGGTATTTATTTAGGGCATACTCTGTGTCAGGGGTTAACTAGGTGCTGATACTGGTGTATCTCCATCTTATACAATACATACAGCTTTTTTTTTTTTTTAAGATTTTATTTATTTATTTAACAGATCACAAGTAAACAGAGAGGCAGCCGGCATGGGGAGGCGGGGGGAGGCGGGGGGCGGGGGGGCCTGTGGAGCAGGCTCCCTGCTGAGCAGAGAGCTGGATGTGGGGCTCGATCCCAGGACCCTAGGATCATGAACTGAGCTGAAGGCAGAGGCTTTAACCCACCGAACCACCCAGGCACCCCAATACATACAGCTTTTAAAACTTGTGTAAATGAGCACGTGCATTTGAATATTGGCCCGGCCAGTTTTAAAGATGTGTCATTGTTCAGATTGATTACTTAATTCTTTCCCCATAATGAGAAATAGAACGAATGATATCTTCATCTTCAGAATTGTGAGGAATCAAGATGATGCTGCAGAATGATCTGCAGAATGAATGTCTAGCAATAGCGCTCGACACATTATATAGGTCCTCAACAAATGGTAGCTGCCCTTCATCAAAAAAAGTTGTCCTGTCCCTTATTAGCTACTGTTTTGGTTTAATATGTTTTCATCTTTGACATGTCTCTACCTACCAGTGACAGATAATTGTAGTTCCATCGAATTCCTGGGGAGGCCCCAGAGGCCTTTCAAGATGTTCAGGGTTCAGATTGCTCTCTACCTAATATGTTAAGCTTACCTGTGCTTACCCTGTTCTTCAGTCTTTTGAAAATAACCACCTGAGTATTTGATGAGTACGTTTATGAAGCAGATCCAGTATTTAAAAGAATCTTAGAGTAACGTATTTTGAGAATGATTACCCTTTAATTATAGTGTCCTTCTTTGAACTCTTGAGTTTCCTTTTTATTATCTTTTTCACTTCTCTGCTCACAGCCCTTATCTCCCTGTGCTCAGCCTCCTTTTGAATCTCCCCTAATTACTAACTCCCTCCCCACTTGTATTCTACTGTCTGCATTGTTGCTGGACTAAATTTTCTAAAACAACACTGGGCCCCTTCTTTTATTTTCTTAAAAAAAATTTACATCGTCTCTTTGTTACCGAGTCTAGACTCCTTTGCCTAAATTTCATGGTTCACTACAGTCTGAAACTGTCTTATTTCTTCATTTATTTTAATCTTCCGTGATTCCTAACCCATTTATTCAGTGGGGACTGTAAACACTGGTATATATTTCATATATGTTCCTATCTTGAAGCTTTTGTGTGCGTGTGTGTGCACCATTCTTTCTACTTAGATTGCTCATCCTCATTTTCTCTACCATAAGTCAACCCCTTCTTGTCAGTGTGTATTCAGTTTCTGTGGCCTCTCCAGTGTCTTTTTCTGAGTCTAATTTCAGTAATTCCTACTACCCCCCCCCCTGCATAAAATAGTAAAAAATTAAATGAGAGAATGTATTTGTAAAGTATTAGATGCTCATTTTAGTCTTATCTCTTGAGAAAAATTTAAATATGAATTCTTGTAGAATCGGGTAGCCAAGTGCTGACTACCCAATGAACATTTGAGTGTTTTGATTCTCTATAAACTCCTACTTTCTTTAATTGGTATTAATATGAATTTGGGAGCCTAACAGAATATTGTTTATAAAGGAAATTTAATCATTTGTTAAACTGAAAGACTATTAAAAAATCATTTGGAATAAATGTAAAACATACCTTTTTTCCTTTGTGGGTATTTATTTGAATGTGTTCATTGCCAGTAGGCAGAACATCTGAGCTGGGAATTTGGTTTGGAAGCACTTAGGAGTAGGTGGTAGTTGAAGCTATGTTGGTGTTAAGATTGCTCAATGAATTTATAAAAGATGAGAAAAAGGCAGAGTGTAAACTCTGGGGAAAAAATTACTTTCAGGGATATCCAGAGGAAACTGATCTCAAAAATAAACTGAGAACAACATGGAGACTGAGAACATTGCCTGTCGGTGTCAGCAAAGCTGACAGTTCACGTATTTTTGGAGAGTTCAGTCTGATATTTTATCAGCCCACTGTTTGGAAGGGTTCCAGATTGAAGGTGGCTTTGGTTTTACCCATCAGTCAATATTTTTAACACATCTACTATATACAAGGCATTTCAGAAGTGCTGTGAAAATACTAAGACATTACAGAATAAGTTTGGTTGCCCTACCCAATTGTCAGAATATTAGGTTCCTTTCACTTATAAAACCACATACAATGACTAGGAACTTGATATGGACAATAGACCTATTAAGACAATAACAGATAGTTGATACAGAGAAGGAGACCTTAGAAGTAATAAAGGGACAAGATGGGATTGGGAGGGAGACAAACCATAAGTGACTCTTAATCTCACAAAACAAACTGAGGGTTGCCGGGGGGAGGGGGTTTGGGAGAAGGGGGTGGGATTATGGACATTGGGGAGGGTATGTGCTTTGGTGAGTGCTGTGAAGTGTGTAAACCTGGTGATTCACAGACCTGTACCCCTGGGGATAAAAATATATGTTTATAAAAAATAAAAAATTAAAAAAAAAAAAGAAGTAATAAAGGGAAAAGCTCACAAATGTGCGTGCTTTACCAGTTTGTATGGTAACTCAAGATGTTCAAAGATAAGGCTGTTTGCAGTTCTCCTTGAGATTAAATATGAGTCTTGCTGATGAGAATTCTGAAATGCCGAGAGAGCTCTATCAGGTATTTATGATGAAATATAGCATTCGGGATTAAAAAGCTGAGTTTCTTCAAAAAGCAGCTAAAATTCAAAAATCAGGAGATATATATCCTTATATATAAGGACAAGACATTTGTATTTATCAGTGTTTTAAGTAGTTCAATGAATAAGTTATTCTATGGCAATTACTTATTTTGTGGTGAATGAAATACACTTATGCCAAATTTTCTCAAGTTTTTAGATAATGCTTTTTATCCTGAAGATGTTTTCAGGGATACCCTTAATTCTTCCCAAGTGTATATAGATGGAGGTAAGAAGTAACTTGACAGTTTCCAAATGGCTACTAAAAAAAAGAATTTTCGGGCGCCTGGGTGGCTCAGTGGGTTAAGCCGCTGCCTTCGGCTCAGGTCATGATCTCAGGATCCTGGGATCGAGTCCCGCATCGGGATCTCTGCTCAGCAGGGAGCCTGCTTCCCTCTCTCTCTCTCTGCCTGCCTATCTGTCTACTGTGAACTCTCTCTGTCAAATAAATAAATAAATAAAATTATAAAAAAAAAAAAAAAAAAGATTTAAAAAAAAAAAAGAATTTTCTTGAAGTGCCTGATTACGAACACTATGAATTTTGTTGTTTCTCCTCTTAAGACAAATCAGGTAATTCCGATGTGAGTATGAATCTGCTGTTAACCCAGATTTAATGTTATTTAAACAGATGGCACAAAAGAAGAAGAAAAGTCTTTTACCATCCCCTATGAGCAAAGCTTAAACTTATTTATCCTCATCCAAAGGCAGTTTCTCTCTGTTTTGGCCTGACTTCTGGGAGCCCAGAACTCTTAAAAGATGTTTTCTCGAAAATAGTGAGCTCTTTTCTTGTCTGTCCTCGTATTCTTGGCTGCGCTTCTTATATTCTGGCTGCTTTTACTCATTAATATTCAGCTTGATCCATAGTGACTGAAGAAGCAGCAAAGGGCTGGAAGTTAGTGCAATGAAAGGTCCTAGGAGGGCTTTCTGAGCAAAGATGCAAATATCTCCAGGAATAATGTAACCAAATTTCATCTTCTCAAGTCCGTTGAATGCTTGAGGCTTTCAACTGATTCAAAGAGAAAGTTTTTGTTTTCTCTTCCTTTTGATGTAGATTCAATTAGGATTTAACTTTTCTGCCTCCTTAACAGTTAAGTATGCTTTTCTTGTTGAAAAGAAAGTAATGAAATCAGGTTAAGATAGGCATAACACATTTCTTAGCTTAAGCATCTTTACATAGATTGTCAAATATTAAATTGTTTAGTTTTGCTGAACTGCTGTGAGCAGTGTGGCTGAGATGAAATTGATTGTAAAAAAATGGAAACTGTATAACTTTAGAGTGTCTTGTTTCCTTTTCAGCATTTTGGAAAAAAACATGATATTTAGCTGTTCTTTCAAAGATATGATTATTTCTTTCGAAGATTGCTTTGAAAGGAGTAAGCAACTTACACAGTTTACGAGGCATTACAGTGTAGAGTCTTTTAATAGAATTTTTGGTTTGTTTTCAGGAGAAAGTGATTTTGATCTGTTGAAAAAAAAAATCTGAAAAAACACATAATTAAGGAAAACGGTCATTATTTCTCCAAACTACTTTACAAAACCTGCTTCCACAGAAATCAACTTCTAATTACTATATATTTGCTTATTAATGCTTGAGGCTTTGGATAAGTTTAGAAGGAAATCCTGTTACTGCAAATGTTTTTTAACAGTTGCCTCCACAACTAAATCGGTGCATTAATAAAATCAAATAAAATCTGGTAATTGCCTCTCTTTAATGTACTGTTGATATAAAAGTTACTGGGCTACAAATACATTGGGTACTTTCAAGTCATGGTGGGATTTGGGCCACATTGAAATAATTAGGGGTGAAGAGTCCTTGTTAACGCAGTTCAGTTATCCAACACAGTAGTAGCTTCTGGATAGAGCCGATGGGAGGAAAGTAGAAATCATTGTCTCTCGCATGGTGGCTAACTTAATATTCAGTTACACTATGAAGAGAATATTCCTACACCTATGGGTCATGGCGCTTCCTAACGTTATTTAAATATTGAACACTTTTTTTTTTTTTTTTTTTTGAAGTTACTACCATGGAAGACAGCTGTGTTATATTGTTAGCATTCTGCTAGTGCCGTTCAGAGGCTGGCATGGGGTAATTGGAAGTGGTTGAGTGCCATATTGACATATCTGATGTTTTCTTTTAACCCTGTCAGTGTTTGATAAAAATGTTGAGTTTATCCAGCAGTCATCCTGTAGATGTTTACTAAGCACTCAGTTATGTGCCAAGGTCAAACATTTCTTGTAGTTACACAAAAATTTCTTGTAGTAGTTTCTGCAGTAATAGTTTCTGCCAACTAGTGTGGTTTCAAATGACTTTAGTCTTGGTTAATGGCTACTATAGACAGAAAATGGAGGAACATTCCTTAATTACACAGAAAGAAGTCATTCAAAAATCAGTACTTTAGATTACATATTGAATAATTCTTCTTGGGGGTACTCGGGGTAACTTAAAATACTGAAATGGGGAATTATCGTAACTGTAGGATGTAACATTACAAAATGTAAAGATAAAGCTATTGGCTGTCAACTTTGTGCAGCAATTCAGATTTGTCTTGTTGTTTGTAATGTCAAACATTAAAATAGTCTCCAGGATGTACATATTAAAGAGTGAGTATAGGAAATTAATATATATTGATCATAATGAATGATTATGTAGATGTTCATGTTTTATGTATATGTGCATATATTTAAAAACCTAAAGTAATTAAGTTTTTTCAGATAAAATATGTTGACAAAAATATTTAAAAATAACTTACCTGAATAAATTTCGTAAATCTAGTATACTACTAGTATGTTGTAATGAATACAATGAAAATTAAGATTTTTTCTTCTTCTTTGATGAATGTAGAACTCAGTTTACATTGTATATGTGTGAATGTGTGTCTGATACTTTGTCCTAATATGAAATCAACTGTGTTAATCGTCAAGCCACTACCATATTAATAATCTAAGGTTATATACAGTGGGCTGTGTAAAACTTAGTGTTGTCATTACTTTTTGTATGTCTAATATAGGGAACCCAGAGGAAACAAATGGGGGAGCTAGTATTGTAGACTGAGTTTTCATGTACAAAGGAGAATATTCAGGAATATTCCATATAGTAATATTGTTGGTATACGTCAGCCAAACTTTTTTTATATTAATTATTCATCCTCAAAATACAGGCTAAAGGAAAGATAATTTTCTTGATTATGTTGACCTTTAGAAATTGACAGACTTCATCGAGTGTAGTTTGAGAATTGAATTTTCTAGGTGTAGAGTTTTTATGGTTTTATTCTTCTTCAGAACAGGTTTGACATTAACTTGGTATTTCTGCAGTAGGTAATACTGAATAGAGAAGATTATATCTCATCACCATCTCATTAATCCTATATATTACCCTTAGAGAGGAAAGAAATAGCAAGTGTTCCAAATTTCTCTATGGAGAAAGTAGAAAGTAGATTGTTTTGGGTACTTTATGTGCAGCAGAAAGTTAGATTAGTTAGAAGTGTACTGACCGAATAAGAATTGTATATGATATGCAATAATGTTTTTATTTAGTCTTGATTATTAATAGTGATAGTTACAATTTTCAAAACATGTTTGATTATGTAAACAATATTTGCTAATGCTGAAAATTTGAAAATAATAGCAACCTACCACAGGAAGTTGGTATATTATTTTTTGTCTCTTTTCTAATATTTAAAATTTTGAGGGATAGTTGAGATTTAATTGTATATATGCACTTATGTATAGGCTGTCACAATTCGATTATTTTTTTATATTTACACTTATCATGAGTGTTTCCACAAGTGTTTTCTTATTTTTTGTGGTTGTTAATGGAAACATAGTATGCCATCATATGAGTGTTCCATAATTCAGCCAGTTCCCTATTGTTGAACATTTTTTCTAAGTTTTTACTATTATTAATTTATTGTAGTTTGCCATAACCATTAGTGAGCATAGTTGCTTAATTTTTTGATGAGTATTTTTGTTGTATCTGTTAATTATGGTAAAGTTTGTACATGAAGTATGTATATGACTTTTACCATGATTTAATTGAAACTTTAAGATGAATACACACACAAACACAATTAGTGTACTTTTTACTTTTTGAAAATTGTGATATTATTCAGAAAAAAATGCTCCTTTGAGTAGCGTGAAGATTGGCTAGGCAGCATTTTGCACTGTCTCATTTAACCATTTTATTATTTTATTTTCTTTAGATACAATCATTATCATCTTTTTAACACTATAGAAGTGTCAAATAAGTCGTGGAAAGAAGGAATATATAAGAAATCCATGGAGGAGAGGTAGGTGTTGTAGTAGAAATAAGGGAATAGGAAAGCATACCTGATTAAATAGGGAGGGGGTCATCCTCACTGTCCTCATTCCCCTCTTTAGAAGTTTTGTGACTTGGAGGAGGCATCAATTTGAATTGAATATCGAAACCCTGTAACAGTTCATGAATCTATTAACAGAGGGTTTTTAATGCAACATTCAACTCCTACTTTGAGGAATCAGCTGTGTTTTAAATTCTCCGGCAGGAGCAGGCTATTGCTTTGTTCTTGTCTTTATTTCTATATTATATACTCTATGTAATTTTTAAAAACCTCTTGCACTTCAAATTATTATTTAAAAAATTTTTTGAAGAGGATTACCACGTAGAAATTTTTTCTTAAGTCTTTTCTTCCCCTTGGCTCTTTCATTAGTGTTTAAGAACACAGTTGATTTTTGTGCATCTTTTTCTCAGGTAACACTGCCGTAGATTTGTCATTCTAGAGGCAAGGGAACCATGAATCTAAAGAGGAAGTCTGGGATAATGGGCTAAGAAGAACTAGGAAAAACGCAAATCGTTCCACAGGGGCAGAGAGGGAATGTTTATTACATATACCGAAGTTATCAAAACTGGGGAGCAGGAGGTAAAGCCAGGAGCTGGGACGCTTCACTGAGGCCTGGTCTCTTCTGTGACACACACATAAACAGTAGGACAGACAAGAAATAAACAGTAGGACAGACAAGAAGAGACTTTACATCAATTATAGGGATGATTTGTTTTGTGAAAGACTTCTTCCAATCAGATTTTTCCATTTCATTCACTTGGATATTTTTTGGGAAATGGAATTTTGTTACCTTTTGAAATTTCCTCCTTTTTAATATAGATTTTCTTTCCACTTATCAGATTTATTGATGTATTTCCAATTTACACATCTTTATAGTTTTGTTCATTCTTTCTAACTTTATTTTTTCTATTTTTATTGGTTAAAAAAAATCTATTCCCTTTAGGCATGGGTAGCTAATTTTCAAAAGAATTGTGTTTAGTTTTTGGTTGTTAATTTCCTTGCCTTTTCTTTCTCCTGTGTGTGTGTGTGTGTGTGTGTGTGTGTGTGTGTGTATGTTTATTGAGTTTGCCTTTTCTAATTTTATTTTGGCTTGTTACTATTTTCCTCTTCTAAGTTATCAAGCCACTTGGTTTGTTATGCTTTTCTTTTTGCTTTTAACTTTGTTACCAATATAATCACTGAGTTTTACAGCAAGAACCTCCCCCTTAGTACTGCTTTTGCAGTTTTTCATGCATTTCATTAACTCACCTATTAAAAAACATTTTATCATATTCCAAATTTCATCCCAGGTTCAGTATTTACGATATCTTATTTTTAGTTTGCTTATATTTGAACAGTATTCAAGTCTGATTTTTTTTTTCTATCCGATTTTGTTGTAATAACTGCTAATGGGCGGCTGAATTTTTGTCTTAGTGCATGACCAGTTTTTTAAGTGATACGGTTAGAATGGAAAATACAGTCTGTTCTTTGGTCTTATTTATGTTCGCCTATGAAGCTGTTAGGTAATTCAAGGCTCATGTCATTGTCTGCTTGAACTGTCATGCTCTGGCAGGGCCTTCCAAGTCTTCGGTTCCATCTTGTCCTTTTGTCTCTGCCACCGTCATGCCAGCGCTCCTTCTTCTGTTTACATTGCTGCCAGCTTTGCATATCAGTGCCGGCTAGATGAGAACTTTTCAAAACAGATTTGCTATAAAACAACTTGAAGTTCTTTGTTTGATTCCTAATAGCTAGCGTAATTTGAGCACCCACTATCCATGATGGTAGTTACTTTTCCGGACCTCATCTCATTTAGCCTTTTAGAGGATCCCTGCAAGGTAATTCTCATTTGACAGAGGAGTCTCATCTGACTGAGGCATTCAGAGGTTGGACCTGTTCCCCCAAGTCATATGCCTCATAGGAGAAGGATCCAGCAGGCATAGGGCTGTCTGCTTGCTGGGGCTGGCTCCAAAGCATGGACTTGCTATTACAGTGACAATGATATCATTCCTCTGTTCTGGTTTTTGCACACACCAGGTACACTGGCAATAGCTCCTAATTTTTCCTCTGCATGTATTTTTGATAGGTAATCAATTACATTAAAAAAATGTAATGGTACTTAGAAAAATAGGACATTATTCCATTTGTTTTCTTTTATGTTTGATGTATTTCACAGCTGAGCTACCAGATGTAATTGATACATTTGTGTTCTTCACCTCTATCCCTATAGTTTTTGCATTTTCTTAACTTTTACCCTTCTGGGATGGACTCGAAATTCTGGTTTTCCATGGACCTAAACTGAAAGATGTTCTAGCTTATTCTAACTAGACAGCTCTGAATTTTCCAAGTATCTGGCTTGTGTGCCATGGACAGTATAATGAACTCTGCCAATGATCTCTGTAAGCAGGATCAGTCGGCCGTACCTCTGTTGTTAATATGTCAGCAGTGACTCCAGGAAAGTGGCAGAGGGGCAGGGACCACACATGTGGGTGCTACTGTGTCCTGATCTGTCCTATACACCCCTCCTCACTGTAACGTAACCCCCCTGCCCCAAGACTAGCTCCTAGGACTGTTCAAGAAGGGCTACTCATACAGGGGATCCTCTCACCGCAGTTCTCCCCAGCTGCGGCTCACCTGCACAGCCAGGTGGAGTTGTCCAAGAGGACTCCTATCTCCACTCCCTACTTCTGCCCAGAAGATACCCAGCACGTTGGATGAAATTTGAAGATTGGAGGCCGACTCACAAGGTCATGAAGGGGAGGATGCTTGGGAGGTCTGCTTGCTTGTCTCAGGCCCCTGTAGCTGTCTCCCACCCCAAGGCACGAGTCAACATTGCAGTGAACTGGAGGAGGTTGTATTTGCTGAGCAATAATCAGGAATATTATTACATGGTTTTTGAAAGTAGAATCCTCTCCCCTCACAATTCAAAGATATATTTGTTCTAATGTTAGATGGTTGTGTTTCAGCATGGTTTTAGAATGGCATTTATAGACCAGAAAAGAAAGAAAGACATGCTTATATATCTACTTTTCCCATTAACACCTGTAGTAAAATTGTTTGAATTAATTCTTCCTATGTTATATTAGCAGTCACTATCTCGAATTCTTTTCTTGGACTGCTGTAGAGTGTAGTTTTTGAGTAAGTCATATTCTATGATTATAGTAATGGGATCCTTTGTGAAGTTCTGTTGCTACCCCTTGCTCTTCTCAAAATAATTCACGTTTATTAATTATAACATGTTGTTTAAGTTAAATTCTTTGGGGGGAACCGGAGTCTCTCTCATAAATTCTTCCGGCCTTCTTGCTTTTGTTGTGACCTCCTCAGAGGTTAGTCTTGTCGACAGATTGTTTCCGATCATTTAGGTCATGAAATACTTTGCTCCATCTTCAAAAAGAACAGGTTTTGCCTCAGTTCCAGCCCTGTGGTGACCATTTCCTTTGTGCAGATTTTCTTTCAAGCTCTTCTTTCTCTTCACCCTAATCTGAAGGGTTCTTTTCTTTGCATCTTAAATGTTATCTCATCTTCTTTCTTGGCAGTACCTGAGGAGTATCTTGTTTTTTCCTGTGTGTGTATGTTTTTAAAATACTGTTCAAAGCCTTGATAGTAACTTATGGTTGTTTTGCTCTTGGACTCTTCCTTTCCAGTTCTTAGAAATTAAATAAATGCATATATTTCTGCAGTTTTTGTTCATACTGTTCAGCTTCTCAAACCCTTTTGGTTTCCACAGTTTTCTTGGTGCAGGAAGTTATTTTGGGTTGTTTTTATTCATTTGTGCACATTGTACTAGTTTCTTTTCAGATCAGTGAATTCTCTGGAGTGGGGTGTGGTTTTGATTTTGTCAGCTTAGCTACGCCTTTAGTTTCTTCCCAGAGGACTAGTTCTTAAATGTTTTGGAAAGGTGGGCCCCTTTCTGGGTTTGAACACCACTCCTGATGGGTATCTTAACAGAAAAACTGCGAACCTCCTCCCAGAAAAAGAGGCATGAATGCATAGTTTCAGAGCTTCATAGATCCTGAGTTTCTATAGACTTCTCCCCTCCTTTTTATAAATCCCATGGAGGACATACTATTACACATTTACTGCTTGAACTTGCTTTTTCACTTAAACATATATTGTGCCTGTCTGAGGCAGGTCCTTTAATTAGGTAGGAATGGTGAGTATGATAAGTAGCAGTCCATCAATCCCTCCCGTAATTGCTAGAGTTAATTTAACTTGCTTTTAATAACTACATTATCATGTCCTTCCTCTATAAATAGGCACTTATCTTGGGGAAATTTTGATGGGCCATTTTGTATTTACACATTTTTCGTGTTATTATTTTAGGTAGCTTGTACCTTCCTCTTTCTCACTCTCATAGACGTGGACAGTGTAGAGAAGGCGAAAGGAGCTCCTGAGGCTGGTCCAGGGACAGCTGGGCCTAGGGGTTAAGGCAGATGAGAGGGTCGTGAGGACATTGGCTTCTTGGAGATGCTTTATTTAACTAATCAGAGTTTTAAACTTTAGTTTTAAAGTTTATTAAAAACAATTCCCCCAAGTTTGTTGAGATGTAATTGACATATGACACTGTATATATGCTTTTAATATCAAGCATTACAAATTAGATTTAACACACAATTGTTGCTCGGACAGGTGTGCTCATTCTGATGTGACTGGGGGGCTCCCCCTGACTGGAGAGCCACTCTGGGCAACTCATTATCTCTTTCGTTCACACACAAGTGTTTTAGAAAAGCATGAAATTCTGTAGAGGCAGAAGAAAGAAGGAAAGCTATTGTTCCCTACCATAATGGTGCTTCTTCAGTTCCTTTTATCCCTTCCTCTTCTGAATATTAAAGTGGAATATGTTAATTAAAAAACTGAGTTCCTATCTTGTGGTCAAGATTTCATATACTTCTCTGGCCACGTGAAGCCAGTGAGTGGTTTTCCTGCAAACTCGCCAGAGAACGATGTTTTCAGGCAATGCTTTGCTCTCCACTTGGTGTATTTGTTATTTGAAAAGTGCTTCCTCTTTTCAGTTGGACAGGACTTGCCCACAGCTACTCACAGGTGTCGTGTATGTTGCCCAGTGGTCTAAGTCATTCAAGAGATCGTGGTTTTGAGCCAGGTCTTCAGTGAGCGCTGAATCCAGTGAGGAGCTTTTATAAGCCGCACATGCCTGAGCATCGCTCTCATCCTGCTGATTGAGAGCCAGGGGCTGGGGCCCGGGCATGTAGGTCTTAGACTCTCCTTGGGTGGCTCCTGTACAGCCTTGATTAGGAAGTACTGATCTCACAAGTATTCTTCCTCTAGCATTACCAAGAAAGTTTGCCTAGTTTTTCCCTCAAAAAAAAAAAAAAAAAAAAGTCTCCACTCCAAGTTTCTCTTAGAGTAATGCTTATTTGCTAGCTGCCTATAAAATCCCTCTATAAAAAAGTATCCATATATCCCTAATTAATGAATTCGCTCATGGGTGTTTTCTAGTTGTGAAACTTCCCCTGGGCTCTACTGCTGTGTATCTGTAGTGTTTTAGTCAAAGCCAAAGAGGGGGCACAAAGCTTCATGAGAAGCATTGGGTGGACAGAGTCAAAACATGCGGCAGTGGTGTCCAAAGGTGTGAGTGTGAAGCTGTCCTCACCGGCCCCTGCACTCGGCTCCACCAGCAGGAGGCTCTTTGAGCGCGGTAGGGTGGGGGGGAGCACGACACACAGGACGGGACGGACGGACAGTGCTGGGATGGGACAGGAAGGGGACGCTATGCCTTTCCATATGACACAGCCTGTCTTCCAGGAGATGGGAAGGGGGTGCCTGCTCTCCTTGAGAGTGCACAGCAGCCAGCATCCATAGAAGCTCTGTCAAGCTTAGCTAATGCCTGTCGATCGTAATTTTTTTTTTTTTCATTCTATTTTGGTGACTTTCTGAGCTGTGCTGAGCATGGCAGACTCATGCTGTCCTAGAGAACAGTGTTTTCTCTTTCAGCAGGTAGTGGAGGGAGGGAGGAATGCAGTAACAGCTGGATGAGTGAATGAAAGGTGTACTGGGTGACTGAATGGAGAGAGGGGCCTTGTGGAGGTTCAGACAAGGAAAGAGAAGCAGAGATGGGGGAGGCAGTTCACGGAATAGCCTTTCCAAAGAGTCTGGGAGGTGAGGTGGATCTCAGCAGGGTTGAGGGGGGTGTGTGTGGTTTGTCTTGTTCTCAGGCAGTTCTTTCGTCTGCCTGGAAAGATCGCTTCCCACTCTGATTAGCAAGCATTTCCCATCCACAGCCTTGCCCTCGCCACGTGGGCACTCCTTCCTATGGAGTCCCTCATCTTCCTCCTCTCTCCTGATTTAGTACCATGGTATTTGAGTTGCCCTTTCTACTTCCCCATTTAATTACAGTCTCTCTTGATTTCCTTCTTGCTTTATGTGAGTGAGCTAATTTATCTTCCCAAGCAGTCCGTCACCTTATCACGAGCAGCCCTGAATATTAGGGCTCCTCTTTGTCCCCACTGCCTCCAGGAGTGCAGTGCTGGAGTTTTCCGTCCCTGCCCAGAGCCTCCACAAACTCTTCCTTTGGGCTTACGGCTTGATGGATGATGGATGATGTGGCCCAGACTGGACCGACCCTAAAGACAGTGGTTTGTGCGACTTCAGTTCATTGTGTTTCTTTGACCTGGTTCTACCTGACTAGGCCATTTTCCTCCAGAGTTTACTCACTTTGCTAATAGTCTTGGTGGGAGATATAGACCAGTTTCAAAAATTCCAAAGATCTAGTAAGACCTGTTCTGGACCTCTCCTCTCCAGTTCAGGTGTTGTCAAGTGGGCCCTGTGGTCTAGTTTATCCAGATTTGCAGGAGCTTCCCTGCATTTGCTAAGCATTGACCCAAAAATACTTGGTGTGGTGAGGTCTGCTGAAAGAACTTTTTCCTGCCCTCTGATTTCTCTGTCTCTCCGGCCACTTCTATTCATCTGTAACTTCAATGTCTTTTTATAGTTAAAGAAGATGGGGGAGTATGTCTATTAATGGGATAATCATTTTCACCAAGAGAATAGATGCATTGACAAGAAGAGACTGAAAGGCAACATTTTAAATACATTGTGAGAGGACCTTGAACCATGCAACAGTGCAGTTTTTGGAGGGCACAGCTGGAAGTCTGTCCTGAGTGTGAGAGGGCTTGGATGGCTGGCACGACCTGGTCCATACTCCGCAGCAGCTCGTGGGGGCTGAAGTTTCTGACTCTGAAGGCTAAGACCTGGGTGGAGCTGGGCTTACTTGCTATTTCCTAGAGCCCTGGAGCTAGGTTATTTGAACTCAGATCCCAGATTTGCCATTTTCTATCTGTGTGAACAAGTGTATATTATTGTGATCTAGACTGTCTCAGTTTCGTCATCTGAAAATGGTGCATATAGTAGCTGCCTTGTGGTGAAAGGATTTGGTGAGTGACTTAGAATAAGGCCTGCTGTATAGCAGGTACTTGCTTCATTCAGTCATCATTTAGCTACAAATAACAGATTCTAAGCAATGGTCATTAACACATTTGGATATTTAATTTTCTCCTGTAATGAGAAGTTCAGAAGTAGGCAGCCCTGGGCTGGTGTGGTAGTTTTAGGACGCCACCATCAGATTCCAGTATTTCCACTGTATCCTTAACTTTTGTCATTGTCACCTCATAGTCACAAGACAGCTGCCTCAGCTCCAGCAGGATGATGGTTTCAGGAAGGATGAAGGGCAAAAGACAACAGGGCGAGTACCAGCTAAATTGCTTCATCTTCTAAAGAGAGTTCCCAGAAGCACCACCCATCAGTTTTCCACTTACATCTTGTTGGCCAGAATTATATCACATGGCCTTAACAGTAAGGGAGGAAAGGAAATGTAGTTTTTTAAAGTTGAGCACATTATCATTTTCAACAACATCAATCTTGTTATCAGTAATGAGGAAGAAGTAGGAAATGGATGTTGAATAGGCAAACCAGCAGTGTCTGCCACAGCACTCGATATTCCCGCAAAAAGTATCCTTGCATGAGACTAGCCCCAGAGATGGGAACTTCGGAGGCAGGAGGTTTCAGGATCCCATAGGAACTGTGGAACCATACAGACCTTCTGGAGATTGATCCATAGACCGTATCAGAAGCGTTCATTTCCCTGCCATCTTGGAGTAGACATGAGCTTCGTATTGACGCATTCTACATCTTTCTCCTGGTTCCTCAGCCTTGCCCACCTCCCTTCCCCTCCCTGCCATTACTTCCCAGGGGACTTGAGTGTCCTTATCAGACATTCTTCCTCTATTCTGTTGCCCAAAAGTTCCAGAGTGCTTTGCAGTAGCCATCTGGCAGTCCCATCAGCACCCAGCACTGAAGCCAGGACTCCGGGCAGCCCAGTCTTCCACCTGGTGTGGTGAGCAGGCAAGTGGCGTGCCTTTGGGGAAATTTCCAGGGTTCAGCTCTCTACTTTCTGTACTTATTCGCCTTCTAATCGAATTCTTAGGCCTGCGTACTTCCTCTGTTTTATTGGCATTCCATTCCCATGCCGAGTGTTGATGAAATGGAAAAAGAGCTTTTGCCTGAATCTGTCAGCAGGGGAAGCTTGGCCCGGGGTCTTGGACCCAGGCACGGTGTTTCCCATCTGTGGGGGCCGTCATTAGAGGGATGAGCCTATAGTAAGGGATTCTGAATTTTAGGAAGGGCAAGAGGCCAGATGTCATCATCTCAGAGCTTACCTCAGTCAGAAATATGGGAAGATTTCCCAGCATAGAAACAACCACTTAAAACTTGGGCTTGAGCTTTGGGATAGTCCGTTTTACTAATGGCCAGTATTTTGGCCTACGTTTTGGTAAAAGCACAATACCAGCCAGCATTTAAGCAGCTTTCCATACCTATTCTCAGTGGTCTTACTTCACCTCCGGAATCTGTAAACTTTCCATGAAAAAAAGGCCTGGTCTGGTGGTTTCTCAGGATTTGCTTAAAATCTTCTAATTCCATTATGTCTCAAGAGAGAGCCAGTGCAAATACCATTAAGGGTGGCTCACTTATGGAGGCACGAATACTTTGTCGTCTGGCTGAAACCAAAAGTGGTATCTCCAATCCCTTCCCTTTTAAAAAAAGATTTTTCCCCCCTCAATCAAGTAGCTTGTAAATGCATAGATCAGCAAGGGAATTTCATTTTTTAAATATATATAATTTGTTTACTGCTCTTTTAAATACTGCAAACCAGCTCATTTAGTACACGGGAGATATATTTAAAGCCCACAAGTAAAAGATAAATGTTACTGTTCAGATTAATTAAAAAGGAAGATGGTCAAAAGGCTATCATGTCAATTCAACTCTTTTTTTTTTTTTTTTTTTTTGTATATGGGGGCTTTCTCGTAGTAAAATCTTCAAATAGTGTAATTCTCCTTGTCCGCTCTACCCACTTCTTAGTCCCTTCCTCAGAGGTGAGCCATATCTCACTCTGTCATACACCAGTCCAGACTTTTTCCTAAGCATTTGTATTTGCCCATGCAAATTATCCTTAAACCTGCCTATGGGATTATACTGTCCACCTGTACAACTTTGTTTTTAACAGAACAATCGATCTTAAAGGTCATTACATACCAGTACCAGTACATTTATGCTTGTCTCATTCTTTTTTACGGCTGTGGGCTAGTTGTATTAGAGCTACGCCATAATCATAGTTATTCCCCTGTGGTTGGGCATTTAGATTGTCGCTAATATTTTTGTTCCATTGTTTTAGGGCAGGGGTATTATAGACAATGGTGCAGTTCTCGTGTCTGTCTGCTTTTATACATGTTGTAGTGTTTCCCTAGGATAGAGGCAGAATATTTTAGGCATAGAGTATGTGCATTTAAAATGTTAGTACTTCCAAGTTGCCTTCTCATGTGGCTGTGTATGCCAGTATATACACTCCCAGTAGCAACATATGAGTTGTTTTTTTTTTTTTTTTTAAGATTTATTTATTTTAGAGAGAGAGCGTGCGCATGAGCTAGAGGAGCAGAAGGAGAGGAAGAGAGAATCGCAAGCAGACAGCACACTGAGCATGGAACTCAGCATGGGGCTCCATCTCACAACCCTGAGATCAAGACCTGAGCTGAAACCAAGAGTCAGACGCTTAACCGACTGAGCCACCCATGAGAGTTAACAACATACTTTTTAAACTTGGCATTTCTTTTCTATGTTGTTTTTTTTTTAAAGATTTTATTTATTGATTTGACAGACAGAGATCACAGGTAGACAGAGGCAGGCACAGAGAGAGAAGGGGAAGCAGGCTCCCTGCTGAGCAGAGAGCCCGATGTGGGGCTCGATCCCAGGACCTTGAGATCATGACCTGAGCTGAAGGCAGAGGCTTAACCCACTGAGCCACCCAGGCACCCCTTTTTTCTGTGTTTTTCAAGAGCTGTTAGTGCTTCAGGAAAGTGATCCCGATTCAGGAGTAAATCATTGAAATACCATTTTCCCTGGCCACTTGAGTTTAGGGGTAAACAGATGATGTAGTCCTGACTCATGAGATGCGGCTGATCACGTGCTAAAGGATACATAAGAATTCCCTTTGCAAAGACAGACCCAGGAAGAGAGGCACTCTTAGTTTTCACCTTGTGACATCTGTAGCACGTCCCTCCATCTTTTGATAAGAGTGACGTGCTGAGGGAAGACAGACCGAAACTGGATCTGCCAAAGCAATTAAGATTGCCCTCGGCTGCAAGTAACAGAAACCTGAAGTGGCTTGGATTGGGCTGGCTGGCTGGCTCTTTCGTTCTTTCTTTTTTCTTATCTTGACTCAGCTTCTCAGTGATGTCATCAAGGCTCAGGTTTACCCACCTTCCACATGCTGACCTTTGTCCCTTATGCTCCTCGCTTCTTGGTCACAAGACTGCCATCTCTGTTCTGTGGAGAAGCAGCTCCCATTGAGCAGAAATCAAAAGCCTTTGGCAGAGGGGCTCTTTCATTGCATTGCCAGTAGTGGGTCACAAGACTGTCTTCCCCCCAAGGGTAACTTGGAGATCAGATATCAGGCCTAGTGGGATACCCTTTTCCTGATTTGCTTATTAGACCCATCATGATTTATCTCCTCCTGCAATCTTTCCAGTCATACAACATGTAACTTTCTGCTCGAGCCATGTTGGGTTGGGCTTTTTGCCACCTGTAGCCACAATAGTTCTAACAGATTCAAATAAACAAAAAGGAATAGAATGCCAAAGATGACTGTGCTTCTTTAAGGCATGAATTTAGTTATGTGCTCCTTTGATGGCATGTGCTATTTGTGCCTTTCTGGCACACATTCCTTACATTTTCTGTTAATAACGCTTTTACCTTCCTATAGGACACCTGTCCCATTCTTGGTTTATGTGACTTTGGGGCAGCTGCATAACTGCGAGCCCAGGTCCCAGGCCTGGACAGAGGTACCACCGTGGGTTCACTGAGCCAGCAGCAGTCAGCCCTGAGGCTTCGGCTACAGCTCTCCCCAGACAGGATGCAATGAACACAGCGCCGGTGCAGCTGGGAGGAGAGTTTGTGATCAGGTCTTTTGAACCATCCTTGGACACTTCTTTTTGCTTACGCCTTTTAAGGTGTGTTTCTAGTGTTTGCTACTGAATACCTAGAACTAACATAGCCTCCAGACCTAGCTTTTTAAAACGTTTTGTTCAAATCTTAGTTGGCTCAAAGATTTGTTTGGTGCTTTGGGAGGAGGCGTTGGTAGGGTCCTGTGCCAGCCACCAGCCAGCCGTTCTCATGTTCTCTGCATGGGAGCCTCCGGGGGTGAGATGGGGAAGGAAGCTGAGAGTGTTCTGGTACATCCTCAGGTCAGATAAAAGGGAGGAGTATGGCATGGGGCCAGGAGCTGGAGGTACATGGTGCCGCTGAGCACATCTGTGCCTTCAGAGGGACGTCCCCAGGGGCGGGTGGGGCAGTCCAGCTGTATCGGCAGGAGCCATAGGAGCGGTAACTCTTGAGCATCGCAGTGTGCTAAGCACCATGCTATGCACTTTGCATTCATTATCTCATTTAATCTTCTGAACAGCTTCTGAGGTAGCTGATACTGATGTCACACTTCTATAGAGAAAAATGAAGGAACTTGGTTGAAATCACACAGTGGGACTTGAGTGCAGGCAATCTGATCTGGGGGCCCTGGGTGATCTATTTCCAGCTGGCCCAGCTGATCAGGTTCAAAAGACTTGATCACGAAAGTCTCCTCCCGGCTGCAGCGGCCCTACCAATGCAGCGTCCCCCATTCTTCCTGCCACTGCTGCTGGGCCACAGCTTTGGTCCCCAGCTCACCCTCCCACCACTCCGTGCAGCATTTCTATGAGCTCTGGCCTGTGCAGTTGTGTCCTGTTTGAAGCCTATGGAAAATCTACTTGCTTATTCACCTGTCTTGGTCACTTTATTTGAAAATTATAGTAGTCTTAGGAACTCTCCAGCATGTATTGTCTATACTAGCAATTCTTTATCTTTTAGGAATTGTGCATGCTTTGGATAAGCTTAGTTCTTCCCACAGAAAAGTGCATATGTACATGTAAATTTGCATACCATTGCATGAGCTCACAGTATGCTGAAAATCACTGTTTGTCGTTGTTGTTTTACATGCCTAGCATCTTAGAGCCACTAACAGACTGACGTGTAATATAGTGAGGGTGAACAAAATGTTCCAATCCTGTAAATCTTTTTCCTGTGTTTAAGAGTTCCTAATTTCCCAGAAGGGAGGGATAGTCTCAGTCTTATACCGAATTCATTTGGATATGATGATGTAATGAGCACAATTATTTATCTTAAAAATTGTGGAGTTTTATTTTTAGTGGCTGTTGAAGGAGACCCCTCTGCTTTATTTTTTGCCAAATCAAATCATCCTTGTTTCAAATGGTAACTGCTGTTTATAGTCCGGAGTAATGGATCAGGAATTTTTTTTTTATAGAAAGTTAAGGGAATTAAAATGGAAAGTTTAGTAGAAATAAAAGTTTCAGTATGGGTAACAAGTTTTATCAAACTTAATAGGCTCAAGAAATGAGTTTGTGCCTCAGACCTATCACATTCAATGCCCGTTTATAGAGAAGGCAGGAATTTTTGGAAACATATTGCATTGAAATGTATAAAATTTTCGCCTCTACTCTTACCAGTTTAAGTTGACTTGCACATATGGAACCTGAAAAAGGGCCTTTTTTTTTTAAAGGATCAACTTAAAATTCTGTTGCATATATGAATTATAGCTTTTATGCTTGGATTATTGGTGCTAAGATTTAAAAACCTTGAGACTGTTTTTTTTGTGTGTGTGTTGAAAACTGGCTTCCTTTATCTCAGAAATTGCCTGGTATGAAAAACATGTCATTCAAAGTAGCTTTCATGATTCTCTGACAGACAGACATGTTAGTGCCTTTCAAACAAACTAAAGCCTTCATTTAATATGATTTCTGCTCCTGTGAACTAAAATATGTGCTTAGACAAAGCAGTATCCTGGTCTAGAATTCTTTTGTTGGGGCTCACTGTCGTGGAACAGATTTTCCTGCTCAGCCGCTGCAACCGTGCCTGTGGCTGGATGAGGAGTGCGGCTGGCAGTGTGAAGGTCAGCATCAAGGGCCTGGGCGGCAGCAGCTCTCCACTTAGGAGGTTCCCGTAACACCACCGCGTCTCCCCAGAGGACCTCAAAGAGCCCCGCCACCTCTAAGGGCCCAGAAAGGCGGACTGTCACCTCTCGCTATCACCTGCTGTTGGAGTCTAGGTCATGGGACTTAATTTCATTTCATAGTAGGTATGAGTTTAAAGACATTACAAAGCATCCATTTGGTCTCTCCAAGTGAGTAGCTGTCTTTTGGAAGCATACCTCAGCTTTTAGCTCTAAGGCCACGTGGGAGGGAAGGAGGCACGTAAGAAACTCTGTGAACTCTGGTCATAAGCACTGACAGTCCTCACCTTCATGGGGCATCCATCACTGCTTTTGCTTTTGTTCCGTGCAAAGCAGCTTGTTTTTCTTGAGTTCCCTGGGCTTTTGTTCACTGGACAAAGAATCAGAGTATCCACATTTTAAGCCTGATTACATTCCATCTCACTTACAACTTGACTGCAAAGAAGTGTGCACAATTTTAATATGTAATATGTAAATTGATAATCATTGCTATGAGACTTTGCTTTTTTGTCTATGGACCAGATGAGGTGTTTTTACCTTTTTTTTTTTTTTTTTTTTTAAGATTTTATTTATTGGAGAGAGAGAGAGTGGGAGGGCAGGGCTAGGAGCAGAGGGACAGGGACAGGCAGACTCCACGCTGACCATGAAACCAGACACGGGGCTCAATCTCACAGCCATGAGATCATGACCGGAGCCAAAATCAAGAGTTGGACACTCAACTGACTGAGCCATCCAGGTGCCCCAAATTTTTGCCTTCTGATCTGTTTCAGAGATGATCTGTGTTAGCACTTTCTTTTTTTTTTTTTTTTTTTTTTTGGTTGGTTATATTTGTTGTCAGTGTCTTGAGAAGTAATGTTCATAATGGCAGTGACATCAGAGAGTTTATTAATAAGGTAGAGTTGTTTTTAATGAGATGAAAGGAGAGATAAGAAAAGGAAATAATTCCTAAATGGGAGGGAGCATTATAGGCAGGTGCACAGGGTCTATGATAGCACTGGAGAACATTGGATCCACTTTTTGGGCAGCTCCCCTTTGAGGAGATTCTGTCTTGAGTAATTAAGGAGGTAGCACAGGCAAGCCAGATGAAGGTGAGCAGGGGCCCTGTAAATCACAGAACACAGAGGGACAATAAACAGCATGATATGTGTGGGTAATATAGACACATGATTCTAGGTGCCTGGTGGCCAGAGACCTCTGAAGTAGGCAGGGCCTTATCATGGAGGGCTCTGTATGGCCAGTGGAGGAGATTTGGTCCCAATTTAAAGAATTGGCTTGGAGTCGCATGGTCAGTATGCTGTGGGCTTGTTCAATGAAGAGACATTGCGAGCATCCCTCATGGTGGACACTGTGGGACTTAGTATCATTTTGTTATTTTGAAATTTTGTGATGGTGGTTTATCTATTCATTAATCATAGTCTGTAACAGATGGAATGAGACAATGGAGACAGTCCTTCTCTGTGGGGATGAAATATTTTATTTGTGAGAGGGGAAGCAGGAGGACGAAGAAGATACAGTGTTGACTGTCCAGGCTGGAGTTAGTGGAGGAGAAAGAAGGCTGTTTTGTTTTTGTTTTGTTTTAAATTAGTGTTATTTTTAATAGAGAGATAGAGCATGTGTGCAAGAGGGGGCGGGGGCAGGGGCAGAGGGAGAGAGATCATCTTGAGCAGGCTTCATGCTCAGTGTGGAGCCCGACACAGGGCTCGATCTCATGACCCTGAGATCATGACCTCAGCCAAAATTAAGAATCAGACACTTAATCAGTTGAGGCACCCAGGCACCCCTCGGTTTGTGGGAGAGTGTCAGGCACAGCAGAGCGCTGCTTGAAGCCCTAAGTACTTGCATTCAGGAAGCCCCTTCCCCTGTGTTACCGGAGTTTACAAAACTCCCATCTAAAAAAGCAGAACAGGGGCACCTGGGTAGCTCCATCAGGTTAGGTGTCCAACTCTTGATTTCAGCTCAGGTCATGTTGATGGAGCCCAGCGCTGGGCTCCCATGCTCAGTGTGGCGGAGTCTGCTTGACATTCTCTCTCCCTCCCCACCTACCGCTGCCCCCAACTCATGCTCTTTCTCTCTCTGAAATAAGTAAATGATATTTTTTTTTAAAAAGCAGAACAATAATTCTCTTTGAGTTACAGTTCAAGTGAAGAGAAGGGAAATGAGATGTTCAAGAATGTGCAGTTAGGAATTGAAAGATATGGTAAAATTCCTCCAATCTGTGACTCCAGAACTTGTGTGCTGGCTACTCACTCTCACCTTGCTTGGTGGCCATGGAAGCATTCCCGCTCCTTTCCTCTCAGCATTGCAAGCAGCTTTCTTCAGCAGAGACTGCTGTGTGGAGAAACCCTTAACAGCATAAAACTCTAATCAGATGAATATGGTGATGGGCCTACCCTCTGGAATCATTTTGGTTATGTGATACCTCACTCTGTTAGAAATCTAGCTTTTTTGGTTGTGCCTAATGTCTTAGAAATACCCTTCAAATCAAATAATAAATGTGGGAGAACAGAGCTAAGAGAACCAAGACCTTTGTCTTTTCCTGCCCAACAGTGCCTTGCCCCGTACTTGGAGCTGATAATAATCTGTTCTATTTTGTACTACTGCAATATTTTAATTCTGGCAAACTCTTTTGAGGTGAGATTGTGAACTTTTACATTTTTGTTTGTTTACATAAAAAAGGTAATTAGATGAGTATATGCAAAAAATGATGAAATGCAAGTTAGGTCTGTTGTCTTGTTAACTGTGCTCTGCTGATTAGTTTCTTGCTTCTGATAGTGTGCTAGAGTTATAAGATGTCCTCATTGTGGGAGGCTGGGTGGTGGGCATACCAGTCTCTGCACTATTTTTTCAACTTCTTAGGAGTCTATAATTATTTTTAAATAGAAAGTTAAAAAGTAGAGAGGATGTGTCACTAAAATTATTGTTAAGGAAATCTAAGATTTTTCTTTAGGTTTGAAATAATTTGCTACAACTAAATTATAGCACAAACTACATACTCATAATTCATTCACTCACAAAATATTTGTTGAGCTCTTTGTGTCCTGAATTATCCCACTTGGAGAACAGGAGAGAGGTACCCTTCTTTAAGGAGTTAGCCAGAAAGACCTTCACCTTACCTCTTTTGTTTCTGGGCTGTGGAGCTGGAATTTTTAACCTGAGGTCCACAGATTTCAGGGGTAACATTTGTGTGCAAAGGTGCCTTCTACAGAAAGTATCATTGGTGGTCATCAGACTTTCAAAGGTTAAGGACTTCTGTCTTGGGTGATTACTTCCCTTGGATGTATTTTGAAAAGAACTGAAGACTATATTGGCAGATTTTATTTTGTATATATATAGAGAGTGTGTGTGGAGGGGGAAGAGGCAAAGAAAGAGGGAGAGAGAAACTTAAGCAGACTCTGTGCAGAGTGCAGAGCTAGACATGGGGTTTGATCTCAAAACCCTGAGCTCACAACCCTCAGATCATGACCTGAGCTGAAACTAACAGTTGGATGCTTAACTGACTGTGCCACCTGGGCGTCCCAGCACTGGACACATTTTTATTACCCTCTCCATTCCACATGGCCAGCTTGGCTAAACAGCTCTGCTCTTCAGAATCTGTGTGGTCTATTAAATTAGTTCCAAGTGAAGCTTAAAATTCACAATATATTTTATATGTTTTCTCTTCTATAGTGGTTGGTAGGTTGGTACAGGTGTGTGATTTTTCTCTCAAAACATTCAAATTGATCTGGAATTTGTACTGAACTATATTGCCCTGCAACTATTGCTGTGCTCCTTGGTAGCATTTACTGTGTGACCTGTTTGGATTTTAAAGGGGTGAGATGTTCTTATGTAAGAGATTCAAAGTGAGAGAAGGGGGGTTGGGACTAAAATGAGTCTGGTTACATGTTTAAGAATTTATAATGGCAACTTTTTGGCCAGCCTTTTGTCCTTAGACTGTAGGCCACTTGAAGGCAAGGGCTGAACTCAGTCACACGTTCATAGCATCTAGTGTGGGGTCTAGCACATGGTAAGTGTCCAGAAATTATTTGATAAAAGACCTTCTCATAAAAACACCATTTCTACTGTTCAGGTCCCACCAAACTTTCATGTTTACCTAGGAACGCATAGGAAATCTTTACACCAATCACTGAGTCATACCAGCTAGAGCACTGAGTGATGTTTTGTTTTCAAAATACTCAGAATCCTCAAATGGTTTCCTCTAGAGGTGCATAAAATATTATTATTCTTTCAGCAAACAATTTCATTTAAAAACTTAAAACTAATCGTTACATTTGGTTAATTTGGGGAGTTGAAGGCATCTTTCTCCTTTCCATTAAAGGAAACAGAGGCCAGCAAGTAACAACTTGAAATGAATTTTTGTTTATGTTGACAATTTCTCTGTTAGTTGGAGGGCTTTTTCTGTGGGTGCTTTACATGCTTAACCATGATGATGTTCTTTGTAGATTTATGAAGTGTCTGGGAAGGCATTCTGTTTTAATTTCTCACAGCAAAACAGTGTCTTAAATGTATGTCTTCTTAATGCATATGACCATGAAAATGTAATTCTAAACATTTATGTATACTGATGATTAAAAGAACAAAAAGCATGCCATATTCATTCATGTAGATTCTCTTAGCTGCATTATCCATGGAGAATAATAAATGCCCCAAATTGTTGGAAAAAATCTGAAATTAGATTGAATAAAGATTTAAAAGTAATTCTATTAATATAAAAAATGATTTGCATTTCTGTGGGAACTCAAATTAAAAATTCAGTACCTATATATTTTCTCTGAAAAAAATGAAATAAGCATGTACAGGATCTGTATGCTGAAAGTTATAAAATGCTAATTTTTTATGCTAATGAAAGAAATCAAAGTTGACCTAAAAACCTAGAGACATACCATGTTCATGGATTGGAAGAGTCACCATATTAAAGATGTCCATTCTCCTCCAAATTGATCTTAGATTTATGTCATTCTTATCAAAGCGTCAGAAATGTTTTTTTTTTTTGTTGGTGGTGGTGTTGTTGTTTGGCTGCTTTTTTTGTTTGTTTGTTTGTTTTTTGGTAGAAACAGCTAAACTTACTCTAAAATTGCTCTGGAAAAGGAATGGCTATAAAATGGCCAAAGTAACTTTGAAAAAGGAAACGAAAATCAGAAAAATTACGTCTTCTGTGTTAAGTCCTACTATATAGGCTGCAGTAATCAAGACATTGTGGTATTGGAAATGGGTAAGACAGCAAATAGATGAGGAAAGCAGAATAAAGGACTCAGAGACGAGCCATACAAAGTGCTCAGTTTTTGACAAAGGAGAAAGACAGTTCAAGCCAGGAGGGATTGCTTTTTAAACAAATGATGCTGAAGCAACTGGACATCCACTGGCACCAAAAAAAAAAAAAAAAAAAAAAAAAAAAAAAAATCTTGAACTAAGCCTAATACCTGATACAAAAATTAACTCAAAATGGATCATGGATTTAATGTAAAACATTAAACTATACAACTTACAGAAAAAAAAAAATAGAAAACCTTCAGGATATAGAACTAGGCAAATATGTGCACATACATTTACCTGAAGAGAGTATATAGATGGCAAATAGCATATGAAAAAATGTCTGACATCACGAGCCATCAGAGAAATGTGAATTAAAACCATGTAACTAAAAGAGTTATCGTTATATACCATTTGAATGGCTAAAATAAAAAGTAATAAAAATTGCACCATATCTGCATTACTGGTCCAGCCACTCTGGAAAATAGTTCGGTATTTCCACTTAAGAAATAAAAATGGAGATGCACTCTTGGGTATATATCTCAGAGAAATAAACCCTTGTACATTATGTTAATAGCAGCTTTGTGATAACCAGAAAGTGCCTAAATGTCCTTTGGTAGTTGAACAAACTGTGGTACATCCAAATCACCCATATCCAATAATATTTAGTAATAAAAAGGTATAAACGATTGATACACAAAACAAAACATGGATGAACCTTAAGAAAATTATGTTGAGTGAAGAAAAAGAACATGTTGCAGGATTTCATTTATAAAACAGTCATGAAGTAACAGCTGTAGAGACAGAGAACAGATTAGTGGTTATGAAGGGTTAGGGATGGAATGTGAGTGGCTATAGATGGGGTAAAGCATGGGGGAGCCTTATAGTGATGATATATAGAATTTGGTGGCAGTTCTGCAAAGTGACATGTAAAATTGCATAGTTACACATGGGTACACACACAAAATGTGTCCATAAGTAACAGGTAAAATCTGAATAAGAGAGTGTGTTGGGGCACCTGGATGGCTCAGTTGTTTGGGTGACTGACTCTTGATTTTTGGCTCAGTGATCTCAGTGTTGTGGGATTGAGCCCCATGTGGGCTCTACATTGGCTCTCAGCATGGAGTCTGCTTGTCTCCCCCCCCCCCCCGCTTGCATTCTCCCTCTTTCTACTTGTGCTCCCCACAATAGATATATAGATAGGTAGATAGATAAAATCTTAAAAAAAAAAAAAAAGAGGTGTGCATTATACCATTGTCAATTTCCTGGTTCTGATACTGTGGTGTAGTTATATAAGATGTTAATATTGGGAGAGGGTGCTTGGGACTTCTCTATACATTTTTTTGTGCCTTCTTGGAAATTGATAAGGACTTCAGAATTATGAGGTTTTGTTTTTTTTTTTAAGATTTTATTTATTTATTTGACAGAGAGAGAGAGAGAGATCACAAGCAGGCAGAGAGGCAAGCAGAGAGAGAGAGGAGGAAGCAGGCTCCCTGCTGAGCAGAGAGCTCGATGTGGGGCTCGATTCCAGGACCCTGAGATCATGACCCGAGCTGAAGGCAGAGGCTTAACCCACTGAGCCACCCAGGTGCCCCCAGAATTGAGTTTTTTAAAAATAAATCTGATGGTTCATCTTCACATCTTAAAAAAAAAAATTGCAGCTTAATTCTTAGTTATCATTTTTCAGTGTATACTTGATGCTGTCACATTGTAGTCTCGAGGTATAATGATACACTTGTCATGATTTAGGGGTTTGTAATCTGATAGATCTTACAAAAATATTAAAGCATATACATTTCCTTCTTATTTAACCTCAGTTCTTATTTTCAAAATCAACGAATTCCTGAGTTTGTGGAGCTATTGCCTGATTTAAGAAAAACTCCTATAGTCAGTTATTAGCCATTATTTTTTTAACCAAAGAGTAATTGTTTTAAAAATAGTACTGCTCTCACGTATGTTTTCTGTGTGGCTGGTGCCGGTTGAGCAGTAGCAACATGTGTGCAGAGATGGACCTGAATGCATCACAAAAGGTGGAAGGGGTTTCCAGAAGCCTATAGAGTATATTTTACAGCTTCTTAATGACTTAGGTGTTGGCTTAGCTTGAGATTCAGTATACATGAAACTAGAGAACATAACTGAACAGATTGCAAAACAAACAAACAAAAAACAGTGGATACGGTTGCTGCATTAGAGTGAAAGAGTTAAAATCTGGCCAAGGAATGTAATGAAAAGATGCCCAACAATCCTGATGAAGTTTACTTTAGATTAAAGTTCCTGAATGAGGGGTACCTGGATGGCTAAGTTAAGCATCTGATTCTTGATTTTTTGGCTCAGATCGTGATCTCAGGGTTGTGAGATCAAACTCTGCATAGGTCTCTACACTGGTTGTGGAGACTGCTTCATATTCTCTTTCTCCCTCTCCCTCTGCCTCTTCCCCTGCCCTCATATCCCCCTCTCTCAAATAAATAAATGAATCTTAAAAAAAAAAGAAAAAACACAAAACTTTTAGATGGTTAACAAATGACTTAGAAATGGCAGCCCTTTCCGAGTAGCTATTGTATTTTGATACACAGTGATAAGTGTAGACATTTCGTGTTACAGACTGAAGTGGCCATTTTTGTGGGATGAAGTTTCCAAAGAACATTTTGGAATATTGAAGGTTGGGAGTATTATAAAGTATCATTTTTCCTCTCACAAATTAAAGTTTTTGATCCCCACTGTAGCCAAACATACAAATTCTCATGAAGAATTAAGACCCAAGTGTCTGAATTCCCTGTTAACTAGAAACATTGAGGTTATTAAAAGTATCAAAAATCGGGCCACCTGGGTGGCTCAGTTGCTTAAGCAGATGCTTTCAGCTTGGGTCATGATCCCAGGACCCTGGGATTGAGACCCACAGCAGGCTCCCTGCTGAGTGGGGAGTCTGCTTCTTCCTCTCACTCCCACTCTGTGCGCTCTCCCTCTCCCTCAAATAAATAAATACAATCTTTTAAAAGAAAGGTATATCAAAAATTACTTTTCCATTTAAATTTACTGTAATTTGATAAGAAAGAAATGATCCGAATCCAGGGCAGCATGGGTTGCAATTGATTTAGCTTAACGATGTTCTCTTTTGATTAAAAAGTGAAAGTCTTAAAATATTTAGAAAGTTCTTAGGTTTGTGTCACTCAGCAACCTAGAGTTTAATGACCCTTTAGAGGCTGATAAACACTTCATTTTTGCATCAGGCATTGCTAAATTAAGTTTAAAGAAGGCAGCGAGAGAACGTCAAAACACCTCGGTTACTGCTTCATTTTAAATTTATTACATTCTTCCTCTGGGTATCCAGAGTATGATATTCTAAATTCTTTCAGCACCAGTCAACAGAAAAGCCATGCAGATGACATTGGAAAGTTATTTTCTAGGCTTTCTGCAGGTACTAACCTCACCCAACCTGAGATCTGGCCTTGAGATCAGATTGGACCCAACTGCACGTCTGCCATTTGATAATCCCAAGGTGTCTTAAGCACAGGAGGATTCTAGATGTCTGGGTTACACACGTGGCTAGATGAACCAATTCTAATTTTGTTAGCACCATTATTTCTACATTTATTATACACGGAAGAAAAAAAAGACTGACACGTTCCAAATTTTTTTCATACATTGCAAGTTATCATAAAACATCATACGGTGTTGAATTCATGTTGAATAAAGTGTGTCATAGAATTCAAAACAGCTAGGTAGCTCAGAGTATTTGATGAGGTTATAACGTATCCCTGTGTTGAGAAGTAACAGACAAATCTGATCCTCATTTCACAGCTGGAAAAACTTGAACACCCAGAGAGTGGGTGGTTTGCTGGTGATCAAGCGGGAAAGCTGCGCTCTGCACTCTGAACTTTGACTCTCACATCTTGTGCAATCTAATGATTGAAAACATGAGCGTGACCTGAATTAAAAAGAAATGTGCAGAAGGCTGTGTACTGTAATTTCATCTTCATTGTAGTGCTTTGGGTGTGCAGATGCTGCCATTCTAGAAGGAGCAGACTCACGATTCAGCATTGGGTAGAACTGTATAGTTTCTCCCTCGCCGCCACTAGGAGAAGCTGCCATCCTTTTAGTTGGTTTGCACCAGTCGGAATCTGTGAGCGTTGCGGAGAAAGGATCCATGCTCAGGCATTTTTTTCAGAAGGACCTAGAAAGAAGACAAATGAGTCCTAGGAGGGCAGTAGCCAGTTTCACCCCACGCCGGGGCTGTTAGGGACCATGGCAGCATTTGGAATAATTGAGGTAGGGAGGCAGGCAACTACACGCTAGAAGGCTTTAGGACATCCTTTAATTGGTAGTACTTGCTCATTGCTAATACTTTGTGATATCCTTTTCCTGTCTCGGAATGGGAATTTCCGACGCATTGTAACCCATCTATGCACAAAAAAATGTAAAGTCAGTGTAATGTCCTAGCTATTAATGTCAACAAAATGACCATTTGTAGTTTTTCCTGTTTGTTGCTCTGGCAGAACTGTACTAGAAGGTGTCATGAGATGATTAGATGCTTACATGATGGGAAAGCGGGTGACTCACATGCTGGGAGCAGTGGTGTTGTCACTGATGCAACTTTCAGAAACGGTGAACAATTACTGAGAAAGTTCCAAACGAAGCAAACCTGAAGCGATTCTTTCAACATCAATGGTATCTGTATTTCTGGAAAACTTAGCATGCATTAAAGTCAAGCACAAAGATTGTGTTTTCATGGAAAGGAGAGGTGAGTTTCTAAGCTCAGATAACATGGAAAAAGTTGTTTGTTTTTACTGATGTAACTCTAGCGCTTTTGAAATCTGTGACGGGTGTGGGAATATACTGTCCCACACGCCACTTGATGTCCAGTGTCACTGCTGCCCGCCCGCATGCTGCCAGGGGTGCGACAGGCTGAGAGGCTGCACACGTTTCTCAGATGCCTGCTAAGGTGAGATACTACTGTTCATTTCCTGCTGCCTTTGACTATTTTCTTACTTTTAAGGGGAAGTCACTCTCTCATACCTTCTCCTAATTTCCCTGGCTCTCTTTAGATCTAGTGGTGTGTGTGGGTCGGGGAGAAAGAAGACTGTAGTTGGAAGTAGTGGAGAGTATTTTGATGATTTTTGCATTAATTTGTGAAGAAATGGGTCTCTACTCTTGATAGTGCTTCTGCCCCTAAAAAATATCATTGGCCTGACTTCATTTTCTTCATTGTTAAGCTGGAGAGAATATTTAAAAACTGTTGTGAAATGACTGTTAATTGGGATTTTTTTTTTTGACACCCCTAACTATTCTGTATTATTAACTATAAAATTTCAAAGCCTTGCAACCACCTAGTTTTGGTGATCCAAGCAGATTTGGTCATTGACAGCTGAATGTGTCTCTGTAATTTACCAGAAGTGTTGCTCTATTTGGCCAGTATGTACCAGCAATCAAGCTGATGGAGTAGACATAGTATTTGCCACAACATAATAGCAAACTTGTTATAGTATTGACCCCAATGAACATTAATCATGTTGCAGTTCATGATTTTGTGAAGGTCTGCACCTCTGCATGCCACATCCCCACCCCTGATCCTCAGAGCCAAGATGGTTTAGGGTACCTGATCCCCACATTCAGTATGGGCTAGGTTGGACACCAAGCCCAAGCTGGCCTGTCAGTTTCTCCTCTTGGGAACTGGTATCGTAAGAGAGAGAGAAGGAAAGGGAAAGGAGGAGGGGGAAGAGAGGGAGAGGAAGGGGAGAGAGAGAAAGAGAAAGAGAGAGATTTGGTTCTTTTGTGTAGTAGACTTGGGTGTTAGGACTAAAATAAGGTGTTGGCATGGTTGGTTCTTTCAGAAGACTGAGGAAAGGAACTATTCCAGGCCTCTCTCCTTGGCTTGTAGACAGCCATCTTCATATTGTCTTTCTTCTATTTGTATCTATCTTTGCCTATAAATTTCCCCTTTTTATAGGGTTACCAATAAGGATACCAGTAAGACATTGGATTAGGGCCCATCCTGATGGTCTCATTTAAACATAATTACCTCTGTTAAAACCATATCTTCAAATAATGTCACATTCGGAGGGACTGGGGTTTAGGAGTTCAACATATCATTTTTAGGGGTGTGGGGGTCACAATTCAACCTATCAGAAATGTTCTAAGCCTGTATCTTACCATGTGGACTGGGGAGAGCAGGAGGATGATTTGCAGAGAGAAAAAAAAGGGGGGGGGCAAACAAGACATTGGCAGAAGTAATTTCATGGGTCCCTGACTTGTCATTTCCATTTTTTTCTGGAGCTCACTCGTATTCCTAATGTTGATTTCTATGAACTACCACTGTGGCCTTCCAGTACACTCCCCTTGTTTAAGTTTGTTTAAGCTGATTCTGTTATTTTTTAGCCAAGGGATGCTAATTAATAGAGAACCAAACTGAGACCCATATTGTTGTATGCTACTTTAAGGAACTAAGGATTACCCTGTAGTTTTTGTGAGGCAGTCACAGGGTAGATAAACTGCAAAAAGGAAGCAGGAAGTACCATTAGAAGCCTGCTGTAATCAAATCAGGAGGTAGTGGAGAGAAGATTGGAAAGTAGCCAATAGATCTTGGTTCTTTCAGAGTACCTGTTACTGTATTTTATGGACTAAATGTTTGTGTTCCTCCAAAATTCATGTGTTAAACTCCTAAACCCCAATGTGATATCTTAGGAGGTGTTAAACTCCTAAACCCCAATGTGATATCTTAGGAGGTGGGGACTTTAGGAGGTAATTAAGTCATGAGGGTAGAGCCCTCACAAATGAGATTAGTGCCCTTTGAGGAACAGACATGAGAGCTTGCTTCTCTTTCTTCTCTACCCTGTGAGGATTCAGTGAGATGACCTCCCCCGCCTTAAGCAAACCAGGAAGCAGGCCTTCACCAGACACTAGATCTGCCTAGGTTAGCTACTCATTTGGTGGTATTATCATAGGTGCCTGAACTGACTAAGGCATTGTATAAACTCTTTCATTTAATTAGGCCTGAATTAAAGATGTGGGTTAAAGAGATTCAAAGAAAGAAGGGTAGTGAGGAGCCCATGGTGATTTTGAACATTCTGTCTTAGGCATCAGGGCTGATGGGTTGGATAATAACCAGCCAGAGGACTGTCTGTGTTTGAGGAAGGACTCTGAGTTTTGATCTGGGAGTGCTGAGTTAGAGGGCCTGCAGGGTAGTCAGATGGAGATTGCCAGCAAAGAAAGTGGATGTGGCATCTGAGTGTGGGTGCTGGAAACATTATAGCCTGTGATGGTGGTTGAAGCCATGTTGACTGAAAGAGATCACCAGGGACTAGAAGAGAGATTCCTAGAACAGGTCATTTAGGAGCATCACATTTGAGGGGCAATCAGAAGAGGATCTGCAAAGAAGACTTAAGGTAGAGAAGCAGCCATCTCATGTAGCAGTTAGGTTTCAGTAGACTCAACAAACATGACACAATGGTGACCCAAGTTATGAAGTGGTGTTACTGTGCACTGAAGCAAGAGGTGTGCATTGGGAAAACTGAGGCAATACAGATTGTTCCTTCAAGACTGCAAGAAGGGAAGAGAATGACTGCTCACAAGGAAGGCAGGATAGAAGGAATGTTTCCATATGAAGGGAGAAATCCATATTCCTTCCAAGATATGCTACTTAAAATAGCCATTATTCATTGCGGAGTGCCTGGTGAAATGCTCTGTGTACATTGTTATCTCCTGTAACCCTTCCACAGACCTGGGAAACTTGAGAGAGAAAGTTAAGCAGGTAAATTCTTCCTGCCCTACTGCAAATTCATGCAGCTTGTACAGTGTCCAGCCAGTAAAGCAGCCCAATGTGTCTGGATGCCTGGTCACCCAGTCTCTCACAACCACCCTTTACCCCTAAAAAAACACAACAGAATGAATTCAAAGAATCTGCTAACTATAAGAAAATGCAGGAAAGGAATTTAGTCCATCTTCTGGAATTTATAAAATGGGATTTGGCAAATATACTATATTATTGAATTAAATGAACAATAATAAGTTGAAAAAAATTGTAAATGGCAGTAAGAGGCACACAGGTCCCATTTAGAACGAAACTGCCTCCAGGGTTAAATGTGTAAATGAAATAATATGGGTAGAAATTAGAAATTGACTTGGGTGGGGATTGGGAAAAAAAAATTAGGTAATGGACATTTAGATGAGCACTTTCAATAAAGGTCAGTAATATAAGAAAGATCCCCACTAAGAGAACAATTAACCAACCTAGACACGCTTGTCAGAAAGCAAGAAAGGCGTGAGTTTGAACCTGAACTAGGAAATGAGAAAGTCAAAGATGAATGCAGGAAAACTGAATAGAAAGCATATGATGAAAGAGAACATCCCCTCACCCCACACATGATGAATATCTATTAAGAGAGAGGAAAGGGAAGAAATTAATAAAAAGTTGTTCTCCACTGGGGAAGTCAAATGAAAGTGTAACATTAATGCGTGTCACATCTTTTCTGCTATGTGTAAAAGGGCGCTTGTAAAATAAAACCATGCAGTTCGTAGATTGAAAATTATCTATCATTTATTGTAGTAATGCCTACTCTCATTCCCTACCTGCCTAACCAGGAAGCCTGACCTGTTTCCCAACGACACAACCTCTTCTTACTCAACTGGCATCTTTCTCAGGGCCTAATCCACTGAGTACGTGGTAGTCATCCATAAATACCCGATAATTCTGTGTGTTCTTTCATTTCCATTTGATGCTGGAAATTTAAGAGATTAAGGTCTTTGTTAGAGGACTTTAGGTACTTGATCAACAATTCATTAGCTCAGTAAAACACTATTTTCAACTAAGAACTGGGAAGTCTTAAGTTTACATTAGATTTTCACATTATTAGAAATGCTGTCGATTGTTCCTTGGTTTTTGATGACAAATTTGTATTTCTCTTCATTTTCTAATTTTTAGCCCAAGATGTCCTGTTGGGAAACTTATTAGATACCTTTATATTTAAGTGTACCTTTGTCAAATTGACATAAGACTATATGTTACATAAGAGAACAATGTTCTATTTTGTTGTTTGTTTTGAACATTTTAAAAAAGATTTTATTTATTTATTTGACAGAGAAAGATCACAAGTAGGCAGAGAGGCACACAGAGAAGGGGGGGGAAGCAGGCTCCCCGCTGAGCCAAGAACCCTATGTGGGGCTCGATCCTAGGACCCTGAGATCATGACTTGACCCAAAGGCAGTTTAACCCACTGAGCCACCTAGGTGCCCCTTGTTTTGAACTTGTAATTGAAAGTGGACATGTATACAGGCACCTGCATTATATTTAAGTGCTTTTTAACTTGTAGTGTCCTTTATTTATTGAACAGCTTGATAGTAGAGTGAGTTTGTCCTGCTTCTTGGATTTTAATGGGTCGTGAGATTCACTTCTAGGTCTTCTACTGTGCATTTGCTAAAGGAAGCAAAAGGGCAATGTTAATATTCAAATAACTGAAAAAAAGGAATAGCATTTACCTGGGACCCACTAGAGGTAAGGCAAATGGGGCTTTTGGTGGTTTCAACTTTTTGATTCCAGGATAGGAATCTTGTGCACTTGAAACTTTCTTTGATAAGAGTTTTTTTGGTTGAGCTTAACTCATATGCTACTGCTGCCTCTAAAGACCATTTAAAGACCATTATTTCACTGGAGCTTTGAGAGTTCTCCCCCAGCTCCCCAGTTGAATCTAGGTGAGAAATGGAAGTGAATTTAAAAAGGTACATGAGCTCCTTAATCCTTAGGAGAAGCTCTGATAAATTAGTTTCAGCAGACTCCTTGGGATGTCCTTCTGTGGTGCTATTGTATTGATTCTTTCAAGAATCCTAAAATAATTTGGCCAAACGGAGCACCCCTTTATAATCTTAAGCCTATTAACAAATGGAATCCTGTTCAGTTATATGTCATGATAGTGGATAGTCCATCAAAATCCTATTTTGACACATCTACATAATCCCTTTAGTCTATTTTTAGAGTTATTAAGTGCTTTTCATGCCTTTGGTGAAAAAGCTTTCACATGACCCTGGAGGCTTTCCACATGACCCTGGAGGCTTTCCATTGTAGTTTAACAGTAGTTAACATGTTGCATTGTTTGTTGGAAAGTGCAAAGTAGCTCAAAGCTGGCCTGTCAGGGGATGCTATCCTTAGAGCTGGGAGGGTCTCAGGGCTGGTAATAGAGCCTCTTCATTTTACAGTCACAAACCCTGAGAGTTGCATGACTTATCCAGGCTGATTCCACTGGTCAGGCATGGTCAGTTCTGACCCCTAGGCCCTGTGATTTTACCTGCATCAGACTGACCCTTGAATACCTATGGACTTTCAGATCTTTGCCAGAGATCTTTCCGGTTGCTTGGCATGAAAGCTGCAAAGGAAGAGGTACTTTCGTCCTGGATATTCTTGTTTTAAGTTTTCAAAGAGAGATTTACAACTTTTTTTTCCCTCCTTGGGGTGGGAAGAGGGCTATGTTAAAGGGAAAGGAGACTTAGAAATGCTACCATGCAGTTAATAAGAAAGAGAAAGGTGGCCGCACATGAGGCACCTCCGTCTGTCGAGTACCAGAAGCCCGTAGCACAGACATGCCCAGCTGGGAGCCCTGGCAGCCTCAGACCCTTCGCTTTCTCTTACCTTTGTCTCCATCAGGACTGATGGTCTTGTTATCTAACCATTTCTCATATCTAACCAGTCTTTATGCTGGACTATTTTTACTCATTCAAGGTGCATAGATACCTTTTTTGCTGATAAAAGAAATTCAGAAAGGAAAGAGGGAGAAGCCCTTTTTATAGTCTATTCCAGGGTCCCCTATATTAAAGTTGTTGGTTTCTTTAAAAATTAATATGTCTTTGATTTTAACTCTCTCCCACCTCTTGTCCAAGCCTTTTTCTGGCATACTCTGCTTAGGGACTATCTGTATAAGATAGGCTAAGTAAATAGACTTTAGGAAGAAAACCATTTTTCAGAAGTCACTTTCTATCTCTTGTAGGGGGTTGACTTACTTATGAGATCTGCTAGAGGCTGACACCCTGTGCTATGTAGCATACAGTAGTCTCGGCTTTAGCACGGTAGACATTTTCAGTTTTGACTTTCTCAGGTACCATCCAGAGAGGTTCAAGCCATGTAATGAAATGTTGAGTCCCAAATTCAGGTCATGTACTGGTAGTGGGCTGTGTGGGGGAGCAGGGGCTTAGGCAGGTGTGAACCCACAGCCCCCCAGCTTCAGCCATCTGCACCTGCAAGAGCTTTGTGGAATGAACACTCCTTGTCATAAGCACTGTACTCCTCTCAAAGTCATTTGTTTCTGTTCCTTGTGAAAAAGTCCCAGAAAAGAAAAGGGCCACCTGCAAATGCTATCATTTGTCTGTAAACTTGGAGACTCATTAAAATGTTGCTAGGTAGCCCTACCCTTATTAATGTCAATGTGCTCAATTTATGGTACATGCACAATCAATTATTTGTCTATTGACTTCATCTTCCTAGGAAGCAGAACGGTGGTTTTCAACTCTGGCTGCTGCTCTTTGGGAATCATGTTGGAGTCTGTAGATTTGGCATTGGGCCATACATCTTGTAGACTTAAAAGCTCCCAAGGTGATTTTCATGTATGGCCATGGTTAAAAACCACTGAAATAGACTAGAGCATGCAGATCAAAGATTTCAGGGGAAATACGCCACTACTCTGATTAATTCCGCAGGAACAGGTATAGGGACTGTTGCTTAGAGTCAGGCAGTCTGGTTGGCAATGAGAAGTTAAGCTATGAAGGATTTAGCTCAGTTAGGCTCCTTCTCCTAATTCCATTTTGACTTAAAACAGAGACTCTCTCGACTCATCCTGAAATAGTTGTGAATCGGAGTCTGCTGTTCTCTGCTACTAAAGAACAAAAATATATGATGCTTTTAGAAAAGTCATTCTCTACTCTTGCTTAGAAGATACTGAACCAGTGTAGTGTGTTTTTCATATATTATTCCCAACCACCACCTCCCCTCCAGATAATAAATGAGACCAAATAAACTGTAATTTCCCCCTCCCCCTATTCTTGGAAATTTACAGCATCATTAGCATATCAAAAGCTGGGAGAGTCCTGCTGTTAGCGAAACAAAAAAACTTTTTAAAACTTTGTTTGAGTTAAACAAACTTATTTGCATAGGAAGAAACTTTTTGCTTCTCTACCTACAAGGAGACACTTTTCCCTTAACGCCTGTTTTGGGAAGACTGGCCAAGTCATTTTGATTCAGTAATTTCCTTACAGTTAATTTCTGACAGATGAAACTCTTTTTAAAATCTCCTTTGAAGTTGGACTGAATTAACAAATGGAAGGCTTGGCAGAGCAGTTTACTAATTCATAACTATATCCCTCTGCTTTCTTTGTGTTGCTAAGTACTATAATCTTTGACCCGAAAGGAAGAATACTGCTAACAAGTAAATATTTAAAGGCCCCATGAAGTATAATGTGCATGAGTTTGTGCCTGGGGAGCCGTCTGCTGGATGAAAGAAATGACTTACTTTTCATCTTCTAAATGGGCTGTTGTTTTACAGTAGGTTGAAAGGAAGTATTTTAAGTGCTAAGAGTTAGATCTCTTTTTATTTTTAGGTTTAGTTAGCCATTCACTTCACTGATTTGAAAGTGGCATGGTAAGTCATGATTCCTAAGTGTGTCAGTGCCCTGAACGAGTGAGTTAGTGTTCCTGTGAACGAATGACCTCTGTGCTACCAAAGACTACTTGGAACCGTTTGAGGAAACGGAAGTGTGAGTCATGGATGTGCTTGAAGAGTAGCAAGGGGGACTCACTGACTCCAGAGCCAGCCCTGACGTGTGGTAGAGCAGGCAGAGCCCAGATAGGGTGATACTAAGGCTCTAGTCCCCACTGGGCCACTGACCACCTCAGGGACACCATCTCATGACCAAATGTCCCTTCTGTGCATGATGAGAGGTGTGAATTACGTGTTAAGCATAGCTTCCAGCTTTAAGATGAACGAGTCTTTGAATTCTACTGATTTTCTGGTTTGTGTGGAAGTGTGTGTGTGTGTTTTAAAGACCTTCAGATGGGATTCATCAGGGCTTCATGAAATGAATCTTTATTTTTTAGATTTGAAGTGAACTGCTCTGACAGAATTTGACCAGGGGAGTCTATAACAGAAAGTGAGGAAGCAACTAACTTTGATTTATAAAGCTGTGGGCTGCTGATTTTCTATGGCTGTGGCATTTGGTATATAGGATGATGCAGATGTAATCCTTTTGAAAAAAGGTTCATTACCATTTACAGGCAAATGTTCTTCTTCTTCTTCTTCTTCTTCTTTTTTTATTTTGAAGATTTTATTTATTTATTTGGCAGACAGAGATCATAGGCAGGTAGAGAGGCAGGCAGAAAGGGGGTGGGAAGCAGGCTTCCTGCTGAGCAGAGAGCTGGATGCTGGGCTCCATCCCAGGACCCTGGGATCATGACCTGAGCCCAAGGCAGAGGCTTTAACCCACTGAGCCACCCAGGTGCTCCCAAATGTCCTATTCTTATCAGGATTTATTTTCAAAAGCTATAAAATAGTTTTTAGCTACCTTGTTTGATACGCCTTATTATGCTTTCTGGCATTATGTTTGGGGAGCAAGTAAGTGCCATTTTTTAAGGGTCATGATTAACTTTCTTTCGTTTTATTTATGGCCATGAGAATATATTAATTATAAGAGAATAACTGTGTAAGAAAAACCCCAAAATATTTTATATGGTAACTTTCAAAGTTAAATATTTGAAAATTTCTGTTATTTTATCTTTTTTCTGCAGCTTAAGCCACAAGGTACTGTTTGCTGCCAGTATTCCCTTCTTGAAAAACTTGTGGCAGTAGTCCTTTACCTATTCTTCCCCCCCCCCCCCGACTGTATCCTGTAAATTCTTACGTTCAAATAGATTTGTCTGACAATAATGGTTTCCGTCTGCTGTAGGTCTGTGTCTGACTCATACCCTCACTAGGTGGTGATATTGCTCTTCTTGCTTTTTTTTCCCCCTGTAGGTGGCGATATTGCTCTTGTTTTATGGACTTTTTCTGTGGGGTTCAGAGAGGCATGCTCAAGACCAACTTGCCAATAAATGTGTTGAAAGCAAGATTGGAGTCCAGCTTTCCCTCATTTACATATTTGTGCTTTTTGGCTCTCTGTCATAATGGCATGTTTTGTGGAGGGAAGGGAAGGAGGAGGAAAGGAATAAAGCCTTATTTCTTACATTATCTATTAAGCAAATTTTTAGTGAACATCCACAGACTTAAAATTGTTCTTTTCAAAGAATTGTTCCCTGTTGGTGGAAAGGAGAAAAGATAACGGGGTACCTAAGCACACTAAGGCGTCCTGTGGGGCCAGCCTTGTGGCACCATGTGAGCTTTCAGGATGGAGTGAGTAAACAAACAGGAGTCACTTGGCAGGTCAGAAGTGATGCTACAGAGGAAGGGGCACTGAGACCAGTCCAGAAGGGCAGGGTGGAGTTTATGGTGGGGTCCTAACTCAAACGCCCAAAGCTTGGATTTAGTTAGCGATGGTGGCTGGAAAGCTGAGTTTGACGGGATTGGGCTGTGGTTTGAGGCAGACGTGGAGGGATATCCTGGCCAGAATAAGCATAGAGATGGATCCCACCACGGTGGAGTGCTGCTGGAGCTTACCCTAGGGAAGAAGGGAGAAGGGCCCAGGGACATCTTGACTCCTCTCAGCCTTGTTCAGACTCAGTTTTGTTCAGAGGAAGGTTATTATCTTTGCCTTGGTAGCAAGATGGGAGTCAGGCTTCAAAGGAAACCTTGTGGTTTGAACAGCCAGCGCCTTGTAAGAGTGGCACTGTTGTAGAGAAACCAGGGTCCCCCTGGAGGTGGGCAGTGGAGCCTGTGGTGAGGTGATTCTTGCCATTTATGAGGTGGATGGAAACAGACAGGATTAGAGGAGGTGTCAGTCCCGGGTGAGGAAGAGGGAGTATGGGGAGGCGTGGTGGGCAGAGTGGAGCCCTAACTTCCAGCTCCAGACAGAATTTGTGGGGGTGGGGGGATTAAAAATGCAAAGTAGGGAGCAAATTCAGGCTGTAGACAGCGATCAGGAGGCAGGGGTGAACCAGGAGTGAGAAGATGGGATCCATGAGGTTTTGAGGTGACCGGGAGGGAAAAGGAAGGGGTGGACGGGACAGCTCCCAGCTGAGTGGAGGGCTTGCCTGGCCCCTTCATAATCTGGGCCAAGCCTCGAGAGGTTTGTCAGCCCCGCCCACCATTTGTTGCTTCCCTGGACAACTTGGGAAGTGAATCCTAACCTGTGGGGCCACACATTAGGTTGTGGGATACCTGCCCCTCAGGTAGGTAGTACACAGGCGTGTGTTGTCTGGGGGCAGCAAACTTGTCTGACAGGGTCCCCCAGGTGATCCGTGGGCCCTTTCTGCAGAGGTTCTGTGTGTCCGGAGTGAGGCCCCAGGGTCTGTATTTTAATAAGCACCACTAGGTCATGCTGCTTATCAGGCAGGTTTGAGAAACACTGATCTGGGGGCCTGGGTATGCTTCAGGCTGGACCCTGGCCTCTAATACTTTTTTAGATCCTCACCAGTGCTGCCATTTTAAGTACAAGAGACGCTTCTAAATTTTAGTCTGTAGGTTATTGAGGTAAATGGATACCTGATTGTTTTTAGGTTCCTTGGCTGCTTCCTAACCTAGTTCTCATCTGTGTTTGAAGACAAATCCCACTTTCCGGTGAATTCCCCTAAGCCTCCGCAGCCTGGGGCTTTATGGAAGGTGGGTTGTTATGTTCTGCCGTCTACTGGTAAACCGCCTGCAGACTGTGCGGGGTTTCGAGAACTGTTTTGGTGAACGGCCTCCGGATGTGAGACCGCATTGCAAACATGATTCTCAATGGACCGTAGATGAGGCATGAAGTCTTACTTCTAATAGAGCCATCTGCTCTAATTTAAACCTTTCACACTTAATGTTGCAAATCTGACACAATTAATTTCCTCTCCTCCAGAGCTTTTTCCAGCCCAGGTGTTAAAATGTTAATAACAACACGTTTTGAGATTAGTTTGCTGTGTTAATCTCAGAAAGAATTTTTTTTTTTTTTTTTTACATGCTGCCTGTCTCTTCCAAGGACAGATGATTCTGGTGATTCAGGGCAGTGGTGAAGACAGATGGATTCACGTTTTAGAGCGTTGGAGAAGCTTGATCTCAGAAAATCGCTTCACCTCTTACCATCAGTTGGTTTGCAGAGTATAGTTGTTGTGTACAATCATCATCATCATTTTAAACTGCGCCTCGCTCTGGGTCCCAACTTGGGCAATGACCTACACCTGACAATTTCTGAATATTTTGTGGTGAACCTATTGGACTTAGGGCCACACAGTGTAAAGTGTTTAGATGCGATTCCTATGGGCATGGAGCTGGCATCACAGTGTGGCCGACCACTTCTCCAGTTCTTTGTTTCCGTGTCTGTAGAATGAAGGTGACAGGCTCATCTCTGAGATCTCCTTTGGTCCCAAGCTTCTGTACTTTAAACAATCAGCGTGAAATATAGGATTTGGTTTTCCCAGTGACTGTGGAAGGCCATGCCTGCCCCTTTGGTTGGGTGCCAAGCTTTCACATTCTGGGCACCACTGACACCAGCATCTCATCATGGTATTTCTAAGGAGGCTTAATTTCATGCTTTGCATTCAGTGACCTTTTACACACTTTTAAAAATTAGAATTGGAAAAAGGGCAGGCTTCTTCCTTTTCTTTTAAATATTATTGATTGAAACAGAACTGGCATTTAATTCAGTTCTATCTATAAACAAGATATAAACTTTCTTAAAGATTAATTGGTTCTTAATTAGAGGTGGGGGCCATACCTAACATAAACCATGAAGCTTTTTAAAAACATATGTGCCAAACAGGGGCCCCTGGGTGGCTCAGTCAGTTAAGCACCTGCCTTCAGCTCAGGTCTTCATCCAGGGTCCTGGGATCAAGCCCCACATCAGGCTCTCTGCTCGGCTGGGGTGGGGGTGTTGTCTCCTTCTCCCTCTGGCTCTGCCTATTTCCCCAGCTTGTGCTCTCTCTCTCTCAAATAAGTAAATCTTAAAAAGAAACATGTGTGCCAAACAGAACACCGAAAACCTAATCTACACATAACCTATTGAATAAGAATCTCTCATAAAAGATGCTTCTGATGTGTAGCTGTAGTTGAGAATGAAGGCACTCCTACAGTGCCAGTTGGGGCTGACTTATCTCGTATCTCCTTAGGCAGTGCTGGGCCACCAACATTGGGGACTTGCAGTGCACTGTGCTGGGCCCAGGACCCTGGACACCTGTAAATACTTCTGGATTATCCTCTGTTTACATCCCTCTCTACTACCTTTATTAGGCTGGTGGCAGAACATCTTAACAGACTATTGATTTCTCTTTTTTTAAGATTTGATTTATCTATTTGACAGAGAGGTAGAGAGCACAAGCAGGTGGAGCTACAGGGAGAGGGAGAAGCGGGTTCACCACTGAGCAAGGAGCCTGATGTGGGGCTCAATCCCAGGACTCATGATCTGAGCTGAAGCAGACGCTTAGCCAACTGAGCCACCCAGGCATCCTTCAGCTATCCATTTCTTTAGTTACACTTTAGTATGAGGCCATCCCCTACTTAGGTAAATTAGATTTTTGATCTTGCCTCAGACTTCATTGTAATCTCATTTTATAGAGGCCATACTTATTAATTCTTAAATGAGTCAGGTTATTCTGTCTTTTTATTTAAGGATTTTATTTATTTATCTGAGAGAGAGAGCACAAATGGGGAGCAGCAGGTAGGGGGAGCAGCAGGTAGAGGTAGCAGCAGGCTCCCCGCTGAGCAGAGAGCCCAGTGCAGGACTCAGTCCTAGAATCTGGGATCATGACCTGAGCCAAATGCAGATGCTTAACTGACTGAGCCATCCAGGAGCCCCAGTTAGGTAATTCTTAAGTGATGTCAGTTTCTTAAGTGACATCATTTGACCTGATCTCAAATGCAGGCTGTAGCATGCTAAAATTTCCTGTGTGCTGAATAAGTAGTATTGAACTGTGTGATAGATTAAAAATTATTTGAGGGGCACCTGGGTGGTTCAGTGGGTTAAAACCTCTGCCTTTGGCTCAGATCATGATCCCAGCGTCCTGGGATCGAGCCCTGAGTCGGGCTCTCTGCTCAGTGGGGAGCCTGCTTCCTCCTCTCACTCTCTGCCTGCCTCTCTGCCTACTTGTGATCTGTCTGTCAAATAAATAAATAAAAATCTTTTTTTTTATTAAAGAAAAATTATTTGAGACCGTTTTTTTCCTTTTCTTATTTTGAAATGTAACTTACTTTTAGCTAAACATTTTCTTACCAACAATAACCAATAATGTGTATTTTATGGAACTTACAGTAACTGGCATTTTTCTTCTGTGCTCATTTATTTTTCCTAGAGAACTTATCAGCAAAGGGAATTTTGGAAAATGCCTGGAGCACATTTTGGGAGAGAGAGAGAGATAGAGAGAAAGAGGTGGTTTGACAAAATATAGCATTTTCTCTCTCTCTCTCTCTCTTTTTTTTTTTTTTTGCCATTTAAAATGTTATTACCAATGAGGTAAGTAGCCATACCGGGGCTATTTTTGTAATTCCTTTTAGGGTGTCAGATTTTACACTTTACTTTGAGCCATTCATTGCCTCATCATTCTGGGGAGAGAAATGTGCCTAATGACTGTGAATAGGACACAAGTGCAGTGACTTGAGAATCTTGTCATTATAGGTGAGATGGGGGCACTCAGTCCTTCCCTTGGAGACTGTGGTGTGAGTGAACTATTTCCCTGAGCGGAGTCGGGCCCTCCATTCCAGCTCCCCATACCCTCACTACAGGTACCAGGCGCCAGGTGCAGTTCAAATCAACCTGCTCTCGGCCTCACCTGTCATCTCGCTTGTCGCCCGTTCGTACCTGCTTCAAGACCTGTAAGGTCAATGCCTACCTCTTTGTTGCTGCTCTTGCACATAACCTGGGAATTATGGAGCGCTAACGATGTCAGCATCTACTCACTTCAGTTTTCATAACAACCTGAAGAAAGTCTGTGGCATCTCCAGCGTGCAGGGATTTGAGCCTGGGAATGAGAACTGAAGGCATTCCCCACCCAGGTGCCTTTTGAGGCCACACTGTCTGGGTTCTGCCATGTCTGAGGGGGGACGGTGGAGGGGCTGGGCTAGGGGTGGGGTCTGGGTGGTTGAGAGGGGACTCCCTCTAGTGCCTTCATTGTGCTTGCTGAGCTCTGTCAGCCCACTCCCGGCTGCCTGCCTTCGTGGAAAGGCTCTAGTGTTTTTTTTGTACAAGTACTTCATCTTTTCTTTGAAGTTCTCTTTGATGGTATATCTCCGAGTAGTGTATTAGAGAAACAAAGGTTCTCTTGACTTAACCATCCATATTTCTACCCAGGGGAACAAGTGTTTCAACTAAAAATTTCTGAATGTCTTAAGGGTTCTTTAGGTCTTTTGTTTTCTAAATTTTTCCTTATCACATGAGTTTATTATCTGAAGGCTGACAAATGTGATTGTACATGGACAGCTAAAGTAGTCATTATCAATTAGATTCCCCTTCTTTAAATTGCCTTTTTACTTGGAGAGTTCGGTGACTGTCGGAGGAGTTGGCAGTGTCTCTGACTGTAAAAATTGTTGAGCTAAAGAGAAAAACATATAAAGATAAAGGTGTCTTTATATTCCGCCTGTTATGTTTTCATGAGTTCCAGAAAGGTTAAATTTGTTAGGCTTTTTAAGAAAACATTCTTAGGCAATGAGTGAAATTTTAATAGACATAGTATATGCAAGAAACATAAGAGGCCATGCCCTTAAGCAGATTTGCACATCAAGTAGAGAGACTTAGAGATCCGTTTTTAGATATATCCTGCTGTGAAATGTTCCTTTAATTACCTGAACGAGGTTGTAGGAAAAGGATCAGGTAGACTGGTTTATAAGAGGTACCACCGTGGTTCCTTTAGTTGCAGGGTGAAAAAGTTCTTAATATTAACTATTTTATAAAAATAATCTTAAAAATATTTGGGGATTATAATGCCATCTGTGAAACTTGGAGAAAACAGTATTGTGTCTTATTGATGAACACACTGGTATTCAGAAAAAGTGTGAAAAGTATGTTGGGAATGATACAAACCAAATTTAGAATAATGGCTAAACTGGGAGACTTGGGACAGGAGGATATTTATCTGTAACATTTTATATTTTAAAAACTGAAGCAAAAATGGTGAAATGCTAACTCTTACATCTGTGCTGATTTCTCTCCTTTTCCCTATGTTTCTAATAACTCTGAGTGAAAATTAAACATTAGATGATTAAAAATTTTACAGTGTAGCGCAGCCTGACTAGCTTAGTCACTGGAGTGTGTGATTCTTGATCTTGGGGTTGTGAGTGTGAGCCCCATGTTGGGTGTAGAGATTATTTGAATTTTTTTTTTTTTATTTTATGGTGTATGTTTAGCATACATATTATGGAAAAATAGAAAATCCAAAATAAAAAATTAAAACAATCTGCTATCCTGTATTCTGCTTATAATACCCACTGATAAAATTTTTAGTATATCATCCTAGTTTATGTTGTATGTATTTGGTATTATATCTATGATGTTTGTACATTTTCAGTGATATTATAAGTAGGGCTTTGAACTCTATACATTTACTTGATATTCTAATATAATTTAGATGTTGAATTTAGGTATTGAAACTAGTGATTTTCAAATTTTAGCATGCAAAAGATGCATCTCGGAAGCTTGTTTAAATGTGGACTCTCAGGTTCTCTCCAGAGGTGTGTATTAAATAGACTCCAGGAATGTGCATTTTTAATAAGCCCTTCTGGTTCCCTCCCTCCCGCACCCCAATCCGTCGTGATTCTGATACACGTGTCCTAAGGAACACAGTTTGGTAAACATTTGTGAACTGTCTATGCTTGGGTAGTCCACACAACTCTCAGTACCGCTTATACTTCTTTTTCTAATCAAAGGTCAGCCAACTATATTCTGTGAACCAAATACAGGCCACCACCTATTTTTGTAAATACAGTTTTATTGAAACCCAGCCACCCTGATTTTGTTTACTTATCATTTGGCTACTTTTTTGCCACAGTGGCAGATGGAGTAGTTGCAACAAAGACAAAGCTCGAAATGTTTACTGTCTGGCTCTTTCCCAAAATTTTGTTGACCCCTGAATGTAAGCTAGCATTTCTTGTGGGAGAATATCAAAGAAAGTCCAGTAAAGAAACTGGAGTACATTTAACAGGAGAAAGTTGAAAAGTAGTGATGAAGGGCATATCACTGACCCGTTTAATTTAACAAGCATTGATTTGATCCTTAATGTATTCCGGGTACTATGCACATGGTGACATAAGGCTTGGTTTTCCCAGTTTACGGTTCTTAATGACTGAGATGTGATGGGGTAAATGCAGCCTCTCTCTTTATGGGGTGCTTTGGAAACAGATTAGGCAGGGCATCTAACAATCTAATCCTTGCAGTCAGGAATGGTGTCCTAGGAGTCTTCAACCCTTGGTAACTTGACCAGGAGGTGCCCATGGTACATGAGATTCAGAACCATCCATCTCCTCCTCCTGGCTTGCTTGGATGATGGGAGTGTATCGTTGTGCGTGAAGCCCTGGTCATGCTTGGCGTGCTTTGGCCCATGGAATGTTAGCAGCTTCAATGCAGAGGTGGCTTGGGTAGTTGAGTTTTGCTCTTTGGTGCCATTGCTGTGAGAAAGATAAGCTTGGACTGGCCTACTGGTCCTAGGATGGGGAGGAGAGCCACCTAGAGGCACGCAGAGGCTAACCTAAGGTGACCAAACATTCTGGGATACTTGGGACTGCCCCAGTTTTAAAACAATTTCCATATCCTGGGAAATTCCTCAGTCTTGAGCATCCTGGGACAGCTGCCTTGGAGCAGAGCCACCCCCAACTGAGTCCAGCCTGAACTAGCTGACCTCCAGACAACCCACAGAGTGATGAGAAATCATAAGTGATTGTTTGTTTTAAGCCACTCGAGTTTTGGAGTCGTTTGTTATGTAGCACTAGTTTAGTGGTATAGTTAGTACCCAGTAATTGTTTGCTTATTTGGGCTAGATAGTTCCTGGTCGAAGGTGTGAAGAGTGCATAAAAGTTAAGCAAGTGGAGAAGACGAGAACTATTTATCATGCATCAAGCACCAGGGGCTTGGAGTATGGTGTGAGTTGGCACATGGAGGACAGCTTTGAAGGGGGCACAGCTGAAAGCCGGGCAGCCCATTCCTCAGGGCATTACGGCCTCGGAGACTTAACCGATTCAGCCACCCAGGTGCCTCATCCATCAGATGTTTTTTCAAGTCTCAGCTCTGCTATCTAAATAACTTGGGGACCTTAGGCAAGTTGTTTGATCACCTTTATGCTCAGTACCTACAAATATCAAATATGTGTACTAATACATTTCCCAGGGTTTTTGTTAGAGGGAATAATCTAATGGGAAAGGGTATGTTGTTTTCATTCTGACTTCACACTTACTCTCAAGATGGTGTCAAACAGCCTGGCTGCCTGAAAGGCAAGAAAGTTGAATGTGAGCATGATGACTGTCTGCTCAGTGCTTTCAGAACTTCTCAGAGTTTTCTTTGCCCCACCAATTTTTTTTTTTTTTTAAGGTTTGAATTTATCATTCGTTTTCACTCAGTTATGCCCCGGGGAAAAGGGATTATTTGGATTTGAGGAGAAGAAGTACTTTGAAGATTACTGATTATATTCATCTACATATTCTCAATAATTTAAAAATTCCTCTTCAAATTAATGCCACTTTGCAAAAAAAAAAAAAAAAAAGTAGTGCTTTTTATCACATCATGATCTATTTAACACAAAACTAAAAATATTTTCCTATATGGGAGAAAGGGGTATATGGGAAAACTTCCTCTCAGTTTTGCTGTGAATCTAAAACTGCCCTTTTTAAAAAAAAAAAACTACAAAAAAAGGGGGAAAAAACAGGAAGAACTGGAAGTATTTTCCAAATTTAAAAAAAGATATTTTTCTCCCAAACAATCAAATCAGGCATTATTGGCTTAAAACTGAATTTTTAAGAAGTGGAACCTTGAAACTTCCAACCTTTTATTTTTTCTTATTATGAAAGGAAAAGCATACTTACCTGTCAAAGACTAAAAGATTCAGAAAGGAGGGGCATGAGGTCACACTGTGTTGCCAAGTCAGTGCAAACTACTTAGAAGCGTGGTATCTATACTTCGAGACCCTTATTAGTGTTCTTCCCATCAAGTATTTTTTTAAAAGTTGGCAGTTGTTGACAGTTGAAGCAGCTTCCACTAGTTCCTATAAAATGAACAGAAATGCTTAGAGATGTCACAGATGGCAAAACTCTCCTTTGGTGTCCCCCAAACCTGTTTCTTAAGGCTATTGCAAAAAAAAGCCGCAAACACTGTGACTTAAAAGATGTAGATGTATTCTCTCACAGTTCTGGAGGCCAGAAGTCTGAAATTGAGGTGTTGGCAGAACTGTGTTCCCTTCAGAGGCTCTAAGGGAAGACTCTGTCCTTTTCTTCTTCCTGCTTCTGGTGGCCCGGCTTCTCTCCTCAGCTGGTGGCTACATAGCTCCCGTCTGTGCTCCCATGCTCACATTGCCTATCTGCAAGGTCTCCCACTGCCCCTCTCCTATAAAAGACTTGAAAAGATGCCTTTGGGGCCCACCTGGATAATCCAGGATAAACTCCTTTGTCAAGGGCCTTCCCTTAATCACAGCTGCACACCCTTTTTCTTTCCCCCCATTACTAACACTAAAACATTAGTGATTGTAGGGCTGTTAATATTCTACTAACCCATTGTTTTTACCAAATTATCATGTTAGCCAAATTCATTGGTATACTGGAGCCAGCGTGTACTGGCTTTGAAATCCCGTTCTTAAATATTTAGGATTTTATGATTTTTTTCATTTTTTATTTTATTATTGTATTTATTATTTCAGATTTTATTTAAACTTAAGTTAGTTATTGCAGAGTGTGTTATTAGTTTTAGGGACAGAATTTAGTGATTCAGGTGCATATAATACCCAGTGTTCATTACATCAAGTGCCCTCCTTAATGCCTGTCACCCAATTACACCATCGCCCCCACTGACCTCCCCTCCAACAACCCTCCATTTGTTCCCTGTAGTTAAGAGTCTCTTATAGTTTGCCTCCCTCTCTGTTTTTATCTTATTCTATTTTTCCTTCCCTTCCCCTAATGTTCATCAGTTTTGTTTGTTTCTTTCTTTCTTTTGTTTATTATTAACATATAATTTGCCCCAGGGGTACAGGTCTGTGAATCATCAGGTTTACACATTTCACAGCACTGACCATAGCACATACCCTCCCCGATATCCATAAGCCAGCCACCCTATCCCTACCCGCCCACCCTCAGCAACCCTCAGTTTGTTTTGTGAGATTAAGAGTCTTTTATGGTTTGTCTCCCTCCCAATCCCATCTTGTTTCATTTATTCCCTCCCTACCCCCCACAACCCTCCACCCTGCCTCTTAAATTCCTCATATCAGAGACAGCATATGATAATTATCTTTCTCTGATTGACTTATTTCACTCAGCATAATACCCTCTAGTTCCATCCACGTTGTTGCAAATGGCAAGATTTCATTTCTTGTGATGGCTGCGTAGTATTCCAGTGTGTGTGTGTGTGTGTGTGTGTGTGTGTGTGTGTGTGTGTGTGTATCTCACATCTTCTTTATCCATTCATCTGTTGATGGACATCTAGGTTCTTTCCATAGTTTGGCTATTGTGGAGATTGCTGCTATTAAACATTAAGGTGCATGTGCCCCTTTGGATCATTACATTTGTATCTTTAGGGTAAATACCCAGTAGTGTGATTGCTGGGTCATAGGGTAGCTCTATTTTCAACTTCTTGAGGAACCTCCATGCTGTTTTCCAGAGAGGCTGCAGTAGCTTGCATTCCCACCAACGGTGTAGGAGGGTTCCCCTTTCTTTGCATCCTTGCCAGCATCTGTCATTTCCTGACTTGTTAATTGTAGCCATTCTGACTGGTATGAGGTAGTAGCTTGCGTGGTTTTGATTTGTATTTCCCTGATTGCGAGTGATGTGGAGCACTTTTTCATGTGTCTATTGCCCATTCAGTTTTGTTTCTTAGATTCCACATATGAGTGAAATCATATGGTATTTGTCTTTCTCTGACTGACTTACTTCACTTAGCATAATACACTCTAATTCCATCCACTTCGTTGCAAATGGCAAGATTTCATTTTTTCTGATACCTGAGTAGTATTCCATTGTGTATGTATACCACATCTTTTTTATCCATTCATCAGTCCATGGACATCTGGGCTATCTCCATACTTTGGGTATTGTGAAATTTTTACGATTTTAGCATGCTGGTTGTGAATTGTTGGTAACTTGAAATTGGCTATAGTTGAAGTGTTTACATGGAAATACTATGGATCAGGGCTTCCCACACCCCTCACCCCATATGGTTTACCAAGACACCATTGATTGGCCAAACCCCGGATCACCAGGAAGTTCTTCTGAGAGTACCTCTCACCCTGCAGAGCCCTGCCAGAGACCCTACTTGACTTAAGGACCCTACTTGTTTCCTTTATTTTCTTTCTTGCACTAAGTTAAAAATAGCTGTGTGTATATCTTTTGTCCTAAAATACACTTAAAATTCCAGGACAGGGTTCTGACTTCTGTGCTTTAGAATCAGCCTGCCTGACTGATCTCCCAGAAGGAGATCAGTAAATATTAGAACCAATCCCTTTATTTGGGCTCTTTCCCATTGCTGAAAATAGTAAAAACCTGATGGCTAGGGGGAATTGCAATAATCCCAGATATATTTATATATTTGCGTTTCTGTCTCTTTCCTGTTTGTGAGTACAGGGTACCACAAATGCATGACTTTCATGTACTTTATGCCTAATTTTGTTTACTCACATCGTTAGAAGTAAGATTTGTCTGGGTCAGTGGAATCACTGAAGTTATTAGCAATGTCTAACATGTTTGCCATGGCGTAGCAGTGTAATAAAGGGTAGCCAAATTGATAAAATGTCTGTTGAAAAACCAGATATATAGGGCCCACAGTGAATATGGCTTTACAAAAAAAAAAAAAAAACAAGTGACCCTTAGAGGGTCACTTAAAAGATGATGGAAAAATTTTCTTTGTCTTAAAAGATACCAGGAAAAACTGATATAAAAAAAATTTCCACTACCACAGAACAACTACATTCATATGGTGGAACACAGGAGGTCCTGCCCTGTCTGTGTAGATTATAAGGTAATATGGGGGCTGCATTTTTAAATTTGGCTCATTATTGATTGCCACGGATTCTGAGCCGGATCCCTGGATTCTGGAGTCTTAGCAGATGGAAGCAGTGCAGAATGTCGTAACAGAGTAAGAAAAGCATAGAGCCTCACAGTTAATGACCCTCTCTCAAAGTGAAGCAGTCTAACTCTATAACCAACAGAATTTCATTAGTACTCTTTAATTCAGAATTATATATATTTTTGGTCAGCTAACAAATTTTGCTTTGCTTTTGCCTTTTGGAATTTAGTGATAAAGTAATGAGTGCTGTAGAGGTCTCATTATCTCCTTTTCCTAAAACATGTTAAGATCAAAAGAAAGAGGTACATGCAAATGAATAGATGGTTCTGTCTACCAACAGCCACTCCTCCTGGCAGTGTGTAGCTATCCTAAGATATAATGGAGATCAAAAGATGAGATCCCTGCCCTTAGGGGGCAGTCCAGTCTAGTACTGTGCTAACTCAAAGTTACCTGGGGGCTGGCATCACCTGGGCCCTTTGAGGAGTTCCGAATTTCGGGCCCTGCTCCACACCCGAATCAGACTCTACATTTTTTTTTTTTAAAGATTTTATTTATTTATTTGACAGAGGGAGATCACAAGTAGACAGAGAGGCAGGCAGAAAGAGAGAGAGGAGGAAGCAGGCTCCCTGCTGAGCAGAGAGCCCGATGCGGGACTCGATCCCAGGACCCCGAT